>NC_135080.1:26505500-26852000 GCF_051107435.1 Chaetodon auriga | reverse complement strand
TGTGTCTAATGAAATGAAAGCTAAATATTATCAGCAGAATCTAAAATCTTACATGTTAATGACGAGAAGGAGACAAAGATGGCGTGTTAATGCTCTTTGATGAAGACTTTGTAATTACCAATACCAACTATATGAAGTCAGTCATAATGACATGATATACTGGTAGTAATTTATTTCCCAGTACAGGCAACAAAAAAATGAATAGCTATTCTCCATTTAACATGAGCATTGGAAAGATGAGGTCTGCACTCCACAGCTAAATTCTGACTCCTTGTGAAACAAGTAAAAGTAAAGCTATTACCTGTTCAGTTTCTGTAAACTTAAATGTTTTAGAATCCAGCATTTTTGAAGTTTGACACATACAAGGCACTAAAAGCCTCAGTTTCATTAATTCTGACCATTCAGTTTGACCACCCAATATCCTCCTAAAAAGACACTTGAACAAGTCCAAAGTCAGCAAAGCACAGTCTTACTATAACAGTTCTTGGTAAGTAGAACTATATTTCAGTCTTGAAATTTGCATACCTTTTTTTACGTTCATTTTATTTTATATCGTGCCAAATCACAACAAAAGTTGCCTGAGGACACTTTACATGTAGAGCAGGTCTAAACCATACTTAATAATACTTAATATACAGATATTAACATTAATTCCACCATCAGCAAGCACTTGGCCACAGCGGCAAGGAAAGATGGGTTTAGAGTGAGACAGAGAGAGAGAGAGAGAGAGAGAGAGAGAGAGGTGCACAGCAAAGGCAATAATAATAATGATAACAGCTATAATAATCATGAACATATGACTAATAATAAACTAGTATGTCATAGTGTGAGTGTGAGATAATTTATGTATATATTAATATGTGATAGTATATGTCCATGATAACAATACAATCAATCGGCACAGATGCGGAGGGAGAGGAGGAGAGAGGATCTCAGTATATCATTCGAAGTCTCCCAGCAGTTTAAACCTATAGCAGCATAACTAGGGATGGGTCCAAAGCAAGCCTGAGCCAGCCCTAACAGTAAACTTAATCAAAAAGGATAGTTTTAAAACTACTCTTAAATGTAGAGATGGTGTCTGTCCTCCAGGCCGAGACTGGAATGGATGGATGGATGGATGGATGGATGGATGGATGGATGGATGGATCCACAGGAGAGAACCTTGATAGCTAAAGGCTCTGGCTTCCATCTCATCAAAGTCTATAGCAAATGATTATTTTCATAATGGATTAATTTCATGATACACTTGATTAATCATTAGTTTCAGAGCCCAAGGTGGCATCTTAAAATGTCTTGTTTTATCCTAGCTTAAGAGAAAACTGAAAAATATTAAATTTACAGTGATTACGAAGAAAAGCAAAAAATCCTCTCATTGGAATAGGTGGATCTATTATTAAAACAAAGTGTGCAAGTGGAAAAAAAACATTTAAGTAAATTTTTTTGACTGTTGAAGAAAATAAGATTTTTACACCAAACCAGCACCGCTGACTGATATACATTTTCCATGCTGTCTCATCCTGCAGCATCTGTCACATTGCATACACACATCTGATTTACTTGGTGCTAAAGAAACTGATAAAACACACTGCTCACCTAGAGCATATACTGCACATTACCTTTGACACCTTCTAGCAGCAGGTTGATGACAGTCTCAATCATTATTTTTCTGGGAGATTTAGCATCCAATGTGTCTAATTCTGTGCGAAGAGCTGCATGTGTTTGAGAAGCAAGGTGCTAGGTGGGAGGAGGCACAGCTACAATAAACCCTGATTGTTTGAAGTAGATAGCTATTAGCTGGCAAAGAGTGGGAGCTATTATGGTGGAAATGAAGCATTGTTAAAGAAACATAAGACTTCCCTCAGTGGATGATGGCCTCCTGAAGGCGTCTCAGATTAGTTCTCACAGGTGCACTTGGGAGGGAAGCGCTGATCATTACACTGGGAGAATTATAGGGGCTCATCAAATCTCCTCAGGAATGAATATTAAGTCTTATTACAAGGAGGATAGGGAGGGAAGAAGCCAATGATGTGAGCAATTTATGAGAATTGTTTGGGTTTTACTGCTTGCCATTTTACAAGTTTTCAGTCTGCCTATTGACTCACAGTGGTGTAACAGCAATGCACTGCTCCACATAAAGAAGTGTTAAAAAGAGATATGCTAAAACTCAGCATTGAAAGATGGAGTTACTGTTTGAGTGAATGTTCCTGTGTCCTCCCCGAAGCATGAGACAGGTTCTCTCTTCCTTGATGTAAGACTGAAGTACAGTGAATCAGAGCAGTGAACAGGGAGAGATAAAGAGAGTGAATGAATTAGAGATTTATTTTCTGGTTATAAAGTTATACTTTCTCCCTGTCAAAATCATTGTAGCTCTGTAAACTAAAACTTACATTTCAAGATAAATAAGTTAGTAACAAGGTATTGGGAAACTTCTTTTGAAAGTATTTTCTTTTGAGTTAAGAAATACAGTCGTTGGGCAGTACATTGTCATATGTGCATTCATAATGTGCACACATGCACAGTTTCAGGTGGCAGATCATTGAAATAAACACTACACAGCAGCAAAGTCTTATTATAGTAGAACTTAAATGGAAGGGTCTGGTCAATCCTTTCAGTTTTGCACCTGAACTGCTGAGTTCAAAACTAAGTCAGTAAGATAATGGATTTTTGTGAATTGCAACATAATGCACAGTTCAACTACATCAGTTTATTGTTAAAAACTGATGTGGTGGAATTTTATGATGCCTTGGTGAGTTGTTTCACAGAGAGGAAAATTCTCCTGTTCTCCACTGCTGCAAAAGCTTCCAAAGTTTGATTGCCAGATAGACAAAGTGGGCATCTTTCCTGGGACCTTTGGTTCACTGTGTGGCAATTTGACTGTGGTGATTTGATTGATTTTAAATTTATTTGGTATCATGCACACTAAAGTACAGTGCAAACTAAAATGATAAAGACCTTAAGTTGGCTTCTGCATTATTATTGTTGTAAGTGGGCCCAAGTCAAAATCTAGTTATAATATGCTTATTATTACAGTTGATGGTATGCTCACATGGTGCATATTGCTTAATCATTTTGGTTTAAGATAAGGTAATCTTTATTTTTACTTAGACTTTATTGATCCCATGTTAGGGAAATGCAAAGTACTATGTATATGTACAGACACACACCTCAGAATAGCATAATTAACAATTTCTGTCTCCACAATCTACTTTAATTTCTAACATTACAGTATCTTACAGACATGAGCAAGTCATATCATATATTTCAAATGTGATAATAAGCTTTGATACTTCTATACATGCTTAAAATACACTTTCCATAGGAATTGGTGAGGGGTTTACTGTGATATTAATAAGGAGGTGCAGTTAACAAGCAATTGCAATCATCCAGCCTGGAAGTAACAAATGTGTGGACTAGGTTTACTGCATCATTTTTGAGACAGGATGTGTAGGTGAAAAAAGGCAGTCCTTGAAATTTGTATTACATAAGATAAGATGAGACTTTATTAATCCCCCATGTTGGAAATTTGGGTGCTACAGGCACCAGCATTAGGATCAGAAGTATAAGGCCCCGTTTACACGTATAGGAGCATTTTGCAAAACGGAGACATTTCCTTTTGTTTGTGCCCTTCGTTTACACGCAAACGGAGAATTCGCCTCTGAAAACGATGCATTCTAAAAACTCCAGCCAGAGTGGAGATTTTGGAAAACGTTGGTTGCACGTTTGCGTGTAAACTGAGAAAAGCGGAGAAAAACAGAGTTTTAGGTAGCCGATGTCACATTATGCATCAGAACTTGCACCTGCGCCAAAAGTGTGATCTATGTTTACATTTTCATTTGGCTGTGGTGATCATGGATGCATTCAGAGTAGCAGTCGCATTTACGTTGGTGCAAACCCTTTTCATATGTTTGCATTTGCAAATACTGCAGCTCTATTATATGGAGGAGCAGAGACTACAACAACTTCTCCCCCCTCCAACATGAAGAGCCAGTCCGCGTCAGACGGCATACATACACGGGTTAGTGTAAACGAGAAGTTTTCTGAAAACGTGTGCACGATGTTATTTTTGAAATGTCCGGTTATGAAAATAGCCGGCTACCTGCAAACGCAGCGTAAAAGGACATAGAAAGGAATAAAATACAAAATAGAAAATTCATTTTCAGTATTGCACATTGGATAAAAAAGTATGTAGCAGTACATAAAATATTACTGCTAACGGAAAAAAATTACAAATTGTACAGGGAATGGAGAATTGCACATGAGTTTAGACTTGCACATGGTTCAAGTACAGTGTTTTTCGCTATTGCACATTGGTTAAAAAATATGTAGCTGTATATAGAAGAAAAATATGTATATGCCTAGTATGAAGAAGATACCATGTAACATTAGATGTTACATGAGATGTAATGGCATGATGATAAAAACAGAATCACACAATGCAAACAGTGCAGAGCAGTAAGCACGTAATCACAGTGCTGCATTAGACAAAACCATAGTTGAGCAGTCTGATCACAGTTGGAATGAAGGACCTCTGGTAGTGTTCCTTCTTACAGAGTGAATGCAGCAGTCTGTTGCTGAAAGTGCTGCTTAGGGCCCCCACCATCTCATGCAGTGGGTGGAATGGGTTGTCCCTGATTGATGCCACCTTCTCTAACCCACCTCCTCCAGAGGGCCTGACTAGTTTGTTCAGTCTTTTCCTGGCCCCCTCAGAGCTTCCACAAGCACATGACTGCATAAGAAATTGCAGATGGCACCACAGAGTTATAAAATGCTTTTAACAGTATCCTACATACTCCAAAGGACCTGTCTTCTTAGCAGGTGGAGATGACTTTGGCACTTTCTGTACAGGACATTCGTGTTGTTAGTTCAGTCCAGTTTGTGGTTGAGGTGAACACCTGGGTATTTGTAATCCCCTACAGTTTCAGTGTCCAAGACCTGGGTGTTCACTGTTAGAGACTGTGGTACCTTCCTTCGGAAATCAATTACCATCTCCCTTGTTTTGCTCACGCTTATGTGCAGGCACTTCAGTCCACTCCAGTTGACAAAGTTGGTTATGACCTCACTGTATTCCTGTTTGTTCCCCTGTGATACACGTCCAACTGTAGCTGTATCATCAGAGAACTTCTGGATGTGGCAGCTGTCGGTGTTGTGTCTGAAATCTGATGTGTAGAGGGTGAAGAGGAAAGGGGAGAGCACTGTGCCCTGTGGAGCCCCCATGCTGCAATCCATCACATCTGACACGCAGTCACAAAGCCTCACATACTGTTGGTGAGGTAGTCCACAGCCAGGTGGCAGGGCAGTCAACTCCAGAGAGACTTCAGCTTATTCAAAACTCTGCAGCTCGACTACTAACCAGAACCAAGAAGAGAGAGCGCATCAGTCCAGTTTTAGCTGCTCTGTACTGGTTTCCTGTGACATTCAGGATTGATTTTAAGGTCCTGAAGGTTTCCAGCAACAGTCAAAAGAAAATTGGGGATGAAGCCTTTGCCCATCATGCCCCAAAACTCTGGAACACACTACCAACAGATACCAGCGGAGCCAGCTCACTGAATACTTTCAAATAAAAGCTAAAAACTTATCTCTTCACTTTAGCCTTTCAGCCTAGCTATGACTTAATAATACAGGTGTGAAACTTTATATTTCAATCTTATTTCACATTCATTTTAAGCTGTTTTTATGTCCATTATGTCCTTTTTATGTAGAGCATCCACATGGTGCATGTGATTTCTTTCTTGTAAAGTACTTTGAACTGCAATTCCTGTATGAAATGTGCCACACAAATAAAGTTTATTATTATTATTATTATTATTATTATTATTATTATTATTATTATTATTATTATTATCATAAAGTTTGGTTGACTGATCAAACAGTTGGATAAGGCCCCGTCTCTGACCAGGCACATAGCTGTTCATGATTTAGGATAATGGGGAGGCACCTGGGGTGGCCAATCAAATTTCAGTTGGGGCCCATGCCATCCCGCGCCACTCTACCAAGACATGATGCAGAGTTGTCTTCTATGTGGTATCTACCTGGTATTAAAGGCAACAGGAGATTTCCATAAATAATGCACAGTGGGTGAAAAGAATGGGCTCTAGGGCCCAGACATGCACTTCTTTGTTTAAAGCATCCTGACACCTGCATCTGGCTCTTCATCTGGCATTAGACATGCTTTTAGAAAGCAAATTTACAGATTTTGTTTGATGATTATGCATTAAATTAAATTAAATGCATTAAGTCTCATACATTATTTCAATTATGATCCCTCAACATACAACATACAAAGTCATTGGCCATGTTAGAAAATGTTTCCCGTTTTACGGAGAAAAAAAAAAGCATCAAGCACAACCCTACATAAAAAAATTCAATAGTGTTGTTTGTTCTATCACCAGAAGGAACTGAAAGTCAAAAAGACAAGAATATAGGAAAATAATTAGTGTTTTGATTGTCAAGTAAAAAGTTTGCATGTCACATTGTTAAATCTGTTAGATATTGGTAGAATATGGCTGTTTTTGCATATGTTTTTGTTTTTTTTTGGCTTGAAGTCTTCTTGGCCTGTGTTATGACACTGACTGGATGCTTGCTGTAGCACAGGGGTGCCCAACCTTTTTTGACCCAAGATCTACTTTTCAAGTAGCCAACCTCCCAAGATCTACCAGTCCAGTGTCAACATCGCAAACCCACACACATCGTTTCCAGCCTGCAGTAACTAACCTCACAATACTATTTTTTGTTGTCGCACAACCACTAGACATCACATCACAAACCCTCCCTCTCTCAAACACACACACAGACAAATTCCTCTCACACAGTTGCCAGTTTGCATAGTGCGGTGTAGCACAAACCTGCCCTCTCTGCTCGTCTCTCTCTCTCTCACGCACACACGCGCCAATCTGCATGATGACCAATTGCCATAACTGACCTTAATATGAACCAAACAGAAACATAAACCAGATACAAACAGGTAGATCTCTGAGTTTGAACAAAGGAAATTACTTCCTACTTTAGTGGGAGACCTGGAACTGGGAGGAGGAGGCTAGCTTCCCATAGTCAGCAGTTGCAAGGCGTAGGCAGGCTGCAAGGTGGTCATCAGTCATTGTTGATCTGTACTTGGACTTGACGATTTTCATGTGCGAGAAAGCAGACTCGCACAAATAAGTTGATCCAAAAAGAGCTGTCAGGTTCAAGGCACATCTTCTGAGATTGGCATACTTCTCCTCCACCAGTAGTTTCCAGAACACTACATGCTTTCCAGGTTGAGTGGATGTTGATCTGGCTTTGATCTCAATGTCATCTTGCAATGTCAGAATCTCATCCTCAAGAGTGGAGCTTTCCAAGTCGAAAGTGATTTGACCTTGGCGGCAATGTCACCAACATCAATACTCGCACCAAATGGATAACACATATAGCTGGCTACAGGCTCAATGGATGCAAAGTCAGTAAAACGCCTCTCAAACTCTGACAAGATGCTCTGAACATGCTCCTCATAACGTGCACTGTCAAGCTGTGTCACACCTTTATCTTGATGTTGTAGTTCTGCTTGCATGTGAGGGAAGTTGCACAGGTTACCACAAAGCAGCCTGCTTGACATCAGCTGTAGCTTGCTTTTAAACATGTTCACTGAACTCATCACGTTGACTACATCTTTACCCTTACCCTGCAGCTCTAAATTCAATTCATTGAGCTTGCCAGTAAGATCAGTGAGGAAAAGGCCACTCATGGTCCTCTAGTTTTGTATGGTAATCCAAATGTTTTGAAAGCCTCAGGAAGTCCTTGATTTCAGGCAACAGCTCTGTAAATCTGGCCAAAAATTTACCTCTGCTATACCACCTAACATCCCTGTGAAGCAGCAGGTCTGCTCAGCATCATTCTCGTCCAAGTGAGCACGGAAAAGCCTTCTCTGCCGACTCCTGGCCCGAACTGAACACACAATCTTCATCACAATATCCATCACTTCTTTCATATTTAAAATCTTTCCACACAACGCTTGCTGGTGAATCAGACAATGATAATTCAGGATATCCGGGAAAGATTCACTTTCTTTGCACAGTGCAATGAAGCCACTGGTGCGGCCCATCATAGCAGGCGCCCCATCAGTTGTGATGGAGATCAGCTTGAAGAGCGGCAGTTTTGTCTTGCTACCAAATCCCATGAAAGCATTAAAATTTTCCTCACCTCTGGTGTGTTCTTTTAATGGCAAAATGGTGAGTAGCTCTTCAGTGGCGCTCATGTCTTCAAAAACCATCCTGATGAAAACACACAATTGTGCCATATCCACCATATCAGTCGACTCGTCAAATTGGAGGGAAAAGCACTCACACGTCAATATCCTTCCTCAGTTGCTCCTCCACATCCACAGCCATTCCCTCACATCACCTTGTAGTAGTATTGCGGGAGAGTTGCACTTCTTTAATGGCCTTCACGATCTGTGTTTTATTTTTAAAGTCGTCAAAAAGGCTATCCGCTGCCTCGAGAAAGGCTTCCTTCACAATATCGCCATCTTCGAATGGCTTCTTGTGTTTAGCAAGGATGTGACTGATGCGATAGGAAGCAATAGTTGTGGCCTTACCCTGGGTCTTTGGTTTGGTGAAGATTGACTGCCGTGTTGCAAGCTGTGCTTTCAAATCCCGCACTTTTGTGGCGCGTAAAGGCGTTTTTGCGGGGAAATCCCTCTCGTAGGTCCCGTGTATTGTTTTAAAATGCCACTCCAGATTCCCAGTCTTTGCCAAAGCCACTGTTGCATTGCAGATCAAACAAACAGGCTTTGAATGAGAATAAACAAAAAAATAATCTTCCTCCCATTCAGAGTGAAAATGGTAGGTCTTGGGTCGTTTCCACTCAGCCATATTAATATTTACGAGTGTGTAACCGCTCAGATCGCTAGCTGCTAGCTACTGTTGACAGCTGTCAACCTCCTGTCATGCATGTCATGCACTACTGTAGGTTAAATGTGACCTACTGTCTTCAACATAAAACTTTAACAAAGACATTACATATCCTAACAACAAAAATGTACAATAAAACCGCACATATCCAACAACATAGCACAAAACAAAACATATCCAACAACGCATAACCACAACAAAACAAAACATACAGTTACACAAAATTTTTTTCCTACACCCCTTGCGGTCTACCAGTAGACCACTATCGACTGGTTGGGCACTCCTGCTGTAGTGCCATTCTCCACCATTAACCAATTGAAAATGGAATTGGCAGTGTTTTAGGGCTATGGGTGGAGAGGTTTGGGGCCAGAGCAGGGAAGAGGCAGGAGAGAGATGCCAAAAACCTCTGTACCTCCATGGCCAAATGATTATTGAGTCTGTGGTATGGATCAATGTCCATCTCAGCACATCTATAATTCTCTTTCATTCTCTTTCAGCTTCTACCTCTGAGGATGGTCTTTCTATCACCCTGGGGGGAAATCCAGAGAGCAGGGCTAGCCTGTACTCCACCACCCAGGACACGGGTAGGAGGCTCCCCATGGTCACCACAGCCTCACCTGTCAACATTTTCAACCACCACCCCCTCTACCGGAATCCCCCCCACCACCAGAACCCATCCGGTCCTCACAGTCAGTCAAACTACTTTGAAGACAGTGGGGGATCCACCTCACACCCCAGCTCTCAGTCCACCTTCTCCACCTTGCCATCTGGGACTCCACTGGATAATGGTCATAAAAGGGACTCAGGTGAGAGCGCTGAAATGTCCAACATGCAAACAACTCTTGTAATGCACGCATTAGCTGGCACCTCTCACTCCAACAACCCCGTTCAAGTCACCAGCACAGTTTTAAAGGGCCAAGAACATGCTGACATCCTCCCCTCTGCTGCAAGGGAGAAAGATGTAGTGAGGCCTGATCAACCTGAACTGAAGCAGAAAGAGTGGCCTGGCAACAAAGAAGAGAAGACAACCACCACCACCATCACCACCACCACCACCATCATCACCACCACCTTACAGAGTCCAAGTAAGAACACAATATTATTATGCCTTTTTAGATGTACTATATACCTTAAGAATTATATGAAGATTTGAAAATAATTATATTGGAAAATATTATGTATTTCAAAAAGTGCTATTGTGTGCATGCGGGTGTGTGTGTCTAGTGTGTCTAGAGTAGTGTGTGTGGGTTGAGAGGTGAGCCAGTTGTGAAATGTTGTGATTAGAGTCAGTGAAAACTGGAAAATAGAGTTTTATTTCACTGGAGTGATTTACTCTGATCTGGATAATGTCTTCATTACCTAATTCATATTTATTCATAAATGTGGATCAATCAAAATATGAAATCTTAAAGGAAGACAGCAATCTTATAGTTTATATGAACATATACTGTTTTAAATTAATGTGAAATAATGGCGCTGCTTTAGTATGATAAATCATCAAATAAATCATTTCAGCATAAGACTGACATATACTGTATGTTTTGTGTCTTACTCATGACATAATTTTGCACCCGTGGAATCAATTGCCTTTATTTGTGAGTTTTTATGACATTTATCACAAAATAAGGCATAATATGTGGCCATTTATCAAGTTAGTAATTTAGAATTTTCTTTTGTAACTTTGTCTTGTTATTGGGATGTTCGAGTGAAAGCTGATGTATGAATGTGGGTATGGCTGAGTTGGACAACATAGTTTGGTGACATTCTCAGTATGTAGGGCTACACAAGTAAGTGGGTTTGTTTGTTTGTTTTAGTAATGTGACTGTAACTTCAGCTGGGTAAGAAAGTCCACCCACCTATGGCCTTAGTCACTGTATCAAATCAAATCAAAATTAACATAACTCATAAAGCAAAAATGAATCTAAATATTAATCAACTACAATCCTTAAAAACAGAGATACATCTTAACATTTTTCTGATGTACACGCAGTGGTCCTCTCTCTTATGAGACTTTACCAAAGGATGTTTTTTTTTCCTCTTTTGAGTGCACCCAGGCTGTCCCAGGCGGGCACTCTCAACTAATATCTTCTCTATTTGAATCTGTCACGATGACATAGCCATGGGGCTGACATAAATTACAACAGCATCAGTACATCACTAACCTTTAATCAAGAGGTCCAGACAGGGACAACAGCACTTTCTGAGTGGAATTTGCAAATCAGGAAGAGCAAGATGGGAGCGGCTTTATTAATCAGCTGATCTGTGTGCAGAGTGATGGCAGGTCAAAGCACAGACAGGCAGTACTGTACACAAAATCCCACTTTAACACAGACATCCAGGCACAAGGTGAATGACAACACTGTAGCACAGCAATAATGCTGGAGTGGACACTCCCTGAGGTGAAGTGCTGAGGGGACAGAGAGAGGATGTTCTTCTTCATAAAGAAGCACTTCAGCAAAAGTTTACTCTTCAGCTCAGAGAGAGGGAGGGATGAAGGTGGTGGAGCAGAAACCCCCAAAGGCCACTAGGAAATATTCTGTCCTCAGCTGTCCAATCGCAGGGCTGAGCTGCTTAGAAAGGCAGCCAGAGAGTGTCTATGTGTGTTTATAGCAATGTCTGTACCTATACATACAGTATGTGGAATAGCATTCCGCTGATGTATACTTGTTTTGTCATCCTGACTTTTCCTAAACAAGACTAATACTGCAGCTACATCTAGCACATGACATGTGACCTGTATCTGGATATTTGACCTGGATTAGGGAAAACTCATGTTAATGCACAAGTAAATACATGCGGGATGCATGAAAGTCGGACTATTTGTCGAAAAACTATTGATTAGTCATTCGTGTGCATAAGAAAAATAAGCAGAGCCTGTACAGCAGCATTGCTACAGGAGGCTATTGAGGGACCTCGGACTTGGGAGACACATAACCAACAGACTAGTCAAGCCAAGTCAGTTTTATTTGTATAGCCCGAAATCCTGGTTGAAGATATCTAGTTGTAAGTGAAATGCTGTGAACACACACAACACAAAACTGCATATAATTCATCACTTACACATTATGATTCGATTTTGATTTTTAGAGGGGCTACAGGCAAATGAGACAATTGGTAGGAGAGAGAGATAATACAAATACAGTTATTGGCGGATCATGTTTCTGTGTCTCTGACAATGTTTGTCAGATGTGTAATCTTTCCCTCTGTGTGATACACTAATATCCATGTGACATATCTTACAAAAAGCATGACTTTGACCCATGTATGGGTGATCCTCCTCCCATTTGCTGAGATACTTTTAGTATCTCTGGCAGGTACTCCATCCCTCTCACATTTGTCTTTCTAGTTCTTGTTCTTCTTGTTTGGGTGAATAACTTCTTGTTTCTAGAAGTTACAGCTAATGTTCTACGTACTGCCACTTGCTGTAAAAGAGGGGACTGTATGAACGCATCCAACAGGGAGTTTTGCTTCTCATCAATGTAACAGCCAACCTTTTTTTTGTTTCAAAAGGTTAATATACAGGAAATTTACAGGAAAATATTTAAACGTGAGGACATCAGGAGAGAAGGGTAAAATATGGGCGAATCCAGGGAAAAATGGAAGCGTTGACAGGTCTGTGTTAATGTAATGTTGTCCTGTGGTGCAGTACCATGTCAGCAGGCTTTCATTGTTGCAATGAATAAAATGACGAGGGGAAAAAGAATCACGACTGGCATGAGAGCAACTTTAGCCTGCATAGAGTAGTGCTCTAATGCAAACTGTTTGTAAACTGTGAATCTGGAATATGAAAGAAGTACTGTGTGTGTGTGTGTCTGTGTCTGCGTGTGTGTGTGTGTGTGTGTGTATGTGTGTGTGTGTATGAGTGAGGACAATTTTGGAAAGTGGTAACATTTTGGTCGGTCCTCACAACTTCTAAGGGCTGCTTGAGGGTTCAGACTTAGTTCTGATGCTTTAGGTATAGATTAGGGTTAGGTTAAGTGTCAGGTTAGGCATTTCGTTGTGATTAGGGTAACAGGCTACAGGATGCATTATGTCAATGACTGTCCTCACAAGGAAAGGGTACAAGTACAAGTAGTTATGTGTGTGTATGTGTCCTCAGTATTTCCATCAGAATCATTTATATGCTGCTATTTGTCCCTGCAGTTTCCTGCCAGGTCAACCTGACTGGGCCAGAAGGATACATAGAGGCTCCACCACAGTCCAGCTCTGCTTTTCACTCCACTGTAGACTGCAGCTACATCATCACTGTTTATATGAGCTATGGAGTGGAAGTCCAGGTAAGAGCCAAACAAACATCCATCCAGCATAGGTTGTTCTCTTGATACTCTGCAGCAAGACTGATGCCATGATAAACGTTCCTAGAACACATCATAGGCTGGATGTATGGGAAGGCACCTGGCCTTCATAAAAAAAGGAGAAATGTTCCTCCAGGTAAATCCAGTTGTCTTTTTACATGTTGTGTCTTGTTAGTTGGCTTTCAAACATTAGCAGCTGGTAAGACTACATCCAGAAATCAGCTGGTTTTATTCAGAGTCAAAGTGCGTGTAGCCAGTGGCTTCGCTGTGATGATGGGATTTCTTGAGTATCTTGAATGTGCAATCACCAGAGATGACCTAGTAGTTGATTGGTAGTAAACATCTTGAAACTGTTGGCTGGCTGCTTGTTAAACCACAACTTCTTACACCTAAAACTAATCATTTTCTAAGTTATGAGCATTTAGATTTATTTCCAGTTTTAAAACTCTCAGACTACTTAGAGTAAATTTACATTGAATCCATATTTTCCAAAAGACTGCAATAAAATGATGTTATCTGAAAATAACATAGAAGCATACAATACACAACATGCAACATAATGAAATGGCAAGTATTAATGTTTTTAAAAATGTGCAAAAGAAGACCTATCGAGCCATACAAAAACAGAAATCCCATGCATATTTGGAGAAAGTGTGGAAGGACATATGGTGGAAATCAAGGTTTTACATACTCAACATGGCAGTCATAAATAATTTAGCAAACCAAAGATATCCAAGCAACTCTTGTTTGATTTTGAATTATTTGTGAAAAGATATATAGAGATACAGTGTGTAGCCAGTAGTAGTGGGATAGTAATGGATGTTTGAATGCATTGTTTTTTGTTTTTTTTTTTTTTTTTAAACAGCGTGTTAAGTTGCTCTTAAAAAACAAACATGTTCATAAACTATATTCATGCAGGCCATGTATGTATAAGCCTTCTGACTGCGGGTGTGATCTGAATGCCTTGGTGACTATGGACATATTGGTTAGTCATTTGAATGGATTAGCTTTCTAACAAGGTGATGTCTTGACATTATTTATATAGAAATCCCTGTCCATGTAACGGCTATGGACCCACTTCAGCATTGTCCATTTGTTTCCGAATCACTGTCCCTGTATAAGCTATTTAAGCACTGAGCATGGTGTTGGCCTATTGTCAGATGGATGGCTTCAATTAACATTTAAATTTTTCATCGACAATGTTTCTCCACCAATCTCTGGACCAGCAGTGCAGAGATATACAGCTTACATAGAAGTTGCTCTGACAGGAGAGGAATTCACTGTTCATTTTAATTATGCAGTTCCATTATGTCTCCTCACCCTTTTACCATATATTTGGATTTTACAAGATGATTTCACCAGAAATACATCATAGATACCCTGAAACATGAAACATGCTTTTATCATCCAAGCAATTCTGATATACTGGCTTATGTATGTATGATATATAACAAGATGAAAAAGCTTCAGATTATGAGGATAATAAGGACATTTTCCCTAATGTTTAGATTATTATTTGTCATAAGATTACTGTCTTATTACCCTTAAGATTTCACATTGTACATAAATTGTAGGTCTCATCTCTGAGAACTGGCTATTGTTAAAACGCATCAACTAGTCTTCTGTATGTTATCTAAAACAGGTTTTGACTGAGTGGAGTTAATTTTGGTGGTAAAATCCTGATGGTCAGCACTGTGACCTGTATGCCCACCCTTTAAAGAAACTAAATTGATGAGAAGGGATGCTAACAAGCTATTGCTAACACCATTAAAAGAGAGGCTAGAATTTTTTTTTACTATTTACAAAGTGTCTGTCCTATTTGCTTGTATGAAAAAAAGTAGTAGTAGTGTTAGAGTAGTGTTACACATTGAGAGTTCAAACCAAGATAATTTTTTTCTTATTGACAAAACAATCAAATGTAACTAGTCCATATATTTTGATTGTGTTGAACACATCAAGCTCACTCACTTCAGAGCAGTGCTGTGACACGATAAAAAAAGGGTGTGGAAGCCAACTGAGTCTGCTCAGTCCTCTAAAGCAGCAACTCTCAACAACTGGGCTGCAACCCAGTGCTGGTCTGCACAGTGTTGGGTACCAGGCTGCTTTTTCCTTTCTCTCTCTGTCCATATATGTACACTCCTTCTCTCACACTTGCCCATTCCATCACATTTTCCATTTCTTTCGCTCTTCCTCTCCCTACTCCTGATGCAACTGGTGGTGCTACATTACAAAAAAAAAAAAAAAAAAAAAAAAAAAAAAAAAAAACAGCTAACAAGGGAATGAGTTAACAGTTAGTTAACAGCAGAACTGAATTAACAAATGTATTTTTAACTGACCATATTTACTGTTTTATTACTTGAGGCCAATCTCTTAAGACTCAAATAGCCCACCAGTGGTCAGTTGTGTTGTTCGGTGGTCTGCCCCTCAATTTACACAATCGCTATGTTGAAGTTTGTACGTATGCCATAAATCATTGGAAAGCTTAGGTTCTTGTGATTCGATTGATGCAAACTATTTAGATACAATCACAATAGCAGATACAATCAATGCCACTATCAAACAAAAAGCCTCAGTTATCCAATGATCACTAGCACTTGAACAAGAATGGTCTGGTTAATTGGCAAAGGTTCAGATGATCCAATCCAGCAAAATATTTAAGTCCAAAACACTATAAGAAACCTCAGAAAGATGGTTAATTGTCTCAAATTAGTTGGTGACATGCTAATCTTCCATGTTTTTTCCACTATAACTCGAGTAAGCATGGACACAAAGGCAACAGGCCAGACTCAAAATGGCCACAGCACTCAAGACTTTTCGATTGACACCTCACTTGACTAATTAGGATCTTCCCTGTTGTGCCCAAAAGCCAATTGCAACCGATTATGCAGATGACCCCTGCTTCATACAGCCAGTGAAATTCTGAAAGTGAGGATATGCTGCTTCAGTGAGTATTTTCTAGCCAAATTAAGGAAATCAGTGCAAATAGAGATATTACACACAGTTTTAATTCATAATGATAATGGTAAAGAGTCTGAATATAAATATATATAGTCTAAATATAAGCATAGATACCCAAAACATTAATATAGATGGCCTAAATATAAATTGCCTGAGTATATTTTTATCTAGATAAATGTCCCAGTGTGGTCCCATTGTCCATAAGCATCTATTTGCAAAAGAATATTTAGCTAGAAATAAAAACCCTCTTCTTCACTGGGTTCAAACTTCTATTGCTCATTGCCAGTAGTACTTAGTGATCCTGACTACTGGATAGAAAACTTGAAAGTGCTACATTTCAGAAAAGACTAAAACCATGCACGTACTCCAAATACAGCTTTCAATATACTTTGGGTTTACCTTGGGTAGACGTTTTCAGGTAATTTTACAAGAGAGGAACTCCCTTTCTCTCCAGTCTACAATGTGTTTTTCTTCATCA
The DNA here is from genome assembly GCF_051107435.1 of Chaetodon auriga. NCBI lineage: Eukaryota > Metazoa > Chordata > Actinopteri > Chaetodontiformes > Chaetodontidae > Chaetodon > Chaetodon auriga. The sequence goes on along the minus strand of NC_135080.1, from coordinate 26,835,387 downwards.
CAACTCATCATCATTGTCCAATATGTAACATATGTGATGGGGGGTGATGAGAATGAAAAAAATGGTGATGGGTTATTGTAACTACTGAGTTGGTTCGTTTACATCGAGTGGTGAGCACTGTGTGGTAGCCAAGGAGGTACAATGACAAACAAGCTGTGTGTGTTAGGGACAGGATTATCCCTTTTTTTTTTATTTCGCCCGTACCAGGCACAGACACCAATAATTCTTTAAAAACAACAAAATTAAAAAGAGGTGTCCTTAACACCGTCTCTAAAACGGGCCACAGAGTCTTCTATGCACCGGTTAAAATCGGCTAAAAAAAAGACTAACTAAAACAAGCACAAGGCCCGATTTAAAACCGGTTTAAAAAACGAAACCCGATGACGGCCGTCCTGCTCCTCGCCGTCGCCACGCCACTCTCCGTTCCTCCTCTAGCTCGCTCCGTAGGAGGGCGGACCTTCGGCCAGGATACCTGGACAAACACAAGAGACACAGCGGCAGTGGGGAGGTACACGACACGGTGCAGCCGAGACGCCTTCCTTTCACGTGCCAGAGTGTTACTGGGTCCCAAAGGGTACTCACACGCTAGGCAGAGCTCCTCGCTCTGCCGCTGCCGTAAGGTCACGTAGTAACACTCTGGACTTCGTCGGCTCGGCTGCAACCACCACCTCTGTCACGGTCTCTGGTCCGCGGCCGTCTCAGGGTAGGCCTCTCAGGCGGTATCGGGATCGTCCTCTAAGATGTTTGCTGCTCCGTCTCTGCGCCGTGCGATTCCCGTTCTGCACCCGCTCTGCTCCCTCCCACTTCCTTCCGCCTTGTCCTTTTACGTCCCTCCTCCTCGTGTGCGGTTGGCTGCTCACCGCTCCGTACTCCAGTCCCATTGGCCAGTCTATATACAAAAGGTAAAGCACTCACAGGTGCTAGTTACCAGTCAAATTACCAAGGGTGCTCTGGCCGGAAGTAAAACAACTCAAATTAAATCACACTAAAACCATGCAATAAAACAATAAAAACACCACTGCAAAACGATAAAAACATGCAAGAACATAAATAAATAAAATGCAATAAAACCAAATGGTTGCAACAATAAAAAATAAGTAACTTAAAACTTCCGCCGTGCGACACATACACAAATGTAATGTGGAAACTGGGACCCTCTTGTATGCTTACAGTGAGCATGGACTTTCAAATGAAGAAGGATACATCTTGTATCCAACACATTTGTATATTAATACATTCATAATTTACCTTAAATTGTCCAGTCCTAATTAGCCTGAGGTGAGTGAAGAGGCACATCCAGCTTTAGACAGACAGGGGAACAGACAGACAAGTAACACTAAGGGAAAAGAGAAAAGGAAGACACTAGGGCAAGACACTTTAGCAGATCTGAACAGTACCCAGCCCTCAACCGATGCCTCCTGGCATCCCAGCAGGTCTATCGGGGTTGGACTAATAAAACTCATTGATGAGGGCGGGAACCAGAATAAAGGAGCGAGGCACCCAGGAACGCTCCTCAGGGCCATGCCCCTCCCAATCTACTTGGTATTGGAGTCCTCTGCTCCGTCGCAGGATATCCACCAAACAGCAAACAGTGAAGGCAGGACCCCCATCGATGATCTCGGGGGTACAGGGGATTCGGCCGGAGGGCAGAAAGCGCTGGTAGAGACTGGTGCTCAAGATTAGCATTTTCATCATTGCGAGTGCGTCCCCACCAATAACTGGCATAACTTAAAGCTGAAAATATGAAAAAATGTCGCATAAAGCAACATATCAAATCAAATCAAATCAAATCAAACTTTATTTATATAGCACTTTTCAGACTTCATAGTAACCAATTACACTGCTTTTCAATTTTCAATTCAATTTTATTTGTATAGTGCCAAATCACAACAGAAGTTGTCTCTCCCTTTCAATATAGAGCTGGTACAGGCCGAGCTCTTTTATCTATAGAGACCCAACAATTCCCTCATGAGCAAGCACTTGGTGACAGTGGCGAGGAAAAACTTCTTTAAACAGGCAGAAACCTCAGGCAGAACTAATAGTTAGGGCAAGCCTGAGCCAGCCCTAACTATAAGATTTGTCAAAAAGGAAAGTTTTAAGCCTACTCTTAAATGTAGAGACAGTGTCTGCCTCCCGGACAAAGACTGGAAGATGCTTCCAGTACTTTTGCGTTACTTTCATCAAAATAACAAGATCTGTGCAGGCGTTTCAAATGTGTTTCATGGCCAGAACCCTGACCTCAAGCTTTTATTTACACTTCAAGTCTATTTTTTCGACAATACGCGTGTAAACACAAGGTACATGCAAGATAAAAAGGCATTCAATAAATATGAATATCTACATTTTGCAACTGATGTGAAGCAAAGTGTGCTTAGTAATGCATTACTACCCAAAACTGTAACTAAGTCACAAATTCTGACTATTATGTAACACAAAAGGTAACTCTAGACACAATACAATTTTATATTAATTAAAATAATATAACAACATTCAAATTTGTATGAGCATTTATATACACTGTTATAGTCTGAACTCCAAATGCAGAACACAGACAATGGAGGATTTGAACAGAAAAAAGATTTATTGTCACAAAAAATGGATAACGTTCACAGGAAGATGTTCCTAGTCGATCCAGACAGAGAACGGGCAGGCAGGTGAAGTGAGTCAGCAGGCTCTTTGGGTGGTGGACTGGAGAGGTAGGGGCAGACGTAGCAGATTCAAGACAGAGAGATAAAATGATCCTGAGACACAAGGAAAATAGATTAATCATTTTCATTTTATCAGCAATAGACAGAAGGCAAACTTTGGAGCTGTAATAAAGCGCAAGGGCAAGCTAAGTGGCTCAAACCTGTTACCAGGTTAGTGAGTACAACAATCTGCCAAAGACAGGAGATCCAGGTTTTTATCCTGTGGCTGGTGACACACACACACACACACACACACACACACACACACACACACACACACACAAGGACAGACAGACAGACAGACACACACATACACGCACACGACACAAGGAGAGACTAACATGACACGAAGGGACAGGGGAAAACCGGGGAAACACAAGGAAAAGGGGGCACAAGGAAGTTTTCTCTAACAGACACAGTTCTATCAGAGCATTGAACCATCAGTAAAGACACATGAGCAAAGAGAAAGACTATGTGTTTAGTAATTTCTTCATGGTGGTTGAGTGAGCAATAACCATGCCATCTAATTTCCCACTGGACCTCAGGTCTTTCACAGTAGAGGACTCCATTGATATTCAGGCTAAGTGACCATGATTCTCATGTCTACCTGTGCTCCCTGCTCTTCTTCTATCCTGACACAGGTCCAGTTTTGGAAAACTCATGGCTCTGGGAAGTTGTTTTTCAGCAAAAAAAAAAAAAAAATCCACCTTCCGTCTTTACTAGCTAGTCACCCTCATTGTTTATGTTATGCTAACATAAGGCAAGCCTATAAAGTTAGAATACTAATGTGCTTGGTCACACAGGTGGTGTAGGAGTTAACATTCCCATCAACATTAAGGAATGGATCACTACAGGGAAAGACCTTTTTGTTAAAGAGTAAGATCCTTTTTGTTTTACCAGAAAGAACTCCCCAAAACCACCAGACTCTATTTGCAGACTTCACTTCACGCTTAAATCATTGTCAACAGGAACAAAATAAAACTCACCAAAACCATTTGGTTTATCTTTCTACTGTTCCAACAATCAAAATAAACATTTAATTCACTGAATCAGGAGAGGAGCAAGAGGGAGGTTGGACATCAGAGATTTATCACGGGAAAACAGTGTGTAAAGTTGTTATATTAATTATGTTAATATTAATATTAATATAACTAAGTCACATTTAATGGACATTATGACTGGAGAGACTTAAATTTGTCAGCCTTAAACAGATTTTCCCAGTAAAAAAAAAATCAGATAACAAAAACTCTGCGAGAACTGTCAAGCAGTCGGTGGTCAGAGCTCTTGATAGCCTAATTTACTCAGACTTGAGGTACCAATGTAGCTTTTTGAATCCCTCGCCCTCTCCCACACTGATAGTGAGAACATATTTACTGTAGTCTTGTTTAAAATTTCTTACTATTGAATAGCTTAAGAGCTACAAGTCTTTATTTTCTCACAGTGACATAATGTGTCTTAATGGTTCAATTTGCCCAATGAATTACTAAAAAGATTCTAAAACACTGAAGACTTGAATGAAGGAAAACACATTTTAATCTCCATTCCTCACAACATGAACATACCGAGTGTATGTAGTTGGTGTATATACAGAGAAATGAGACATACTACCATACAGCAGTCATGGAAATGCACTGTAGATGTCCAATGTCACCTCCACAAATGTGTTTGGCCTGCAGACAATGGCAGGCGCTCCAAATGATTACAGCCACTCTATCCACTCTAGGGCATTCAGTGTCGTTTTGAAGCGTCTGACCTTTTTGGGGAGGCTTATGTGATGATTTAAGTAGCGCCCTTGTCTCTACCTGAAAACCCTCTCATCCACATGATTAACTCCAAGAGCTTTGCTTCCTGCTGCTCATAAAATATACAATGGCCATTAAGCCACTGACCTTCCAGATGCCTGGCCTAATATATTTAGGATAAAAAATGAATATGTGGTTGCAAATCATCGTCAATGATGTCTCCCAGCTGCTTCCTGTCGCTGATGTGGAAAGGAAAGGAAAGGACAGGAAAGGAAGGGAAAACTGTTGGAGAATAAGAAAACAAAATGAAAAGAGAGAAGAGGTTTAAGCCAAATAGAAGAACATGAAAAGGCAAGACGAGAGCAAGAGTGTTTAGATGTACTTTCAGCCATGGGTGGATTCTTCAGTCAAAAAATAAGGAAAAAAGAAACAACAAAAAAGTATGTAACCCCCACTGGGGTTAGACCATCCAACCACTAGAAATGTGTCTACACGCCACTTATTTCATCACTCACCTCCCCCATTGTAGCAACAGAAACTTCACCATAGAACAGTTTAAACAAATTGCCTCTATGTCTACAGAGCTTCTTGGTTATTGTCATTGTTCAGTGATTCAAATATGTCTGGTCCTGTGCTCAATGACAGCTATTTTTGCCAGATGAAGAAAGAGTCCACCAGTCAGAACTTTATAGGTGAGATTAGGAATGGGTACATCATCTTCCTACATTGCTTGTGATCTAGATTCATGTAAAGCAGCAACAGAACAATAGCCACAGAAATGGGATAATAACTGAGACTGACTCAGCTGTAAAGGTTGTGATGGGTAGCTGTGAATCGACTTACAGGAAAAATAACTCTTAAATCAACACAATATGTCTTCAGTTGCTGTCAAAAATATCAAACCCTGCAACCCAACCCATTAAACCTGGAAATTAAATCCATATTAAAGTATTTTATCAAATGATTCTTCAGCACACTGTTATGTCCTATAACAAAGTTCAGTGCCAATGCAGGAAGTACTTTTCCCTGAATGTAACAAGGCAGAAAATAATGGTACAGAAGTCACATTGGTGGATGGGCATATAGCATGTCATGTTTGCTGTGCAGGAGACTGGAGTTTGAATCTCATCAGAGACCTACAATTAATATTTGCTTTTTATTGACTGATAGTGTTGTAGTTACCTAACACTAACTATAGTTTAACTTATTTGCGGCTGTGGCTCAGGAGGCAGAGCGGTCGTCTGCCAATCAGGAGGTTGGTGGTTCGATCCCTGGCCTTGGAAGTCCACATGCCGAAGTATCCTTGGGCAAGATACTAAATCCCAAAACCGCCCCAGATGCTGTGCCATCAGTGTGTGAATTCATATGTACGTCACTTTGGATAAAAGCGTCCACAAATGAATAATTGTAATTATTTGCCATAACCATGATAGCACAGGTAGTACTGGAAAAATGATTTGTCTTTACGTTGCAAGGCCTAACAGCTGTACAGTCCACAACATATTGAACACAAATGTACAAGGACTGCTACCTTACCTGAACCCACTGAGCTTGATTCATCCCCTGCAACCAATTCACTTACCTTCTACAGTCTTTAGTCACTTACTGCATGGTGGGAGCAGGGCCCAGCATCCTTTGGTCCTTTGCGACATCATGCACTGATGACTCACGGCTAAGCTTTGGTTTCAGTACATTTATGTTAACAAACAGATGCAGACAGAAAGTACACCAAAATACTTTGGGGATGAGGGTAATATTCATTGTCCATCAGGGCCTCAAAGCGAAAGACTTCCTCACTACCTGCAGCATGATGACTTTCTTGAGTTTATGTCCCCTCTCTCCTCCTGACTTTACCTCTCCCTCTGGCCCCTGCCCTCTGACATGCTCATTCTTGATAAGACCTACCTTCCTGACATGCGAGAACCAATCAACAAGACAAATGAAATGTGACCCTGAAATTACCATATGTATATATTGTAGAGTTGAGCAATTGTTGAGTTTCAGCTTGGTAATTGTGTAATGTCAACAGTCTTGGTAAAAGAGTTGAGCAACCATTACTTGCTACTGAAACTACTGTGCTGGCACTAAGTTAGCTGGATGGGTACAACAATCACTGCGGAGAGATTTGGCCACAACGAAGCAGGAAATGGGCTAAAATTATATAGCATCAGACTGAATGAATGAAATGAATCAAAATGGCCTCTGGATGTCATTGTTCCCTCCAATACGCCTTTGAATAACAGAAAATGGGAAGGGAAGGGGCAAGAAGAGAAGGATGGAAAGGAAGGAAAAGAAAGAAAGAAAAAGGGATTACAGAAGAAATGAAAAGGAGAGTGAAAAAAAACATCTGAGAGACAGCAGGAAGTCAAGAAGAGGTGGAAAAGAAGGGCAGCATATTAGGAGCAGATGAGGAGGAAAGAGAGAGCACAAAGAAGATGAGAGGAGGATAGAGCAGGGAAGGAAAGATAAGGAAAGCGGAGGAGTAGAGGAGGTGATAAGCAGGCACCTGAGATAAAATAGATACAGTTCTCTCATCTTCCATTTACTTTCAATATTAAAAATAACTCCAGTGTCCGGATGTTGCTGAGCTGCAGTGGTTAATTAATTACGCATGGATTATCTGTCATTTCCTTCTGCTTGTTTAGGGACCTCTTGAAATGTACCATAGCTAAGATGTCCTATCAGCTTTTCAAACTGAAATGGCCCCCTGCCTGGATGGACAGAGAGATCTGAAATTCAAATAATGTTGGACATACATCAAAGATGTCAGGTGGACCTGGGAGGTCATTCACAGCTTTTTATACAATAAGAGGTGGGCTTCTAATTTGTCTTATCAAGAAATCATGCTCATTAATCTACTTCAGACGTCTTTATTAGCCCCAGAGGATCACAGCAACCTAATTTGATTGTCTTTTGTACAAGATAAGCCAGATTTCACCCTGATGCAGGACTTTGATAAGAGAGACTATTGGGTCAAGATTAAACCCTTTTACCAGGTAAGAACCCCAAAACAGGCAGCAGCAGCATAGCAATAAAGGTCTGAAATCTTCCTCTCGGTTAAATTGTGGAATTACAGACAGCAGAGACGGTAGTTAATGTACCATTCTGAGGTTCAAAAGCGCCTTTAAAAAACAATAAATTTCAGTTTTCTTGGCACTGTTCCAATCAACTCTACTTATGAACAGTGATTAGTATTTGTTGCAGTTGATTTCAGAAATTGAAATGCTGTTTGTTTTGGTGATTCTATTGTATAAAATATCAGTATTTGTCCTTTCAAAAGTCATCATGTTGTCCTGTTTCTTTTGATATGACATGAATAAAAAATGTATCATGGCTTGGGCCATCCTTTTGGTCATTGCACCAAATGTTCTGCTTTTACAATTTCTAACCTGCAAAAAATCCACAGTCTCATGGACATCATCTGTGGCATCCATAGTTTAAAAAAGGAAGTAACAAGTGTGGATTCTGGTTGTTGTCATAATTGGCCATTACGGGAATCAGAAAACCTACATTTGGTAAATGAGGAAGAAGTCTTGTAGGTTCTGAGTAGGGAGACAGATGACCATTATGAGAAAAGACAAAGACTTGTAATCAAGCAAACATGTCCCACAATATACAGCCAGTGTTGGGGAGTAACGGAATACATGTACCGGCGTTACGTATTCAGAATACAAATTATGAGTAACTGTATTCTGTTGCAGCTCAAATTTAAATACATGGTATTGGTATTGAACCGGTGGTCCGTTCCAACTCACTCTCAAAAACTTTTTGTGATTTCAAAATTAAAATGTATTTATTTATTTAATTCATTCAAACAGTTTCCAAACAATTTCTAAATTAACATTATAAAGCAACCACAGGAAAAGATCCATATATGTCAAAAAAAAAAAGAAAAAAAAAAAAAAAGGCATTGAAACGTGGTCAAAAGACTTTATGTAACCACGGCTTCGGTTCCCAACATTTACCCTCCCAAACACACCCACATTACCTGCCTCAAATAAAGTTAGGGTGGTCCTTTACCTACACAGCAGGCTTCCATAATAACAAAAATAAATACTATCTCATCTCAACTTACTATTAAATTTGATTTGAATTATATATACACAAAAATTAATTTCTTTTAACGGCTGCGACACCAGCAAACAACCTCCTTTCATCGTCCAAAGACTCTCCTCCTCCAACCTGACAAAGCATCATAATGTAAGTTTTTTTTTTTTGGTTTTAATTAGCCCGGGGTAGTCGTCTGCTGTGGTTTAACTGGTCACCGTGCTATTTAATCGTTGTATCACGTAGGCTACCTGATACAGGTATACTAGTATAAGCAGGTAGCTATACTCAGGTTATACCTGCTTAGCTACTGGAAGTAGCTACCTGCTTAATTGATGTGCGACTTTACATTCTCCTGTGTGCTGATTTACTAGCCCCAGAGTCGTGGAAAGACTCTGACTAGCCCTGTTTGACATGTTAGTTAAAATTAGCTCGTGTTATCTCAGACTGCAGTTAGATTTTTGTAGTATGCAGTTCAGGACTATAAATACAAAAATCTATCTGCTAGTTTGGGTACTTGTTAGTAATGCTACTGTGGAAGCTTTTTATATGTTTAAATGCTTCTGCATGGTTTTAGTTGCATGTATGCATGGTCCTGTTGTTATAGCATACTCATACCACTTGGCTAGCAAAATGGATACAGGATAGTCTAATCTAACGTAATGCAAGTGTTTCAAATGAATGATGAACGGACCTAGGTGATGGTGGCTTCTCAGATTTAACAGATGTTTGTTTCTGCGCTTGAAATGAAACAATCACCAATTCTGAAACATTACGATTTTGCTATTATCTCTATCTACTTATTTGTGCGTAGTTAGTGCAGTTAGTTACAGTTAGCCTACTGTCTTCAGTTAGGCTACTGTCTCATGTTTCTTTACATGCCAAGTCCTCCTGTGTATGAAATATGTAGGCCATGTTTGTGCTGTGCACGCAATACAACTGTGTTGCTTTTATTTTGAAAAGCGTGCCATTTTTTTTTTTTTTTTCTTTTCTTAAATTGACGTAAGGACGCACATGCGTTGGTGAACAGCTACAAGTGATGCTGGCCAGCTAGCCCTCAAAATGTCAGCTAACGCCAAAAAAAGAAAAGTTGATAACGAATGCCACGTTTTAAATAATACATGGACTGCTAAATATTTATGTACAGAAGTTAAAGGTAAAGCTGTCTGCTTAGTTTGTGGTCCACAGGTCGCTGTGTTCAAGGATTACAGCTTGAATTGCCGCTACGTGACCAAACACGAGGAGAAAAACAAGAAGTTGTCTGATCCAGAGTGCGCGAGGGAGTCGGATCCTTGTAAAAATTAATTGCCCACACCTGCGTTAAATGATCTGAGCCTTCCTCAGGAAATAGAGTCTGCTCATCCCCTTCTTGTAAACAGCGTTGATGTTAGTTTTCCAGTTCAGTCTGTTGTCGAGGTGCACTCCAAGGTATTTGTAATCCTCAACCACTGTGACGTTCTCCCCCAGAATACACAGTGGTTGTGTGGTCGTCCTGTTCCTTCTGAAATCAATCACCATCTCCTTGGTCTTTGCCACGTTAAGCAGCAGGTGATTTCTACCAGACCATTCCAGAAAATCTTCCACCACTGCTCTGTATTCTTCCTCTCGTCCATCCTTTATACACCCCACCACCGTTGAGTCGTCCGAAAACTTCGATGTACGGTACGATGAAGAATTGTACTGAAAGTCTGAGGTGTACAAGGTAAAGAGAAAGGGAGACAGAACAGTTCCCTGTGGTGCTCCTGTACTACTTTCCACAGTCTGAGACAGAACGTTGCCCAGTCGGACAAACTGCAGTCTGTCTGTCAGGTAGTCAGTAATCCAGGAGATTGTGGGCGCATCGACTCCCATCACTCACAGCTTCTCACTTCTCAGGAGCAGCGGCTGAATGGTATTAAATGCACTGGAGAAATCAAAGAAAGTGATCCTCACAGTGCTGCCGCTACAATCCAAGTGGGAGTGAGCACACTGCAGCACGTGTATGATGGCGTCGTCCACACCCAAATGGGGTTGGTAGGCGAACTGTAGAGGGTCCAGTAGAGTAGTACAAGTACAACACTTCTTTGCCATCAAGTGCTCCTGTCGAGCGGCTCTTTAGCCAGGGAGGACTTTTTTTCACTCCACACCGTAACAAAAAATGACAGATAAGCACTTTGAGCAGGCTCTCCTGCTGCGATACAACCACCTTTACTGGAGTGTTGACGTGTTGAGTAGGTGGGTCAAATATGTAGGTAGGTGGCTCAAAAATTTATTGGTCTTTAGGTTCACGGGCATTCACAGGCAATGCATGTACACTGACAACCTCATTATTCTTGTAAAACCAATTATTTATTTATTTTTTTTCATCTGACATTCATGTAAAAGCAACACCTTACATGCCTACTGCAAATGTTTGCAACAAAAGAGTTTTTCACCCTATGTTATGTGCAACTTTGACATTTTGGATAGGTTTTTGCTGCTAGCCTTTGTTGTTACATTACCAAGGAGTAATGTTGTTTTTTCAATATAACATTGTTTCATGTGGTTACAATGATAATTGGTGGCATAGTTTAAAAAAAGAATATTATTTTGCCATCATCACATTCAGTTTGACTTTCTGTTTTGTTTTGATGGACCGTTTTTAGTGTGTCATTCGTAATGAAAAAACATTAATGTGAATATAGTCAGCTGTAACAATCTTTAGATTTTTATGGAATGTTTCATATCATCCTTTCATGTTTTTAATCCTGTAAAATCAGGAAAAGGGTCGGGGAAAATGCAGGTTTTCTTCTGGTGCTTTTTATTTTAAGGTGATAAGTTGCAACACCTATGCACTGAGTCGCTCAGTGAAAAAAAAAAAAAAGGTAGATGTAACAGCAAATTGTAACAGCAAATTCTGTATAGAAACAGTTTTTTTTTTTTAACAGCTAAGTAAATAAAGAAACTGAAAAGGGAAAATCGGGCAGTTCTTCTCTTTTTTTAACCAACCAAAACATCTTTGCATTAACATACCCTTATAGTATTTGTTCCTGTGCTGCAAATTATAATATATTGTACTTTTAGGAAGACTTGGGCCTAACACATTTTAGCCAGTTGGAACAGAAGAACACACCAGATTAGGCCTGTTTAGTAAGCAGGATTTGATGGCCGCATTCCTGCACTTATAAAATGCAATTCAATGTGGAAGTAATCCTAGTATTCAGAATACGTTACTCAGATTGAGTAATGTAATGGTATATGTTACAAATTACATTTTTGGGCCTGTATTCTGTAATGGAATACATTTGAAAGTATCCTTCCCAACACTGAATACAGTATGCTAATGCTGTGCGGAAAGACCTTTAGTTTTCTGATCTTCTACCTCTATGGTTAAGGTTTGGATGAGTTTAGAAAATCAAAACTCTTTGGTTAAGCTTGGTGGTCATGGTCAAAAACAACTTCGACTGAAGAACAATATAAATGTCTCCCAAAACAGCACAGTGTATTCCTATATGATGGCAGTTACATAAAAACCAAATTCAATATTAACAGATGTGGTTAATTCAAGAAATTAGAAAGGAACTGTTTAAATCTGGTTTCACCTGATAACAAGCCACTACAAATACATATAAGTAGCAACCTAAAGTAGCTTGTTGAAATGGGTATTTTAAAACAAACTGCTGCTGAACTGTTGATAAAATACAAAAAAAAAGAGGCAAATAACAGATGCTGTCATTTTCCTTGCAGTGAGTCTCAAAGAAGTTATTCTATTGTTAGAGCTACTGAGACCTTAAAATCTTTTCTAAATAAGGACTTTATATTTCATTCAAATAGGACTAAATACAGTGAGAAATTTTCTAGCAGCCATCATGGTAGATGCCTGGATTGTCTAGTGTTGTCAAAGATCTAGTCAGAAAGAACACATGTTTTAAGAGAATATTTTAATAACAATGTGAAATCATGACTCATTGTTTAGTAGTGTTGCACAGTGGACAAATGTTCAATTCCTGGTCTTCATTGGTTCCTCCTTCCTGATGGGCCAAAGGAATTAATGTGTTTCAGTCCTGTGATAGAAAATCTGTTCAGGCTGGCTGCTGAAATTCATTCATCAGTAAGAAGGTAATTTCCAGTAAATTCATATACCTTTGTAACTTCTCACTGTGCAGGTCCTGAGGGTCTGAAATGCTGAACTCTCCGTGTATAAATTTGGGTTCAGACTGCACACAGAATATGTAAAAAGTGCTGCTGGCAAAGAAGAGAAGAGGGTTCATCACCCCAGTGAGGCAGCCCTGGGGTGAGCTTTGTTCAATCTCCTCTCCCTCACCTGGTCATGCTCCCCAGAAATGCAAAGGAACTCTGGGGTCACAAGCCTTATCTTAGGACATAATAAGACCTCTGCAACATAGAGCCTGCATTACATCTGATAACTGAGACATGATTAGACTGAGAGAGAAGACCGTCTCAAACACCTCCAGGTGTGTTTTTTTTCCCCACTTCTTCTACATAATGAAAAGGTCTGCATGCACATATACACAATCTCTTATTGCAAGGATGAAGCTTGTCTGTCTTGCAGTGTTCAGTCACAATCCTGTGGTGGTGGCTGTCATGCAGCAACCCATTAATAATTAGCAATATGATAGTGATTATGAGGTACTAATGGTGCCTATTCTGGTGCACAATAGCTCTGACCACAGCTCCCATGCTTAAAAGTCTGTTACTAACTGACATTTTGCATTTGTAGGAAATACTCTGCTGTTTACTTTCCTTTGTTCTTTGGCATCAGTTTTGTGGGTGTTGAAGGATAATTTTGGTTTCTTCCTCCTTTTTTACTGTTTTTACTTTTGGTTATGATAATATAAACTTACCACAGTTGCTTAGACCTGGGAACAGGGTAAAATTGCTTTGGAAAATTTGATGAGGTAAAAAACACAAGCAGTAAGATGAATAGTTAGGTTGTAAAGAAGCTAGCACTGATCGGTTAGCCCTGTCTTGCTCATATCCAGACCAAAAGGGTTAGAGTTAGTTGTCCAAAGCTGCAGCTCACTTCAGATGCCTCTCCCTATTAAGTTTGTATCTCAAGACCAAATACTTCATAGCTCTGGAGGGTCAGTGACCTGTTATAAGGGCTCCTTCAGATGCAGCAGAGAATTGTAATTGTTGTAAATTTCGAGGACATACCTAGTATCTGCTATGTGATCTTCCATATCCTGAAATCAAGTGGATGCCATTGTACTATATGGAGGAGGCAGAAATGCTCAAATGTAGCATTTAGTTACTAATGCTGTGTTTAGTTACTAATCCTGTTTATTTTCTTAAGCATTAATGGTCTTAATATTGAGTTCAGGTTCAAGTCCTTTTATTGTCATGTGCAGTAATTGCAGTGACGCAGACAATGAAAATCTTAGATTCCAGGGTCCGACTGTGCTCTGACAGATATGTATAAAAATGTATATATTAAGAAAAATCCTGTAATGAACAAATTAGAATCTGAACACATAATAATGCGTAACAGTGAAATAAAATACATATTAGAATATAAAAGTCTATAAATGTTACCACTGTGGTAGTCTGGTGGAAAGAAACTCCTTCGAGCCAGAATGGGTCTATCTTGGGTCTTATCTGCCTCCGTTCTTCCTCAGCTATTCTCTTCATTTCTGTATAGCCATGTTATAGTCCCCACTGAAATCTGAGAGTGACTGAGTGTCAGATAGTTTAGGGTGTCTTGTTTTCTGACTGATATTTTGTCATGCCTCCATGCCGGCGGTAGCTTGGCTATACATACATACATTCTCATGAATGTGATATCTCAGTAACACCTTGAAGGAATTTCTTCAAATTTGGCATAAATGTTCCCTTCACAGAGCAGACACTTCCCTACTTTGCTCTCCACTTTGCCTACATTCTTTTGCTGATGTCCTTTTATTCTGCCAAAAGTTTTGGAAATTGGATTCTGGATACTTCTAAATCACTGGGACTTTTAATTATGAAAGACATAGAAAGCCACCACCATATTTTTTTTTAGCACTTTAATTACTTCTTCAGAAGTGTGTGAGCTTGACCTCCAAACAGCACAAGTCATTTTGCTGTGTCTGTGACTGTAAACCTGGGATAAGGGCGGAGACAAGAAGGGAAAAATCTGTGAGCTGCACGTAGTGCGAGCAATTGCCTAAGATAATTGCACAGAGAAGAAGACTGAGACGCTGCATCAAATACATAAGAATGAGCAATTCATTGACTGTAGCTGCTCCTGTGCAAGGTGCTGAAAATGGACAGACTTTAATACACAGGATTGCATCAGCAGTGGAGCATTCTGGCATGAATTTGCCTGACATGCTGGCCTGGATGTTTTTCAATGGTCACTCCACTACTCAAACTCTCATTGTAAAACAGGTATGATCCACTGACTCTGAATGACAAAATGTGTGATAATACCAACAATGTTGAACCAAGGGTAACACAAATCACAGCACTACAATTGAGGCTGAGAAAAACCACAAAACTAGCCCCAAACCACTGCTAGAGCAAGGGCCAGAAGAAACTCCATATCTGATATGCAAAGGGTCAAAGAAAAACTGGTAACCCCACAGCTCATAAGACACCAGACACCAGACACCATTCTGATTGGGGACTCTACAATCAAGCATGTAAGAATGGCAGCGACTATAAATCTAACCACAGATAACATGTCAGGGAGCTAACCTGGCTCTTGCCAGTTATCCTCGCTACACATCCAAGAACAGGGAAAAAAAACAAAAAAAGGTGTTACAACAACCACGATTTCCCTCCACTGCAGAGGTTGTACTCAGTCAGGTCAGCGAACCAATAGAAGAGACAAACAGCTAAAAAAAAAAAAAAGTGTAAATATAAACATCAAGATTCTGTACAAATGGTAGCAGTATTAAGTTTAAATACAAATTTGATCAAACCTACTGCAGAGAAAGAGAAAAACGTAGCCTAAACATCAATTATACTGCAACAAACAAAAAGGCTGAAAACCATGAAGTCAGGGGGAAGACAGAGGAAACACTGAGACACTCGATATCACTCAGCACAGTGAGACAATCCTAAAAATGAATCAGATGTTTCATGACTTCAGTTCTGCAATTCAAAAACACAGAATATCTGCGGGCAGCGATTACCAGCAGGCATCAGAAGAGTCAATGTCGTTCTGAATTCAAAACTGAGCTTGTTGATTATTCTAATTTACAGGTTTGGTGTAAACCAAAGACTGAACATGAGCAGAGACCCAAAATCCCCCTTCCCCACCTCCACCACAATCACCAATAAAGGAGTTAGTTAAAGCTGCCACACTGAAGCTCAATTGAATGAATTATTAAAAGAACAATAAACCATAGACATCATCACTCAGGTGTCTATCAGAAATGAGACAGACCCCATGCCACTTCCTAAAACTTAGAGGTGATCTTAAACAGCCAGTGATAGCCATCACAGACCGTGTGTGTGTGTGTGTGTGTGTGTGTGTGTGTGTGTGTGTGTGTGTGTAATGATATTCAGCGGTTTATGCAGGAATTCTCAGGGCTGATCGCACTTGGTATCACTTGATATGAATGGAGAGCTGAATATTCATATAAACAAAAAGAATGACTCAAGAATGACAAGCTACAGAGCTTGCGAATTTACTGGACAGCTTCAAACTTACTCAACATGTAAATGAAGCATTATTTGTATTTGTATTTAATTAATCTGGTAACACTTAGTAATAACAACAGGGTTAAACATTGACATGCTCCAGTATTCTGACCATTGTTTGCATTTTATTTTGTTTTTTTTGGCAACCCTATTTTTTATTCAAAAGAGATTCCTAGAAGGCAAGGCTGATGTAAAGATGTGACTACCATCAACCAGCTACTCAACACTGCCCCCAGTTCTCTGCATCAAATTGCGAAAGACTTTTATCGTTCTTCAGTGACAAAATAACTTCAATTAGAGCCAGTATTGTTGCTGATGTAAACAGAGATTACTTCAACAAACCCTATAAAAAGATAGAATTTTACAAGATCACATCATATTAACTGAGCTCTGCAAGACTGTCAGAGTGTAACTGTTACCCCCCACCCCCACCCAACCTAGATGGTAATGAGCTCATTAACTATATCAACCTTCAATTCATCAGTAAAATACTGGAAAAGATAGTTTCAGAGCTAATTATTGTATGTTTTAGTAGAGTTTGCAGACTGATGAGGCAGGAGGAGGAAGAACTTTTTTTTTTTTTTTTTACAGTTTAATGAATATAAGCAAAGAATGCATTCAGACGAGGCAGAGTCTATTGTAACTAAGCTTGAGTGCAAAAGATACTAACACAATCTTCAGGTCTGGTCATTTACCACGCAGAAAGACAGACAATACAACAAATACTGGTTGGAACCTGGGTGCGTTTATACTGGGTGAACAGGTGAGTCTTGAGTGTTAGATTGAGAACAGCTGTGCTCAGGAGGAGAGAAGCCCCCAACCACCCTGCAGCACAAACTCAGATTTCACAGACAGGGGAGAGACAGACATGAGACAAAAGGAGGGGGAAACACTGGAGCACAAAGGGGAAAAGGAGGGGAGACTGCAGATCTCCATAAATTAACTCCTTTTTTAAAGAAAAGAATTTCCGTCAATGATTGACCATATCTTGATCATTTTTCTTGAACAGTTGGTGGTCTTTCTGACTGTGTGTTAAAGTGGTTCGAAACATACATCAAAGGGAGAAAATTTTACGTCAGTCTTGGAAATCATGTGCCTGAAAATCACGACATCTGTTTTGGGGTTGCACAAAGGAGCTGCCTTGGTCCATTATTATTCTCACTTTACATGTTGCCACTTGGTGAAATCACAATCTATGTTTCTACAGTTTTGCGGAGGCAGCTAAAGACTCCCTTCCTCACTGTCTTTGGCAATAAATAAATGGATCAGTAATAATTTGTCAAAGTTAAATGAGGACAATCCCTCTGAAACAAAATGAGAAATGCTGTTTAATAATCTGGGGAAATTAACTCTCTCAAACTTTGTCATACCTTTATTCCAAGGCAACTTGGTTGCTGTAACATACTTTCCACTGTTTAGAACTGTTTAGACTTTGGTGGTCAAAGGTCCCTATGATCTAACACATTTTTGGCCACAACTTTAGAGTCCATATGCTAATTATGACAAAGTTTCACACAAATATCTAACAAATGTATCATAGGATAAAATATTATAACATCATAATGTTTTGCAAAAAACTCTTTTCTGGCCAACTCAGAAACAGAAAGTACGGAAGCTCTGAAAGGCAAGGTGGAAAAAAAAAATAAAACGGCCAATGTTTAAGTTCATCACGTATGTACGAGATAGTATCTCGTACGTATGAGTTAGTATCTCGTACGTACGAGATAACTCGCAATTATTATTTTTTTTCACCTTGCCTCTCAGGGCCACTGGCTCAGTTATTTTGGAGGAAAAAAAAAAATCTGAAACGAGAGGTTTAACCTTCTCAGTTACTTTACTTTTTTACATCTCTAGTTATGTTCACTAGTACGAGGATAAGTGATTTATTGGTGACGTTAGCTGACTAGCTGACGTTAGCAACGTGCTAATTTTTTAGTTTTGTGTTTGCTTCGTATGTTCTTTACTGTTACTTCTTGTGCTAACTGTGTTGACTTTATGTCCATTTCAGTGTCAGACAAAGATCAGGGCACAGGTGATGTTTCTGGGCTTGATGTCAGTCGAGGACGGCGATCCCAAACACCGGCTCTTGTCTTGGTTGCTGTGTAACTGTTCCATTCAAACAGTGTTGGCACTGCGTTTGCTGCTAAAACCCGTCTACCTTTGGGGGTATTTCGAATTTGGGCATTTTCGAAATGTCGGCTGCATACCTTCGTATGCTGAGTTACCGAAAATCCCGTCCTCCATATTTTCTGCAGCCACTGTGCACGAAGTTCGGTGTCCTTCGGGAAGCAGTGGAAGCTAAGCTCGCTGTTATAGCGACTTGAGCCGGCACAAAGTGGCACACAACAGTGCTCATTAGAGCCACCCACCGTCTTCTGGAACTTGAAAGTCCCTCTCACATTATACTTCGTCTTCTTTCATTCGTCTTCAGCTACGTGTTGTCACATGGAGCTTTCATTCATAATTCTATATAAAATTATGTGATATAAATATTTTATGGAGAAATCTCTCAGTCCCATTGTGGTTTACAGCAGATATTTGTAGTTAAAGTAACTGAGAAGGTAAAACCTTTCGTTTCAGATTTTTTTTCTTCCAAAATAGCTTGGCCAGTGCCCCTGAAAGGAAAAGTGAAAAAAAAAAAATAATTGCGAGTTATCTCATACGTACGTACGAGATAGTATCTCGTACGTACGAGATAAACTTAAACATTGGCCGTTTTATTTTTTTTTTCCACCTTGCCTTTCAGAGCTTCCGTAAGAAAGGGAGACTGTGACCATATTTCAGTTTTGTTCAGATATCGAATTGGTAACACTAATCTTGGGTGTCCACCTTGAAACTGTGGAAATTGTATAGATCTGTGCTGCCAATTTGAAGATGTGTGTGAAGCATCCATGTTTTACAGTCTGTACTTTTTTTGCCACAACATCCATTTTGAAGCTTTGTCATTGCACCACGTGATGAAGCCACAAGGCTGTAATCTTTGTTACATTTTTGAGTCCATGTAGTGTGGGTTTGCTCAGTAAAGGAATAGTTTGATATTTTGGGAAATACACTCATTTGTTTTCATACCAAAATTACCATGGTAATATCAATACCACTCAAATGTCAGTAGCTAAATATGAAGCTTACCATACAAACTAGTAGCAGGGGGAAACAGATAGTATGGTTCTGTCCAAAGGTATGGAAATCTATCTACCAGAACCTTTAAATACAAGCAAGCTCAATCACTAATCTCACTAATGAACTCCTAATATCTTGTTTGTTTGATCTGTTCAAAAAGCAAAAGTGTGAAAAGGACAATGCACCATTTCATGGAAAGTAAAGTGTTGGCATTTTTCCTTGTTAAGACCATGGTTGCCTGCCAGCTGGTCCAAGGCAATAAATACCACAATACATACCTTCCAGTAAAACAGCAGATTATGGCTTTTAGAGTGTGATTTTTGTAGATGAAAAAAATCAGACATAAGATGTTAATTAGTGAGCTTTAGAGATGCTGGTAGATGGATGTTGTTCTCCTTGGACAGAACCAGGTGAGCTGGATGAATGAAGTGATAGAAAATTGCAATACAATGTTATACAATATTTTCAGTTTCAGTGTATATGCAGATTTATTTTAAATCTATTTTATTTATTTGGTTATATTCTCAGTACACCATTTTGGTCAATGTTTGTGGTTTTTAAATGTGCTCTCTAAGTAAAGTGCATAGTGTGTTGTGATTACTTTGACAGTCTTCTTGTTTAATGAGACCCTTCCTGGTGTGTGCAGCCCGAGCAGGAATCCCAACTGACTATATAAAGATGAGAGCCAAGGCCAAATAACAATCTCTCTGAAGAGAGCTTGAAACAGATACAAACAACAGTCAGCAAAGGTTTGACCACGAATAGTGCAGGGTATCGACTGATGGATCAATATCCTCAACTGCTTTAGCTGAGCTAGACTCCACCTCAGTTCAATAAAGCACATTTCTATCTTCAGTCCCTGTCTGTACTGATGGCAGAGATTGATTAGGAAGCATTTGTCAATGCTAAGACAGTTTCCAAGAGGAATAGGTAACATTCACATCCTGTGGGAGCAGCCGCCCCATCACTTTTATGTATTTTCCTGCTCATTTGCAATATGTGCAGATTCCTCACAGGTTAAGTTTCTCTGCTTAGTTGTTAGTTTGTAATAATGAGTCATCACAGTGTATTATGAGTGGTTGAGCATGTGTTTTGGTTGAAAACCATTGAACCATGTTTGCCAGCTGAGGCCTGTATGTCTGTTGTGTTGTTACTTAGACTAACAATGCCATGCATGCTAAATGACAGAGGAGCTGAGAAGCAAGAGAGAAATTGCATACGTAGGAAGGATACCTGAAGCAGAGGATAATTAATTCAACTGAAGCTGCACGCCAATGCTACATTATGCATGAGCCCTATTACCATAAACATGCATATCATTACCCTTTGGCTTGTTAATTCTTTTTGCACTGTCAGAGAACTAGAGGTTGACTTGGGTTTTCTTCAAAGTGTTAATTTCATTGGCAACACTTTGAAAAAAAATGAGCACAAATTCACAAGACTGTAGCCATAGGCTAAACTTTGTTTGCTGTACAGTAAAGGGCACACTTTATTTCCTCATCCATTCTGTTGCTGTGTGTGTACAGCAGAGCATCCAATTGTGAAAATGAAAGCTGTTAAGTCATTGAAAGCTATTACTGGCTTGCCAGTGCCTGGTTTTTCACCAATACCACTACAATGTCAACTCATTTTACTATAAACATTCATATGCAGTTATTCTGGATTTGGGATTTACATTAATGGCAATGCTCAGTGGCAGTGACCTTCATACAGTGCAGAATAAAGTAAGGTTAGAGATTGAGGGATGCTGATGAAGGCAAATACTTTGTATGTACATCCTCCACTTTGAAGTCAGCATTAACATTTTGATTACTTAACTACAATTTTCCATAACCCTCACCCAGTGGTTAAGTTACAGTACCTAATCTGCAGCACACCATAATAGTGTTGTTGTGAAGTTGTGTGGCCTTATGTAGAAATGTGAAAAATAATTGTGGGAGGTCAGGCTGACAGGTGGGTGTGTACCACATCAGAATTTCAAGTAGTCCCATCCCCTGGAGTTCCATCACAGACCTTACGTTTGCTTATATTATGCTTCCGTGTCTGTGACAACACCAACTGTTTGGGTTGTCTGGCCCCTTCTACAAACACAATATTTCAGGTATGCCTTGAGGAAATGTCTTCAAATTTGGATGAACTGGCTAGATTTTGGTGGCCAAAGGTCAAGGTCACTGTTACCTCACATCCATCCCATCCTCATGAATGTGATATCTGAAGAACACCTGCAGGGGATTTGATTATATCTAGCACAAAAAATTTTTGAAATTCCTGTATGGGACAATGCACACAAAATAAACTAGGGTCAACATGTGGAAGTCCAGTAATAAAGCTATGAATCATACAAAAGCATACAAATTAGAGGTATAAAGAATTGAGGAGACAAATAGCAAAAGGGATGAAAGAATGACAGTTACTATGTATTTGTAGCTGCAACTATGCAGCAGCATTCAACTGACAAATACAAATAAAAGTCACTGTTCTATTAATGCCATTGTAGGACATGGCTACAATATGAGATCTGAGAATGTGTCTGCAGCAACATTTGGACTTTAGTTTGTTTGACTGATCAGAAGTGGTGATTACTAATCCTTGATGAGTCCATTAGAGGCCAACAGCCAAAATTAATCACAAAGGACACTCTTGTTATATATCATATCAGAGTCATTATAACTTAGGTAGATAGATGCAGTTATAGTTATCCATCTGCAGAGATATCATGTGAGCAAGGTCACAGATCTACCCTCCATTCCACTGCTCCTCCCCTGCCCCTGTGCTTGTGCCATCCAGAGTGCTTCACATCACTCAAAGATGACATTGTAATGAAGGATCCTTGTACTGAGCTCATGGTGCCTTCAAGTGCATTCTGCCAAATAGGTATTAAAATGCCCTGCGCTCTGATTGCCTTTCAGAGAGGAGGAAATTGGAGAAGGCAATAGATTGGGCAAGAGGATTAAAATGGTAAAGGCGTTGATTAGATAGCAGCAGCCTGTTAAGATCTCAATGACCAGAGTGCACTGTTAGGCAGCAGCCAAATGTGTCCCACACAGGGATTCATATCTACATTTCCTTTTTTAATAGAGCTTTTGTCTCTTTTGTGCAGCAGAAGATTGTAGTTGATAATGTTTCTGATTTGCTACAGGAATTCACAGAAATTGTGTCATTTTTTAACACAGCAAAGTTAAATGTATCATATAAAGACAAGCTAGTGCAACCCAAGTAGATGATAATAGTAACAATAATACAGTAAAATCATATGATTTGTCTTTGTGTAGTAGCTCTTTTCTCCCCTTTATGCAAGAGCCAATCTCTGACATGTAGAATTCACTTGTGAATGTTTATCCATGCCTATAATCTTTCATACATCTCATGTGTCAATCGCTTTTCATTTAGTTAATAGTGGTTTTAAAATAACCAATTCCAACAAATACTGGAATTGTAAAATTGAACTGTAATTCACTAAATGTATATATAACAACAACAACAACAACAACAACAATAATAACTATATTAATAATATACTTTTTGATGTTTTCAATTCACAACATTTTTTTTCTGAATTTAAGAAAAAAAAGTACAAAATAACAGAAAAAAAGTATATGCAAAAACAATAATTTAAGACATATTTAGAAGAGAAATGTAAAAGTAAAATGTTGAGTCAGACAAATACAGAATCTTCAAATCAAAAAATAGTAGACAGTAGTTGTATAGGTTGATACCATTGTCACTGGATTGAAATCCATTCTAGTAATTAAAATTAAATGGTTGGCTATTAAATTTGAAGCACAGTGCTGCATTCTGGAAAAGCCTTAGTGGTCAGGGGAGGAGCTTTATGTCTTTGATGAGCGTCTGGCTTCAATCACTGTAGGCTGCTCTATCAGTGGTCACACAAAGGGAGGTCAAAGTTGTCAGGTAAATTGGTCAGATTATGCACTGCATTTTTTTTTTTTTTCTGTTAATGCAAAGTCAACATCGTCCCCATTCTCAGGTTAAATTCAGTAAAACAGCACTAATTTTATCAGTACACGAACAGAGTAATGTAATGCTCACATCTCAACTCTTCCTCTAAAAGTTTCACATTAATAGTGTAAAAAATAGAATAAAAACTCACATCTATTATAATGAGATGCTGGCTGGCAGGTGGAGATCAAAAATAAGAGTGGAAGCCACACATACAATTTATTTCATATCGTAAAGATCATCATTTCAGTAATGAAACAACAATGACTATCTTTACTAAAGTCATGGCGTTATTTTTCCTGTCCATGAGATTATTTGGATTTTCATTAGCTTATAGGGTACTGGCTCATTTCCATATTGTCCACAATGCACTGCATTACAATCCCAACATTCTGCCTTCGAAACCAACTTAGTCTTCCACTAAAATGTGACAGAGTAACAAAACACCAGAAGGAATGGGCTACGCACATTACATTGCCATGATTATTTAGAAAAATGTTCTGCGGGGTCAGTGATCTATCACTCGCTTGTCAAAAACGAAAAAGAAAAAAAGACAATGTTACAGAAATAGTAACTTCAGAGGAGATATATACATTTAGATATCATAGGTGTGTGAGGGGATTCCACAGGGGTAATAATTCTAAAATGTAAAACAGTAGCTGGGACCTTTAATTAGCTCAACTGCCAAGATTACCAGGCCTTTAAGCAGATTTATATTAAAAACAAGTCTTTATTTCTACTTTTCTCTGTTTGCTGACTATATTTGGCTGTATTTTATTACAAAGCCTCCTTGTTTTCTGATCTGTTACTACATAATGCTGTTAATCGAAACTGAATAAATCTATATCTGTTTCAAATTAAATACCCTCTGTCCTTTCAGTGGACAGAATCCTTTTGTTTGCTAACAAAGCTAATTATTATTGTGAAATACTTGCAGGGTCGTGTTCAAATTAAAAAAACTCAGTGACTTGCACAGTTCCCACAGGGTGCTTCAAATGTTGCTATCAGTATGGCCCTTAGAGTACAGGACAAAATTATCAGCCCTCCTATGAAATTTGAAGTTTCTTACAGATTTCACAAGTACTTTTTTAACAGAGCATGGCATTTTCAACATAGCATTTCTGAACATACTAGTTTTCTTTAAAAGGCACATATTATTTATATTTGCACACCAAAACAGAATTATTTAAGAAAAAAACTAAAATGACCAGGGACATTATTATTAGCCCCCTTTAAGAAATGACCATTTATTAAGTCATTGCACAAAAGTGGTTTGTGCAATGACTTAATAAATGTGCTTTAACTTCACAGGTGATGTGCAGGTGATCAGGTGAATCAAAGGATTTCACTCGACAATTAAGTTAAAACAGTATGGGTTATTGAGCTGTCAGTTGAGAGAGCACCATGCCAAAAACTAAAGAAATCAGTTTGGACTTGAGAAAAAGAATTATTGATGCACACAAAGCAGGAGAAGGATAAACAGAGCTATCCAAGCATTTCCAAGTGTCAAGAACTGGAGTGAAAATTATAATCCAGAAATTCAAAGACAGCCACACAGTACAGAACAAGCATGGCAGAGGTAGGAAGTGAAAGATTTCACAGACCCTGGAAAGGAAACTAGTGAGAGATGTGTCTAAAGACCCCAGAACAACTGCCAAGACACTGGTAAATGACTTGGCCACATCAGGAATCATAGTCTCTAAGAAGACAATCACTAGAGCTCTGCACAGGAGTGGACTGTGAGGTTGCAGACCAAGAAAAACTTCACTTTAGAAGAAAAGACGCCTTCAAGCCAGACTTAAGTAGGCTCAGGACTACCTGGAGAAAGATTATGCATCCTGGAAGTGTGTCCAATGGTCTGATGAGACTAATCTAGAGCTCTTTGGCCATAGAGACACTGCTTATGTTTAGAGAAAAAAAGGGAGAGGCATATAACCCAAAGAACACCGTCCCCACAGTGAAACACGGTGGTGGCAGTATTATGCTGTGGGGATGCTTCAGTGCATCTGGAACTGGAAATCTTGTCAAGATGGAAGGAATCATGAACAAAGAAAGATATGTGGAGATTTTGAAAGAAAACCTTCAGCAGTCAGCAGTAAAACTGGGTCTGGGTTGTCGCTTCAACTTCCAACATGGCAGCGATCCAAAACATACATCTCTCTTGGTGAAGAACCATCTCCAGAAGACCAAAGTGAATGTAATTGTGTGGCTTGCACAAAGCCCCGACCTAAATCCCATTGAAAATATGTGGGGTGACTTAAAGAAGAACGTCCATGTCACAAGGCCATCAAATCTGGAGGAGCTTGAGAGATTTGCCAAAGAAGAATGGGCTGGGATTCCTCAAAAGAAGTGTTAAGAGACTTGTTGAAAACTATAACAAACAATTGCAGGCTGTTATCCAACAAAAAGGATACACAATCAGGATCCGGGGGGCTAATAATTTTGACCCAGGTAGTTTTTGTTTTTTGTGGAATATTTTCATTTCTGTGTGCAATCTAAAATAATGTCAGCATCCAAAATAAAACTAGAAAAAAAAAATGCTGTGTTAAAAATGTGTTGCTGTTTAAAAGCACTTGGGAAATACTTTTAAAACAATGACATTTTTGGTAGGGGGGCTAATAATTTTGTCCTCAATTGTATGTTACTAAAACGTACAGTCTGGCTGGTACATTAACATATATACTCTCGCAATGATGGAAATGGGACAATACTTCAGATGACTGATCCAGATTGAATTTATTAAAATGAAGTGATGGAAATGCACATTATATGACAGGCACTAAGAGTTTATCCACCCTTGTCTTTTTTCTCCCAGCCTGTATTTGGGACAACCTTTATTTGTCTGTGGCTACCCCCATCCCACAGTAGAGACCCAGAAAATATGGTGATTATTCTTTCATGTTCTCTGCATTTCAAGTGGTTATTTTTTGCCCCCAGAGTGGAATCACACTATTTCCTCAGCTACGGTGCCTTGCAAAAGATTTCACCCGCCTTGGCTTGTTAACTATTTTGTTACATTACAACCTGTAATTTAAATGTTTTTTAATGTGAATTTTATGTCATGGATCTGCACAAAATAGTCTAAGTTGGTGAAGTGAAATGAGAAAATATATAAAAAAGAATTTAAAAAAATAAAAAACTGAAAATTGGCATGTATGTATTCACCCCCTTTGCCATGAAGCCCGTAAAAAGTTCTGGTGCAACCAATTACCTTCAGAAACCACATAATTAGTGAAATGAAGTCCACCTGTGTGTAATCTAAGTGTCACATGATCTGTCAGTATAAACACACCTTTTCTGAAAGGCCCCACAGGCTGCAACACCAGTAAGCATGAGGCATTACACCATGAAGATCAAGGAGCTCTCCAAACAAGTCAGGGACAAAGTTGTTGAGAAGTACAAGTCAGGGTTGGGTTATCAAAAATATCCAAATCTTTGATGATCCCCCACAGAACCATCAAATCCATCATCTTAAAATGGAAAGAACATGGTACCACAACAAACCTGCCAAGAGAGGGCCCACCAAAACTCACAGACCGGGCAAGCAGGGCATTAATCAGAGAGGCAGCACAGAGACCAAAGGTAACCCTGAAGGAGTTGCAGACTTTCACAGCAGAGAGTGGAGTATCTGTCCATAGGACCACAATAAGCTGTACACTCCATAGAGCTAGGCTTTATCGAAGAGTGGCCAGAAAAAAGCCATTACTTAGTGTTAATAAGGAGGCATGTTTTGAGTTTGCCAAAAGGCACGTGGGCAACCCCCCAAATGTATGGAGGAAGGTGCTCTGGTCAGATGAGACTAGAATTTAACTTTTCGGCCACCAAGGAAAACGCGATGTCTGGCGCAAACCCAACACATCCCATCCCATCGAGACCACCATCCCCACAGTGAAACATGGTGGTGGCAGCATCATGCTGTGGGCATGTTTTTCAGCAGTAGGGACTGGGAAACTGGTCCGAATCGAGGGAAAGATGGATGGTGCTAAATACTGGGATATTCTTGAACAAAACCTGTTTCAGTCTGCCTGTGATTTGAGACTGGGATGGAGGTTCACCTTCCAGCAGGACGATGACCCGAAGCATACTGCTAAAGCAACAGTTGAGTGGTTTAAGGGGAAACATTGAAATCAAACCAACCTGCAACCGTCACCTGAAAGAGCCACTAGACATTATCTTATGCTTTAGTGAGCCAAAATGTGACACTGACAAGGTAGACTGGCAGGTCTTTTCTACGCTTTGCCCTGATACTGGATTGGAACCAGGTGTAATTTGAATTCTCACATTCTCAGATGTGAGATTCTCATTTCACTGGAAGTAACTGAGGCAAGGTGTCGAAATTCAGTAGAATAAAATCATGGCAATCAATCAACATTTCAAACATCAGTTGGCATGAATGGAATGGCTGGTTTTATTTATGTATTGTTGAGGCATTCCACACAGCAGGATGGCTGAATTTATGAAAAAAATAAAATAAAATAAATAAATAAAAATCTTTCTGCTAATTTATTACATCACCAGTTGCTACAGAGACCCTTGGTGTCTTCCTTGCCCCTGGTTTGGAGGCACTGCAGCAGGATACTGTATCTGTTCAAACTCCCATGATGCATAGCCCACGCTAAACCAGGCCAATCTCCCTTTCATCTGTAGAAAAGCTGCCTCTGCCTCTCCCTCATGACTCCAGTATTTACACTCAGACAGTGAGCGGCTCAATGAACAGCAGTCAAACAGCTCTATAGACAGCAGCATTCAATAAAACAACCTCTGCACTCCTCTGCCACTGCCCTGGAACAAGTCTATTGTAGTGGCAGGATCCTCTCTCTCCCTCTCTTACATACAAAATTTACTCATTCATTTACTCATTTAACCTCTCATGTTTTTTTTCTTTTGTCACCAGTTCAATTTAGATAAGCTTTTCAGCATATCAAATAAGCTCAGGAAATGGCCTATGTCACCAAAGAGACTCCCAGCTTAATATTCAAAATGAAAACAGAAACTAGACAAGTAGAAACATGTATAAGTAATATCACCAATAATAAGATGAGTTATCATTTTGGTTCTAATTTCAAGTTGTCCAGTTACTTAATTTTAAACTATGTGTATTTAGAACAGGGGATTTGGCTGGACTGTTAACTATCAAGGACTGATACCAGAACCTTCTCCATCAAAATACGTTTAAAAGTGTACTTCTAAGTAGACTGTTTCTATGCATGTTTTGTGAGGGCTGCATATTGCTTAAAGATGGGAAAATTGGAGGAGGGAAAGGTTTGTATTTGATTTACCTTATAGTCTGCACGTTAATATTCTAGCCACTGAAATGTTTCAAACCAAAATGATAGCTATCAGATACCCACTAGCATTACGAGGCATACATGGAAAATTGGCAAACGCTAAATACAATGGCAATTTCACAAACCACTCAAAGTGACACAAAGAGTAAATTTTCCTAATTTAGTTTAAAAATCATTGCTGACAGACCCACTTCATTTGAACCACAATTCCTGCCTACATGGACTAAAACATAAGAAAATATTACCTGTGGAAAAAACAATTGATAAAATTTTCATTCATTTTTCAATAAATCACATTATTTTTATAAACATCAGTTCTTGATCGGGAAGGCATTTAACTGCCTGTCAAATCTGAGGAGCACAGAACAATGGCAACTGATTAGGCAATTTACCCTTTGCTAAGCCCTGCTTAGTTACTGTTGCTACGCTTGTCAGGCTTTCTATTCTTACCATGCGCATGTAGCGTTTACGGTGTTAGGGGTGGCAGATTTACCATCGAAATTCACATGAATTTATGAAACACTAGGGCATCGATTCCTCACAGAAGTAAACAAAGGCAGGCATCTCATTGCTAGCTGACGAGTCGATTTTGTTGGCTAAACGGGTGACTCTCACTAGGAGATTTTAATTGGAGCTAGCTACTGTAAGCTAATGCTGATTTTTAAACTACGTGAGTTAGCTGAGAAGTCCATCTCCAGCTGATATTTCCATGTGACAAATTTTAAAATGAGAACCCCGTAAAAGGGTCTTAAATACTGTATGTACCTGATGGTTGATGTAATGGAGACTGAGGCAAAAGCTATATGTCCCAGGTGTAAAATCAGCATCCTCACCCGTTGTTGATCAATGCAATACATACACATAGAGAGCAGCATCGCTTGTGTATTTCAGTGTAGTATTGCTTTGCCTATGGTATCAAAAAGAAAAGGTAAAAATAATTAAGTATAGGCTAATTAAAATTCTATTCATTCTAACATCCACTGAATTGTTTGGATGCTTATTTTAGAATAAAAAAACACATTTGGACAAGCAATACAGTGGTTGAATTTAGGCTGTGCTTCATCGTTCACATTTTCAAATAGTGTGCTTTTTTTCACAACATAAAGATCTGAGGATATGAAGAATTAGCCATGAGTTTGGCGAATGTAATGGTATCCAATGCAAGTTTGTCTCCAACAAAGAGCAGGACTAAGCTGCTATCATTAGTCTACATCCTTATATAAGTGCATCTTGGCTCACAAATTGACATATCCACAAACAGTGCATGTGTTGGTCCTAAATAGGTATTTTGCAAATGTAAACTGCAGCCCCTTAAAAAACAAACAGCTAATAACATGTGCATTGCCTTTGGACGTAATGCTTGGTTACTACTAAAGGGACAACCCTGTTTCCAAAAAAGTTGGGGTACTGTGTAAAACGCAAATAGATACAGAATGTGATGACTTGTAAAACAAGACAACATATCAAGTGTTGAAACCAAAAACTCTTATTGTTTTTGAAAATTATATCTTTATTTAGAATTTAATGCGAGCAACACGTTTTAAAAAAGTTGGCACAGTGGCAACAAAAGACTGGAAAAGCTGTGAAATACTAAAAGAAAACACCTAGTGGAACATCTCACAATTAATTAGGTTAATTGGATATAGGTTAGTAACATAATTGGGTATAAAAAGAGCATGGCTGAGTCTTTCTGAAGTAAAGATGGGGAGGGATTCACCAGTCTGTGACAGACTGCGCCGGCAATAATAGTGCAACAATTTAAAAATAATCCTTCTTTATGTAAAACTGCAAAGAATTTGGACAGTTCATTGCCTGCAGTACATAGTTCATCACTGTATCCACAAAACACACCAACACCTTCCCTGGTCCTGAGCTCATTTAAGATGGACTGAGGTGAAGTGAAAAACTGTCCTGTGGTCTGAGAAGTCAATTTGAAATTCTTTTAGGACATTTTGGATGCTGTGTCCTGTGGACTAAAGAGG
The DNA here is from genome assembly GCF_051107435.1 of Chaetodon auriga. Taxonomy (NCBI): domain Eukaryota; kingdom Metazoa; phylum Chordata; class Actinopteri; order Chaetodontiformes; family Chaetodontidae; genus Chaetodon; species Chaetodon auriga. The sequence goes on along the minus strand of NC_135080.1, from coordinate 26,804,956 downwards.
AGGGACCATCCGGCTTGTTATTGGCACACAGTTCAAAAACCAGCATCTGTGATGGTATGAGGGTGCATTAGTGCACATGGCATGGGTAACCTGCACTTTTTTGAAGGCATCGTTAACACTGGACGACAGGTTTTGGAGCAACATATGCTGCCAAGTAGACAAGGTCTTTTTCAGCAAGACAATGTCAAACCACGTTCTGTACGTATTACAGCAGCATGGTTCTGTAGTAAAAGAGTCCAGCTACTAAACTGGTCTGCCTACAGTCCTGACTTGTCACCCATTGATAATGTTTAGTGCATTATGAAATGTAAATACGGCAAAGGAGACACCAAACTGTTGAGCAGCTGAAATCATACATCAAGTAAGAATGGGAAAAAATTCCACTTTGAAATTATAGCAACTGGTCTCCTCAGTTCCTAAATGCTTCCAGAGTGTTGTTAAAAGAAGGGGTGATGCCACAGAGTGGTAAACATGGCTGTGTCCTAACTTTTTTGAAACGTGTTGTTGCCATGAAATTCTGAATGAGGATAAAATTTTCAAAAACAGTTTCTCAGTCTCAGCATTCTTTGTGTTGTCTTTGTACTATTTTCAATTAAATATGGGATTTCAGTGTTCACACTCACATCACATTCTGTTTCTACTAAGTTTTACACAGTGTCCCAACTTTTTTGGAAATGGTGTTACAGTAAGCTTATGTAACATCTGCTGTTTATCTGTGGATCTGTGATGGTTCTGTCCCCTTTGTTTATGGTGCGAGATAGACGGCACAGTCAGACAGGTCTTGCTCTCACTCTGTCCTCTTCTTTATTCTGGTATAAAAGTGAGTAACACACACACACAGCGGTCATCAGTGGTGTGGTATGCAGCGGCAAGCAGATCTCCAGCTCAGGAGTATTTTCCTTTTGCTTACACATTTTCACACACAAAACAATTTTCAGTCTCTCTTCTTGGCATTCATTCTAACATAAACAAATGTGATCGTATAGTATTAATAAATGTCCAGAATTCAGATAGAGCACTAAGTATTGAGAGCTTTCACATTCATAAAACAATAATATATAAAACCCATATACAGAACATTTAACAAAGCCCACCTGGTATAAAAGTGAGTAACACACACACACACAGCGGTCATCAGTGGTGTGGTACGCAGCTGCAAGCGGATCTGTGCAACACAGAATAAAGAAATCATGAACATCATCACAGCAGACGTTATGGTGGGAAGCCAGCCAGCTAGCCAGCTAGTTAGCTAGCTAGCGTTAGCTTAACTCGCGACCAAAACGCTACTTATGAATAAAAGCGCTATTTCTGCGCACTGACGTCTGACGACTTTCAAATTACAGGTTAGTAACGTTTATAGTCATAATGCATGTGACGGGTTGCTGCTATAACAATTTTAAACTATAAAACACGGGAATATTGTCTGTAACGCTTCTTACGCACACCCACCTCCAGCTCAGGAGTATTTTCCTTTGCTGTGGCGCGTACGGTGCGCAAAGAGGAACATCATGCCTGCAGCTGCGCTACCAATCCACCAGGTGGCCTCATAACTCTACATATACAAAACAAACACCAATTTTGTGGAAATTCATAATAAGGGTTATTTCTAACTCTGTTACACCTACATTAGAGCAGATAAAGACAGAGTGTTCAGTCCATTCCTTGCATGTTTGCTCTTGCTTTTGAGGTTTTTGAAGAGCTACAAAAAAAAGTGGCCTCAGTATGAAAGGATGTTAGTACCGCTGCTTCAGCTTCAACACTTTGCACTAGCATTTGGCATAGTATCCCCATCAACTGAAGATTAACAGAGACCTGTCAGCCAATAAAACATAAGTGCTCCCATGTATTTTTCTGTAAACCCTCTGTGACCAGTTTTGCTGCCATTCCGTTCACTGAAGATACAAAATTATTTTGTGAAAAACTGCTCCAAGTGGGGAATTATTCCGGGCTAAAGAAATAATCACTGGGGCAATAGCCCCAAATGTCCATGACTGGCAACGCCCATGTTCTAGAATAGAAGGGTTCTTTTTTTCTTGAGAAGAGTGTTTTTGTCAGGGTAAAAAAACAAGCCCCAGGGACTCTATTTCAGTCTTGTGAGATCAAATATTAAATATGAAATATTCTGAATACAGATTTTGCTGGTGTTGTTTGCTTTACTCCCAGGATATGTACACTAAATAGATAGTAGAGTAGATAATGACTGTAAAGGCAAAGGTGGTGTCTATATCTGCATCAACAAAATGTAGTACATGATGTGACAATGAAAAAAGTCGTGCAACCTAATGTCACAATATATTGTCAAAACGTAGCATTATGTGATATCACAATGACGAAAGCAAAATGTAGTACAAAATGTAGTACAACCTGTCATAATACAAACACTGTACCCACCAGCATTGTATGGTGTTTTTCCAACAACAAACCGTGGATTAATCCCGATACAAAGGCTCTCCTTGAGAAGAAGAGGGCCTTTAAGTCAGGAAATAAGGATAAGCTGAAGGCTGTGCAGAAGAAGCTGAGAGGGAAGATCAGAGAAGGGCAAAACACCTACAGGAGGAAGATGGAGGATCAGCTGCAGCAAAAAAATTCTGTGGAGTCTGGAGAGGCCTAAAAACCCTCTCTGGCCACAAGGAACCTGACTCCCATCCTGCAGGGGACCAAAAGTGGGCGAATGACCTGAACATATTCTTCAATAGATTTGATCAGTCATCTGCCCCTCCCATGGCCCAGTCCTCCATGCTGCAGCCCCCCCCTTTCTCCACCCATTGTACCCAACTCCTCCAACAGGAACATGGCACTGACTCCAGACACGGACCTGGCGCTGGTCGGCTTCAAGCTGCTACAGGCGGCTCCTCCCCCACCTCCCCCTCTACAACACTCAGCTCACACCCACCCCCCACTGCTCATCTCATCAACCCAACCCCCCCACCCACATCCTCCAGCACGCAGCCCCCCTGCTCCAACCTGTCCCTGACAACAACCCAGGTGAGAAACCAGCTCTGGAGGATCAGGCCGAAGAAGGTTGCAGGCCCAGGTGGCATCAGCTCCAGGCTCTTCAAACCTGCACGGGTCAGCTGTGCGGCATTGTTGAATGCATGTTCAATCTGAGCCTGAAGCTGGGGAGAGTGCCACAGCTGTGGTAAACATCCTGCGTGGTACCGGTGCCCAAGACTCTGCACCCCATGGACCTCAGCAGCTACAGGCCGGTGGCACTAACATCCCACCTAATGAAGACCCTGGAGCAGCTGGTCCATGTTCATCTCCGCCCCCTGGTGAGCCCATCGTTGGATCCACTTCAGTTTGCCTACCAGCCTGGCATCAGGGTGGACGATGCTGACATCTTCGTCCAACACCAAGCTCTCTCTCACCTGGAGAAACCTGGGAGTACTGTGAGAATCATGTTTTTTGATTTCTCCAGTGCTTTCAACACCATTCAACCTGCACTTCTGAGGGACAAGCTGGAACACACTGGGGTGAACCATCAACTCACACACTGGATTCTGGACTATTTCACCAACTGTCCACAGTATGTGAGGACCCAGGACTGTATGTCCGACACGGTCGACACGGGGCCCCGCAGGGGACGGTCCTGACTCCCTTCCTCTTCACCTTCTACACTGCAGACTTGTCATACAACACACCCACCTGTCACCTGCAGAAGTTCTCTGATGACTCTGCAATTGTTGGCCTCATCACAGATGGGGACGACAGAGAGTACAGAGAACTGACGCAGGACTTCATGGACTGGTGCCAGTGGAACTGCCTTCAGATCAACGCAAGGAAAACCAAAGAACTGGTGGTGGGTTTCTGCAGATGAACACTCTGCCCCCTGATACCGATGAACATCCAGGGAATGGACATCGAGATGGTGACATCTTATAAGTACCTGGGTGTTCACCTGAACAATAAACTGGACTGGACTCACAACACAACCGCACTTTACAGGAAAAGGCCAGAGCAGACTTTATGTGCTCAGGAGACTGAGGTCCTTTGGAGTGCAGGGGACACTACTGAAGACCTTTTATGACACTGTGGTGGCATCAGCCATCTTTTATGGAGTGGTCTGCTGGGGGAGCAGCATCTAGATGGCTGACAGGAAGATACTTGACAAACTGATCAAGAAGGCCAGCTCTGTCCTGGGATGCCCCCTCAACTCAGTGGAGGTGGTAGGAGAGAGGAGGATTATGGCTAAACTGTCATCCATGATCGAGAACGACTCCCACCCCCTGCAGAACACTTTAACAGCACTGGAGAGCACCTTCAGCGACAGACTCCTTCACCCAAAGTGTGTGAAGGGACGGTATCGCAGGTCCTTCCTTCCTGCAGCAGTCAGACTTTACAACCAGTGGTGCTCCCAGTAGACCACACACTCACCAAGACTTTCAAACTGACTGCATTATAATTCACATCAACTGTGTTCACTTATACTGTGAAAATATTGAGCTCAGGTGAATTTCAACTTAAGGTGCAATATATGAATCTTTCAATCGGGTGTGTTATTACTCTCATGTGCAATATCAATTCTCCAGTCAGGAGTACTATCAACTAATGTGCAATATCAGTACCTATTGTTCATATTTTTCAATATCCCTTGTTTATATTGTTTATAATGCTAGTTTGATATTTGGAATTCTGGAAATTTCCCCACTGTGGGACTAATACATGAATATCTTATCTTATAATGAATTTAAAAAGTGCAGTACCATGTGATGTCACAATGAATAAAGGAGAAGTAGCATGTCGCAATGACAAAACAAAATAACCTGATGTCACAACCAACAATATGTAGTACAGTGTAATGTCACAGTGAATAAACACAATGAAAACACAATGTTAAATGTAGGGCAATGTCTTTATTGAAGTGCATATGTGTAAAATATGAAATGTCTGAATCTGATGTCCCCATTTGTAGTATTAAAAGGGTGGTAGATAGAAATGTTGACATGGCTCTGACAATGAACACTTGATGGCAACACATAAATTGTGCAAAAACATATGCCAGCTGAATTATGTTGATGATATTATCACATAAAAATTCTACACAGAGGCTTTAAAGTTCTTTAATAAGATGACATTTCATCTTAAACTTGCTTTTTGTTTAACATTGTCTTATTCTACATCACTTTTTTCCTAGGGTCAAGGTTAGGGTTAAACCAGTGAAGTCTGTTCACCATTTTCCACTCCATTTCTGTAAAGTTATAATGCTGATAAATCGTTTTTGTTGCCTTCGACTATGAATTTAAATTTCAAAAGAATTACATATGATTAAGTCTGAACCTCTGTGGGGAGAACAGATCAGTGATAAATGTTTTCCTCCCTGGCTATGTTTTTCCTCTACTGTTCGGCTGCGATGTAGTCCTCAGAAAAACCAGCAAAGACCTGAGAGAGGTTCAATTATAAGATTCCCATGTGGAGCCTCACTTAACATCACTCTAGGGGAACAGAGAAACATGGCATTGCACTTAATTTGTCAGCAGGGGAGTCGTGACTGTATTATCTGGCTGTGATTGTTCCTGCCACTGTCAACCTGGGCACTGGTGTGAAAAACATGCAGTGACACTGTCACAACTGATGTGCAAGCAGGTTAACATAGAAAGGAAACAAATGGAAACAACTGAAGCATATTTGGTACAGGTCAGTAATTTAATAGGATAAACTCAGGTACATAGGCTTATGGAGTAAGTGAGGCAAGTGAGGGTCAAAACCAGAAAGTAGTCCTATACTGGTCCAATAAGGAGCAGGTAGGAAAGTCAAAGTCAAATTAATAGGCAAAAGGTAAAACATGCAGGTCAGGCAGGCAGAAACAGGCTTTAGATGCAGGTATCAGGCGAACAGAGAAATGGAATGTTAATACATAAGAGAGAGCCATGAAATGCAGCACATGTTAAATGACTTAATATGGCAAGGAACAAAGGAAGTGCATATAGTGAATGAGTTGTAGGGGAGGAAGTGGGGTGGAAAGTCCAGACTGTTTCATGGTCTAAACCAGGGGTGTCAAACTCAGTCAATAAAGGGGCCTTCTTAAAAAATAAAAATGGCCAGATAACCAGGGGCATAGAGTTGCTTGTAAAAGTATTCACCCCCTTGGCATTTTTCATGTTTTGTTGCCACACAACCTGGAATTTAAAATGGATTGTTTGAGGATTTGCATCATTTCATTTACAGAACACGCCTACAACTTGAAGATGTGATTTTTTTGTTGTTGCTGTTTGTTTATTGTTATTATTGTTAACAGACAACAGAAAACAAATAGGACAAAATAACTGAAAATTTCAGCGTGCATAACTGTTCACCCCCCCAAAATCAGTACTTTGTAGAGCCACCTTTGGTGGCAATTACAGCTGCAAGTCACTTTGGATAAGTCTCTGTGAGCTTGCCACGTCTTGCCACAGGGATTTTTGCCCATTCCTCAAAGGAAAACTGCTCTAGCTCCTTCATGTTTGATGGTTTTTGCTTGTAAACAGCAATCTTCCAGTCTGACCACAGATTCTCAATTGGATTGAGGTCTGGACTTTGACTAGGCCATTCCAACACATTTCAATGTTTCCACTGAAACCACTCGAGTGTTGCTTTAGCAGTTTGCTTCAGGTCATTGTCCTGCTGGAAGGCGAACTTCCATCCCAGTCTCAAATCACAGGCAGACTGAAACAGGTTTTGTTCAAGAATATCCCAGTATTTAGCACCATCCATCTTTCCCTCGACTCGGACCAGTTTTCGAGTCCCTGCTGCTGAAAAACATGCCCACAGCATGATGCTGCCACCACGTTTCATTGTGGGGATAGTGTTCTTGGGGTGATGGGATGTGTTGGGTTTGCACCAGACATAGCGTTTTACTTGGTGGCCGAAAAGTTCAGTTATAGTCTCATCTGACCAGAGCACCTCCCTCCATACATTTGGGGAGTTGCCCACATGCCTTTTGGCAAACTCAAAACATGCCACCTTATTAAGACTAAGTAATGGCTTTTTTCTGGCCACTCTTCCATAAAGCCCAGCTCTATGGAGTGTACAGCTTATTGTGGTCCTATGGACAGATACTCCACTCTCTGCTGTGAAAGTCTGCAACTGATTCAGGGTTACCTTTGGTCTCTGTGCTGCCTCTCTGATAAATGCCCTGCTTGCCCGGTCTGTGAGTTTTGGTGGGCGGCCCTCTCTTGGCAGGTTTGTTGTGGTACCATGTTCTTTCCATTTTAAGATGATGGATTTGATGGTGCTCTGGGGGATCATCAAAGATTTGGATATTTTTTTAAAACCCAACTCTGACTCGTACTTCTCAGCAACTTTGTCCCTGACTTGTCTGGAGAGCTCCTTGATCTTCATGGTGTGATGCCTCTTGCTTAGTGGTGTTGCAGTGGGGCCTTTCAGAAGAGGTGTGTTTATACTGACATATCATGTAACACTTAGATTGCACACAGGTGGACTTCATTTCACTAATTTTGTGGTTTCTGAAGGTAATTGGTTGAACCAGAACTTTTTAGGGGCTTCATAGCCATAACAGTTTGTTATTTTTTAAATTCTTTTTGTATATATTTTTCTCATTTCACTTCAACTTAGACTATTTTCTGCAGATCCATGACATAAAATTCACATTAAAAAACATTTAAATTACAGGTTGCAATGTAACAAAATAGTTAACAAGCCAAGGCGGGTGAATACTTTTGCAAGGCACCGTATGTGGTTTGGTGGGGCAGTCCTGTCATGGGGAAAGAAGAGACAGTTCGAGGGCATCTAGTGGATAAGTGGACAATTGCACTGAACGACCTGGGAAAGCAAATGTGGCAGAAGGGGAGAAACGGGGAGACAGACGGTTGTTCTCTCCTCCCAACTTGCTACTCTCCACAACAAGCAAGTGGGACAAGATGTGTGTAAAAGACTACTGTATTTTCATCAAATCTGAGCTGAAGGGACATTTCTGGTAGTACGTTTATGCCAGCTAATGAGTTCAATTGTGCTGATATGGCTGCAACTAGATTTTAGTGTAGTTGCTATGACAAATTATTTTGCATTTTCTTCATTTATTTTTCGGAACAGATTAATTTCATGAGACCAGATATCATTGAGGCTGCTTTAACACTGGGTGCGGCTGACCTTTAACCAATTTGGATTACTTAACCAACACTTTGAGGCATCTGGTTTTGATAGTTGCTACAAACATTCTTCACTGTCTTTGTATTATTATTATTTTTATTATTATCATACACTAGCTAGCCGACTGGAGATGGCAGGAGGCTAACAGGCCAGTGGCTAGCCTATTCAGTAATCTGCAGGCTGTTGGCAGTCCAGACGGTTGGCTCAGGACAGGAAGGCTGCAGGCTCACCAACCTGAGCCTATCTGACCTAAGTACTGGCTAAGGAGCTAACTGGCTGAAGGCTGGTAGACCAGGATGCAGACTGAAGGCTAGCTGGCTGAAAGCTGGCAGGTTGGAGACTAGCTGACCCAGAAATTGGGGCAGAAGGGTGGCTAGCAGGCTCCTGGTTAAGCTCAGCATGGGAGCCACTGGGGGAATCCAAAATGGCCAGCCTGGTCTTTCTAAGATGATCAGTCCCAGATAACAGTTCAGTCAGCTCTAGAGATAAACATTACACAATATGACCAAACCAGTATAAGCATTAAGACGAACAAAAATACCATCAATCAAAGAATTTTATGAAAAGGCACCCAGCTTGATTGAAGGAGGAATAACAAGGATAACGTTATACTTTCAAAGCAACAGAAGTACCACAAGGACGAGTTCCAACGTTGTCTTGCCAGGCGAAACGAAATTCTTCCAAACTGGTGGAACGCCATTTCCCTTCTACTTTTCATGAAGTTTGCTTTAATTTGAAGGTTTGGGGCATACACCATGAAGCTAACCTCATCTGTTTTTTTAATCTTACTTTTTAGAGGGGCAACAGAGCCAAGTGTCATACGCAATGAACCTGTGGTACCATCAAGCAGGTAGTCAATTTGGGAGGGACAAAAGTTAGCATAGGATCCTCTGTTGTATTGAGACATGGCATTGAATTAAATGCTGATGGGATCATATCCTTAGCAACAGATGTACACTACAACTAATACAGCAACTGGAAATGCGATGAACCGCTTACCTCAGCACTATCATTTTTTTCTTTTTACATACTTACTGTTTTGCACGGCTTTACACTACTGTGTGTTTTTATGTTTTAACATCTTGCCATTACATCCATGCAATATCTTGTGTAATTTGACATATTTTTGTCAATGTTACATATTTTTATCTTTTTTTGTACCAAGTCTATGCGTATACATTTTTTTTATACTGTGTGTATATTTTAATCTACTGTTCAGTGGTGGAAAAAAATTTACTTAAACCATGTGCAATTCTAAATCCATGTGCAATTTTCAATTTTCTCACAGTTGTCAAGTCTAAGTCAAGTCCTGTTGTGTCTTCAGTCAGACCAAGTCTCAGGTCTCCAGCTCTGGTAGAACTGAACATCTGTACTCTGTAACTTGACTGTGCTCTATCTGTCTGATCTTCACAGATAGGTTAGAGGGGACTTTGGCTTCCACTCAGACAACATGGAGTACAAGTGTGTTGTTGACAGGAAGCATACAACTCAAGCATGAAAGGCTGGAGATTGAAGAGTGAAGGACACAAGTCTGCTCCTCTCTCTCTCTCTCTCTCTCTCTCTCTCTCTCTCTCTCTCTCTCTCTCTCTCTCCCCCCATCTCTTTGCCCTCAGCTCCTTTTGGAAGTGCCCATTGTTGACTGACGATTTGAGGTGTGTGTTTGTGGCTGAGGTAGGTCTTTTAGATGTGCATAGTGCAGCACTGCACTTTAGAAATTCTCTCTGCTGGGGCTTTTTCTGATGTGGGTGTTTTTTATCCTGCTTTAGGTGGGCCACGCTTGATAGGTCAGTTATCAGCTCTGTGCAGCCCTGCACATAAGGCCTTTGATTCACCACTCAAAGACACACACACTTGCACACACATGCATATAAACATGAACACCTCACAGAGCGCAGTGCCGGTACGCACACTTTTATACACAGTCTCCTTCTTCTTGCCCTTGACTTTTCACTTGGCTTTTTGGAAACTCCAGTTTCTTTCTCAGCCTTTACACAAGCTTGCCCAAGGACAGAAGATCCTTTACGTTGCATCCATAATTTTTTTTTTTTTCTTTCTGTGAGAATGAACAATAATTAATGCATGAGGAAAGGTAATTCTTAATGGAACAAAAGAGAAGCAGATTTCAAGGGAGAGCTTTAATAGCACAAATTAGTAAAGCTACTTGCAGGCTCCTCTCCTCTCAGTTGATTAAAACTAACTAAACTAAACTACATAAACTAAAACTAACCTTACAGAAACACTGAGGAGAACGGGAGAACAGACGTCAGAATGTGAAGTCTTTCAGAAAATACAATGTGATAATTTACTAATCCTTTTTGATATATACTCAACTGAGGACAGTACAAAGACAATATATTTAATGTTTTAACTCATCAACTTATTTTTGTAAATATATGCTTATACCATTTTCATTCAGAGAGCATTAAATATGACCGCTTCGTCATGTCTCTAAGAAAAAGATCCAGCTGGCTTGTTCTGAATTTGATGCCAGCAACACGTGGCAAAAACAAAAGACTGGGAAAGTTGCGGAATGCTCCAAAAACAGGTAACGGGTGATAGTGTGATGATTGGGTATGAAAGGGGCATCCTTGAAAGACTCAGTCGCTCACAAGTAAGGATGGAGTGAGGTTCACCACTTTGTGAATACATGATTGTTTAACGGATATTACTTCATGGGCTCAGGTATACTTCGTAAAAACCTTTGTGTGCAAATGATGCCTTTTTTTTTTTTTCAGTTTTTTTCGTGCCCCAATCAGAGTTGTAAAATTTACACCTGAGCAACATCAGCACACATATTTTGTTGGTCTTTGACAATTTTTGGCTACATTTTGGAAAATCGTGTTTTAGCAGACACAACAGCCACCTGGATCAGTGTTGGTATTGTATTTTAAATCTGAATCTGATGATCTTAAGATGAAACCTGAAGTTGTGTTTTTAAGCAGACTTAATGATGTTTGAAGATAACACTGTCACTGCAAATAGTGAGTTGTGTTAATACCAGTAGAATTTGAATGACATCTGTGTGTTATAACTGATATGGACGGCTAATTTTTCTGCGTTTTTCAGCAAGTTTTGTAAAGCAGGTGACAGGTCAACTACTAAAAGAAAGAAAAAAGAAATTTACTCATCAAATTTGGATATCATTCACATTTGTTCATATCACAACTGCTTACATCAGAGTTAAATCCCTGATAAGCATTTCCTAAATGTCTTTGAAATGAGGATTATATAGCTGACATGAGAACGGACTTTAATATACCATGTTAGTGCAACAGTAATGGTTAGTTGCCAAATACCTGTAAATATACCCACTAGCCATTTTCTTAATGATTTGTTCCCTTTTGGTGGTGAACTCTGACTCAACTGCTTATTAGAAAAAGCCTATTACCTACCCATTCAACTATAATTACTCATATATTAGTCACTATTTTTGTGCGATCTCCAAATGGTGCATCATATGGAGTAGTTTCTAGGAATCCCTCATTACTTCATATTCCCTTACTTGCCACCTCTGTAGTAAAGCATCATCCTACCAAACTAACAAGTAGCTACTGAGGTTTTACTGAGATACAGCAAGCAAGATATCAGACCACTCAGATACAGACTCTCCTTTGGTGTGTGTGTTTTCTTTCTATGCTGAGCAGTGCATTAAACACAGCTGTGTGTCCTGAATTTTCTGAGTGTCCTCAGAAAATAGTTCTATGTCAAAAGATATTATATGGTATCAGAAGTGGTGCGGGTAACTGAAATGGATCAACATGTCAAAGTTTAATCGTCCAGAGGAGTTTAAGCTTACCAATCCAGGAGAATAGCTTCCGTGGACATAAATATTCTTGCGCTTCAGGATAGCCTCCAAGCTAAACAGAGAGGACAGGGAAGTCAAGGTATGTTTGCTCTTTTAGGCCATGGTCAATGAAGCTGAAAAGACATTCGGCTCCTTCAAGTTTGAGGAGGAGGAACATAAGAAACGCATTCAAGAAATTCAAAAGGACTGTGTAGAGTGGAAAGCTGTGAGTTTGATGACAAAAAGGATGAACACATCTGTGATAGAAGGGTCATGGGCATCTGAAATAAGGAGTGGTCTCAGAAGCTACAGCTCACCACAGACTTGACATGAGCACAAGTTCTCCAGCAAATGCAGCAGTCTGAGGGGTTAGCTAAACAAAGCTAGTCGAACAAGTACTAAGCACTATGGTAAAAGAAATGCCATGCTTTTAAGAGTACATATAAAAGTGCAACAAGTGAGGACATTGGGCATGGGTGTGTCTTACAAAAATACTGGGGGAAGTTCAATGCAGCAAGATGGATTGTTACTCTCAACACTGGAAATATACCCCTAACCTTAAGATCGATAGAGAGACAATTGTGAGTGTCGTAAGTGAAGACATTTCTGATGCTGACTTAAACTCTATAGACTTGGGCCTGCAGACATGCCCCATTATTGGCAAAGGGGACAAACTCAGATGTACAACCTGGGCAAGAGCTAATACTGTCTACAGAGGCAAAGAATATTCATTTCCCATGTCTGTTATTAAAGGAAGCAGCAGTTTGCTCAGTTGCCCTGAAGCAGTTAAAATGAGTTTAGTGAACAGAGTCAACACTGTGTTCAGAACCATCAGCTTGCTAAAAACTGAACCTGTTAAATCTTTCTCAAGGAAGACACTCAGCCTTATGCAGTGCACATTGCTAGGTACATACCACTGCCACTTATGCCTCTAGTAAAAAAAAAGAAGAGCTGCACTGTTTGGAAAAGGAGTACTGAGCATCATTGAGAAGGTGACACAGCCTAAACTGTGGTGTGCTAAGATGTTCTTGGTCCTAAAGCTTAACAGAAAAGAGGTCTGGTGCAGGAAATTAAACTGGAAAAAGTACGTGCTACCCTCAGACAGAAATCATTCCACACTATCAGGGTCTAAAATGTTCACATCATTAGGCGTTGCCAGTGGATTTTACCAGATTCCCCTGATTCCCCCCTCTATGAAAACAGACATTCACAATGGTTACCTCCTCAGCGCAAGTTTTGTAGAGAGAACAGAACCACACAGAGGAAAGAGCTATTAATGCCAACTGTATAACCTTCCAGACCATGGCAAAAGGTAGGGAGTATACACTGAGTACAAGGGGCAGTTCTATCTGGTAGTGTCAGACGACTACTCAAGGTACTTAAGGATCCTACACATACCTGTACCAACCAGTAGCCAGATTATAGAAAAGCTAACAGCCACTTTTGCATGATGTGGTATTCCAGAAGTGTTAGTTAGTGATAATGGACCTCAGCTTGTTTCAGAGATGTTCAGACCTTATAGTGATAAATATGATTTTTTTCATGTAAAATCTAGTCTGCATTATGCCCAGAGTAATGGACATGCTGAGAGGGCTGTACAAGTGGGATTCTGAGGCAGTAGGACCCCTTCCTGGCTCTGCTGATAAACAGGACCATGTCTTCTTCCTCAACCAGAGTCAGTCCTGCAGAGCTGCTAATGGGTAGTAAAATTCGGACTTTACCCATCCTGTCTGAGAACATAGACCCAAACTGGCCAGACAATGAAGAAATCAGGCAAGCAGATGTAGCTACCAAGCAGAGACAAGTACATCACTGCAATTGTATGAACAGGACGAGAAATCTACGATTGCTGAAGACAGGAGACACTGTTCTCATGAACCTGGACACCAGGTATTGTCCAAGGAGCCTGTCCCACTCTTAGATTAAATGTGGTGGACATGGCTCAAGGAGGACAGTACAGGTGAAACAGATGTCACCTGTTGAATAAACCCACAGTACTGAAACACGCACTTACATCTAGGGAGCTGGTTGCTGTAGAGGTGTTCAAGGATTCTGGAATTAAGACAGGGACAGCTACTGTCACTTATTCAGGCTAAGTGAGTAAAAAAAGTACAAAAAAGGGGGAAAAAAGCTCAGAAAAAAAAAAAATGATACTCAAGTGATAAAGGGTTATGAAAATGTGTGAATGTATCTTTGAGGGTGAGATGTAATGAATGGAATTTCCAGCAGTCGTGGAACATTTTGTATGTTTTTCCTGATTTGAGCAGTGCATTAGCCACCACTGAGTGTTCCAAGGATTCTGAGTGTCCTCCTTAGTAGTTAGATGTCACGCAGACATTACAATGAGTTAGTCAGAGCAGCAGGCTGCTGTATGTAAACAAGGCTGATGAGAGCACTTTGACTGACCAAAACACCGAAGTCGATCCATAAAACCAAATAATGATCTTAGAGATGCTAAAATGCTCCATGTAGCTGAAGGAAACTGTACAGTCTGTGAGAGCAGAGAAGGAAAATACTGATTGAAATTAACTAGTTCATTTTGTCCTGTTTCAGAGTTAATAAGGATGTAAAGAAAACATCTGTAAAGATATCATAGTCACCTAATTACTGTTATCATAATTATTACATACAGTTGCATTAACACATAATCTCAAAATCATCTCTCTTTTTAGAATATCATTATTATCATCTATTATATAGGTATTGATTCAGAACTACTCATAAAGAACTTCTTAATTATCACTTACTCCCAATTTGATCCTTATTCATTTAAAGGTGACTATTAAAAACTGTGTGTACCGTATTGTTCAGTGTCAACCAACTTGTACTGTATGTTATGACATTCAGATATTGGAGACTGGTTTACTGAAAAACGAGACATAGAAACGTAATGTGCCTCTGTCTGTCTGATGATATTGAATCCACCAGAGACATAGATAGCTATTTGGAAAAACAATTGTGCTTGGTTTACTTTGGATATTGCTTGTACTTACAATATCATCTTAGCATTCCCAGTATGGCTCCGAGAACAGTCCTAGTATTATCATACTATCAGCGTGTTTCTCGAATCTGCTTCATTTTGATATTGAAGTTCTGCATGCAGTTCCTGCAAATGCATACATATATTATTTCCTTCCTTGCAATCTATGCTCTTCAGCACCATTTCCAATGGCAAACAGGCCTGAGAATGTAAATTCCATTCTGTTTTTGTTCATACATTCAGTAGTGTGCAATGCGCCTAAATATATTTTTCATTTACACTTTCACCTTTCTTGCTTACCCTTTCGTTTTCTTTCTTTTTTTTCAGCCTGTGCAGTGTTTTTTTCACCTCTCATTCAGGCATGTTGCATAAAACCAATTTTCTGACAGGCGTGTAGGGATTATGGTGATAATGAAACAGCAATAGGCGAGGTGAATGTTAAAACAAGATAAGTGCAGACACATAAAGTGAGTGGATGTTCTGTTCTCAGGAAAATGAGGATTTTATCCTGCTGGTGAGCAGGGTATGTTGAACTGGATGCAGTCCTATACATATGTAAGTGTATAAAAGATTTTCCAGCCCTGCATACAGTCATACAGTTCAACACACTGAAGGATTCTCAGTATATCTATCTATGAGCTAGAGCAGTTGGGTTTTCAGTGCCTTGTATAAGAGGGAGTTTAGGAACCAAATGCAGTGCCACCACAACACAGACATAACTTGTACCAACTTAGAGGAAAGTGGTCAAAGAATTGGAGAATTTAGGGCTAGACAATGGTGGAGCAGGGAACCTCAGGCAAGCCTAAGGACAGGATGGGGACAGTGCAGTAGACCTCAGGTGGATGGCCTGAGAGCTGAGCTAATGGGGGGAAACGGCACAGGAGGCCGATGGTGAAGGCGGAGCCCCTCTGGAGACCATTGGCGAAAGCGAAACCCTCCTGGAAGCCCGCAACAAAGGCAGAACCCCTCTGGTGACCGTCAGTGAAGGTGAAACCCTTCTGGAGGCTGGAGGCTGGCGGCTGGCAGCGAAGGCGACTCCCTTCTGAGGATCAGCCTGCGGACTGGCATTGATTAGCTTTAGGCACAAAATCACTTGATTCAAATTACGAAACATTTGGCTAAAAATACCTGGTTTAGTTGCCAGAAAAACAGCTGGAAATTTTCCCAACATCTCAATAAAAAATACCCAGCTTTGTTGCCACAAACATGGCTTGAATCTTGGTTTGCTGCTTGATAGTTGTTCGCTAGCTGTCACGCCACCACCGTCCCCTCCTCCTAATGATGAGAGAAACTCAGCTCATATACATGTACCAGTAATGTGAATTAAGTCACTTTGATACCTACTGTAGAAACATTGATGTGATAGGAAACATACAAATGTAACTTATCCATGGTTTGCAGGAACGAATGATGCCAACATTTTTTTTTCCTGGCAAACTGGACTGCTCTAGATTCAACTGCTCATTCGTTCTCGCAACATAAGTCACTCAGCCTCTATGCTTCACTATAAACAGTGCACTCAGCTTCTCTGTCTCACTATAACTAGTCCACTCAGCATCTCCATACCACCACAACTAGTCCACTCAGCAACTCCATACCGCTATAACCAGTCCACTCAGCATCTCCATATCACTACAGCCAATCCACTCAGCCTCTGTCCCACTATAACCTCTTAACTGTGTTATACTAATACTCACTTATACAGTAGGTGTATAGTCAGGCATCAGTCAAACTGTGATCCCAGAATGCCACTGATACCTAAAATTTATGCTTTTGCTAAAAAATGATTAAGCGTTGGAGCTGTCTCACAATTTCGTTTCATTTTTCCAGCTGAGAGCAGTTCCTTGATTTCCTCTGTGCTTTGCTTTTGCCATTGTGAGCACCCTACAAATCTGTTTGGAAGTAGTGCATAGTATGGATTTGCGATTCAGTTCAAAACCTGTAATTTCTAAGTGTTGGGGAGGACTACTGCATATGTGTTGCATTTTTTCATGAAGCTTTCAGTCCAAGTTAGTCCAGTTAGCCGCAAACAGTTAGTCCCGATAGCCGCAAAAGGGCATTTATTGATAATTCTCTTTTCCTTTCAACTTTCTTTTCTTTAATTTACAGGAAATTAGTTTGCGTGTGCTGTAACAACAAAACAACCAAAAATATCCATCAGAAATAATATACATCACTTAACTACCATGGCAGCATTAACAAAAACTAATTTACCAAGAATAAATCAATATATTGCAAATTAAATGTTATATTTACATTTTAACTACTTCCGGTTACTGGCATAGTGCCCACGTTATCGCTGCTTGCAACACAAGCAATACTCGTGGTAGTGCCGCCCTCACGGCTACTTCAAAGCGCACGCAGATGTCAGATATACAGCCCAGATAGAAAACGGTAGCACACTGCACCCAGGTATGTTGAGTTTCTAATCAGCTGATCGTCATCAGGTGTTTGCAATACGCTGCGCGAGTGGTGGCCTGGTTGCGTGAGTGCGTTTGGGGCAGGGAATGAGAAAGCAGTGCGATGGCGTGGGCTGGTTAACCAGGAACTGAGTGAGGATTTTGTACAGCCGCCCCAGAATTTGTAGCAAATTCTACTCCTGAGAAAAACACACAAAATGTGTAAGCCTTTAATGTTGAAACTTAATGGTGGATCACTCTTTAAAACATATTATAGCAATAATATGAGGAAAACACTGTGTGTCCATTCCAACTGTTCTCCAGTTTATTCATACTGTGCAAATATAACACCCACATCAGCAAAATATTAAATACATCTTTACAGCCCATACCAATATTGCAATATTACAGAGCCTGCTGGTGTCATGAGTTTGAATTTCTTTAATTTGTGCACAAAAATGAGTAATTCCGACCCTTCAAATAATGCCAAGTCACAGTAGCAGTAGGAACTCAAGGTACAGGTTGTTGTGTCTGCTCCAGTCACTTAAACTGATAGTGGCAGCTGTTTTGGCATGCTAAAATCATTACTTTATATTAACAGTGTTATGTTACCACATTCATTCCATTCATCATTTTCTCCTCAGTGTTTTTATAGTTGGGATGCTACTTTGGAGATATGGAGACAAGCTTCAGATTTCAGAGTGGTGTGTTATCCTTGACACCCTGAGACATACCATACCATTCAAAACATTTGGAATCACCTATGATATTGATGTCTATCTTCTTTATTTCTTTCCCTTAATATTTTAACATAGATAAAAGCAGCATCATTCACACACCAAATGTATTATTTACATTTGAAATGGTTTTGGCCCCCAAAGAAGAAGAATTAAATAATTATAACTTCCATTTAGATGATGTCCCCATAGTGTTGCATGACAGTGGAGGATACTGTTGTAACCATTTTTACCCCAAATCCCCTTGGATTTTCAATTTATTCTCCAGTCCATAAAAGCATAAGAAATACAATAAAAAGCCTAAGTAGAAAGTACAGGACTGTGACATCAGAATTTGGGGTTCATGTCCAAGACTGTGGTTTGGTTTAGGCAACAGCAGTACTTTGGTTGAGGTTAAGGAATGATTGTGATTGCTGCTGACTTTTTCTGCTCTTTCTCTAACCTAACCAAGTGCTGTCAGTTCCTGAACATAACCATAAAATAGTTGTCACTCTAAGATCTCTTATTTTGCCAGTAAAAAACAAATAAATACATTGTCAGTAAATGTGTGTTCAATATCTACATTTTTGTGACTTGCCAGGTACATTAATTAACAACATTTCCTCATTATGCTAGTATGAAATGTAATTCAGTCGGCATTACGTTTCCTTCAAAATGTATTGCTGTTGCTCATTAGTTGTATATGAAATTGATTTCTAGAACACAGGGCTCAGCAGAGCAGAACTTAGCAGTTGCTGGGTTTTTTTTTTCCACATTTCAGCGCAGAGATTGCTCCATAATAAACATTACAGAGTGCAAAAGCCATAATTTGCATGGCTTTAATAGCAGCGACATGCACACACAGAGCCAAAATCTCAAAAAAATCACAAATCGCTTTTCATTTATATTGAATTTTACCTCCTTCACTGCTCTCCGCTATTTCCCATCTATTACATACCCAATTAAAATGTCTGCCAAAAACTACTAATGTGATTGAGTCTGTAATGAGTTAGGCTGATGTCTATATGCCACCAATACTGTTGTGCACATCACTGAATGTAATCCTGATTCTGCAGAAATGTCAATACTGATGTTCTGTTTTCTGTTTTGTCAAGTTTATTAATTATTTATTAATTTATTAATGTGATGTCCCACAGTCTTAGCAGCAGTGGCATTATGCATATCCAACTGAATACAGTTTCTTTTATCGTCAAATTAAATCATTAAAGCAAAATTATTTTTATTGTACTATAAGTCACAGTAGCTCTTGTCTCAGTGGACTGACGTGATGGTGGGAAAAAGGGAGATAAATATCAGCTTTTCATTCTTGTTGTTAGTCATTACAGAATATCTAGCCACCACGTTGCCATCTCTAACCCCTAACCCCTTGAAGATAAAGTCCCAGACATCGTTGGGTTAGCCCCAGTTTTCTTTAAACTACAGTCGACATCATAAATGTGCTTTAGGAGTCTATATAGTATGCTACTATCATGACTCCCTTTGCAGAGTAGCATAAAGGATATTTATGTACTGTAAATATCACAAATAATGAGGGAGAATTTTACTTTTTCTTTTCAAGATTTCCATTATTATTTGTGCCACTAAGCAAGGTTCCTCTTGCCTTTGTGAAGGCAGTCTAGTGAGCTCTCCATTTTTGACCTTGAGAAGGCTGCTCCTCTGTTCAGATGACCTTCTCCCCATCTGCATTCATAGTGTCCATGAAGCAATGATTACCTGGCTGTCCTGAGGGAGAAAGGGAATAAAACAGACAGAGAGAACTCTTCTTGTCTGGTTGCTGTGACACAATGTTCAATTTCCTTTCAAACAGCCAGACTAATCTCAAGCCTCTCTCTTTTGTGTTTGTTGCAGAGGCTCTTGTGTGATAGCAGCTTGAGACTTCAGGGCAACTCAAGGACAGAGCTGTGAAAGCAGGCTGGATATATTTTTTTTTTTTTTGCAAATTTTCTTTTATTCACAAAGAGAAGGTCCTGCTCACCTGATGTCCTCTCTGTTGCTGCTTCATTAGCAGGCATGTTGAGTGCAAAACTATTTGTTTGAATTGTCAAATTAAATAATGCCAAAATGTCATGAAATCATTCAATTTACTGTAGCACCCTTCTTCCTTGTGCAGATGCTATTTCCGTGTGCAATCTTAAAAAACAGTACTGTTTGCATAGAACATAGAGCCCCCTTTTCATAGCGGTGCAACGACCAGCACAAGCAATGACTGTCTGATACTTTACTGACTTTACTGATCTGTTTGTGTCTCAGTGTCACTCCACAGTTATTTTGGTGACAAGAACAAACTAAATATGATAATGCTTAAAATGTAGATAAGCTATTTCAAACACTCTCCAAGAAGGAGATACATTTAAATTAGCATAAAAAGTAATAATCAATGTGGTTAAATCAGGAATTTCAATAAATCAGTCTGCAGATATCTATACATAAATATGGGTAATTCTTAGAAAATCTGTTGTCCACAGCTGCTTTATACTGTATGAGAAGCTTCTCCTTCAGTTCATTAAATCTCTGCAGCCATCTGAAGGTAGCAGGGCACATATTTGGATAAATCTGCTGCCTTTGATGTAAGAAGTGCCATCCCAGAGCACAGTGACATTGTGCACGACTGTTCCATGTGATAAGTTACATGCGAATGACACAAGGCTGCTACAAAATAATCACACACACACCTCTGGACACATAGCTTGGTCAGTTATTCTGCTGTTTATGTGGGAAATATTGAATTACTGGGGCACAGTAACATGTGCGTTATTGCCTGCTTCCCAAATTTCTCTTTAGCAACAGTGGTGTTTCCTCTTTTATTTTCCAAATGCATCACAATGCAAATGCTGCTGTCACATCAAGTATGATATGTCAGTCACGTCACCGATGAGATGAGTAATGTGAGTGGCAGAGAGTATGTTTATTAACACCACACCCTCGGATCTATATTCCTCCTACCTACCCAGCTCTCTGTGCTACTGCACCTACATGAACCAGACCAGCAGACCTGCTACTTTTTGTCAATTACAATAGGGCCCATAATGTCTTTTTATGAATCTATTTCTATGTATCAGATAAAAGCCATACTGGTCATCACTTTTATACAACACTCCAGCCATCTTAAAAACCTAAATCACAAAATGATTCTATTCAACATAATAACATTCAGTATCTGTTAAGTTTTTTACCACAGTGCAGGCCCAAATGCTAAAACTCAGACACAGATGCGAGAGTGGATGACAAATCAAGACATTTAATGGATTTTTTCCAAGACAGTTAAGCAGACTGATTTCAGAGGTCCAATCATAAGAAGCAGACCAGCAGGCCAGAGTGAGCAAGTCTGAGAGGGAATCCAGATTCAGAAACTAACGAGGCAGACAGACAGGGCGTAGGCTGGAGCATGAGGCAGGCACCTGAGCACAGAGAATAAGGTCAGAGAGGCAGACAGACAGACAGGCAGGCAAAAGCAGCACAAAGGTTCTTCGTGATCATGAGGTTACCACTTAAGTGAGCAGATGATACGACGTATACTGGTCGGCCAGACCGGAACTGCCAGCCACGCCCTGCAGTAAATACATACACACACACACAAGACAGACAGGGGAGAGACAGACAAGAGACAGAGGGGTAGGGAATCACAAGAGCACACAAGGCAGAAGAAAGGAAGGAAACTGCACATCCCAACAGTATCACCTATGTTGGAAATTAATCTGGGCATACAGAGAGTACAGTGTGTCTGTTCTTAGTATTTGTTGGAAGTGAGTACAGGCAGATGCTTCACCCATCTCATTATTTTGCAGATTATTCGCTTGGATGGGAAGTATGGAGCACATCAGTCAAATGATGCAGTGCTGTCACCTGTCTGTACTTTTTCCCTCACTGGGAGCAGGGTCTAAGGACTGCTTAGTCTACACTCCTCCAGTCCAACATTGTTTTTCCCATACCATTCTCAGCAACAAGTGACCAGATTACCAAATGACGATCAATTTAGTACTAGTTGAATGCCTTCCCATCAACATAACAGCAGTTCTATAACAGTGAAATGGGTTAAGCATAATCTGTAACACATTTTACAGCTAGAATAGTTCTTCTGTATCCAATTGGAATTTGTTAAATAAGACACTCGTGAAATGGCATACTCATACAGTGTACAAGTGTGGACACAGTTTGTGAGTGTTTGGTCTCATTTGATTTCTATCAGCAGCTGGAGACAAATATTAGTTTGTCTGGGGGCTGGATCTCAGTCATGAGTAGATATTTAAAAGTTTTGTGTAAGTGTGGTGCGGTTCATGTCTGTTGAGACACTAGTTGAGATGGCTAATAGAAGCCCACACACCACATCGTTTTTATCAGCTCTATCTTTTCTGTCTTTTTATTTCTAGTATGTAGTTTGTTTGTACGTAGCACCACTGCTCTTTCTACCTATCTGTTGTCACTGTTTTGCTGAATAACTGACTTGATAAAGAAATACAGTGCATTCAGCTGAGGACCACTGAAACTGGGGGCTTTTCTTATGAATCAGATGCAGCACTGTCAGGATATATATACAGTATATATATTTGGTACTTGCCTTCAGAAAATCATGTAGTGTCATCGTGCCTAACCCATCTCCCAAAGGTAGTTATGCATTCATCTGGTAACATTTGCAATGAGGGAAATGTGTGGGTGTCCCTGATTTAAGAGAATGAAACCTCGATGAAAGGAGGTAAGAAAATAAACATTAAAGCCTCTGGCAACATGATTTTCACTAGTATTTCTCTACAACATTATACATTCCTAAATAAATATGCTTAAGTTAAAAACAACTTCGGGTGTTACTGAATACCCAGAAAATTTACCTGATCAGGACGATGTGGGTGTGGTTTGAGTGGATTTGATTGACAGTGACCAAACAACCTACCAACTGTTATCAGACTCTAATTCAAAACATTGATGATTCCTGATTTGTACATGGAAGAACATGATATCACCCTTTCACAGCTAAGCCTGACCCACTCCATACTAGTAAGAACACCAAAAAATAAAAATAAAAAAACATGACAAAGAGAAACATCTCCTGTGACAAAATCAAAACTGTTCCAACTTTGGCAGAAAATAGTTGGAACAACTAGTAAAAACTAGCCTGATTCAGGCTTTTGAAAAAAATAAATATTAATTACTGTAAATATGATAAAGCTGATTAAGCTGTTAAAATGTGTTCTTGTCAAAAACAAATTAATACAGTGAGAAAATACAAGCCCTGCAAATAAAGGTAACTGTGTTGCTGCCATGGGTAAAGTGGATTATGAGTGTAAACTGAATGCTATGCTACATTAATAGTTTTATCTCTATCTGGTAATTAAAGCAGACAGCCATTAATGCTTTTCATGTGGACCACTCTTGGTCATTCTTGGGTTTGTCTGATACCACGTTGCAGCTTGAGCAGCTAATGTGTCTCCGTCTCTTACCTGGAGCTTCCTGGAGGTATTTTATAACAATATCATATACTTCAGTTCATCACATAAGGAAGCAGTTCCTATTAGTTTGGGTTTTGTTTGAGTCCCTGATAAAGTCCAGATCTTAGATTATTGGCTTTTGTCAATTCACGCTACATTGAATGAGAGTCCGAAAGAATTTGCTCTCTTTCTGAGGTCTCAGTATACCCACTGCCGGTGATTCGCTAGACTGGTTTTGAGTTGCGTATAACGACATGAGGGATGTCAGCGTCTCAGTGGTTCTGCATGTTTGCAAGACAGTATAATGCTTCACTTTAGCTAGCATTTGGCTAGCTTGGTTTAAGCATTAGCAATCACATTTTTTTGAGTTAATGACAGCAGTTTATCAACAAGTTCACCTAATGAGGATGGTCACTCAGGAGATGCAGCCACACCAAAAGAATCAGCTATTGCTAGCAGTTTTGGAGATACTAAAAATAAAAAGGGAACTAGAGTTGACATTCCCACAAAGCTAGCGACCACAGCCGTGCCATCTCTCCTGCCATTTTTTCTGTGCTCCCCTCCACAATTGCCAGGGCATGGGTCACCATTTTTGGCAGCAGCTGTTACTAACCCTTTTCCAAAACAGTGTATTCCAGATGACTTTAGGGTGTATATACCCAAACAGGTACTCCTGGATAGGTCAGGGATGCCCACTTTCTCCCCTGTTGTTTAATATAGCTATCAAGCTTTTAACCATCTGGCTCCAAAGCCATAATAGCTTTGAGGACATCACTCGACACAGCCTGGTCCATAAAATCTCCCTATATGTGAACAACGTATTCAATTCATGTTTTCACTTATAGAAGACATAAGACAAGTATAAGTATGACTCCCTTCCCCTATCCCTTGCAGGCCATATTAATCTCTTAACAATGGTAATCCTGCCCAAATATGTATATGTTTTTCAACACTGACCAATTTGCATCCATAAATCCATTGTCACCAGTCTTGACTAGCAACTGTTTGTGTTCTTTAGAATAACAAGCCTGCCCACCTTAGTAGACTATTTCTCCAGCTCCCCTGGTCTGAGGGAAGCCTCATGCTTCTGAATTCTGGATCACTGAGATATGATCTTCCTTCTGTTCTTTACATTTTATGATTTGCTTTCAGCTTCCCACAGTGGCCCACAAAATCTCAGACAACCCTGTTGTCATTAGCACTATCAAGAGTTTGGAAACACGTAGTCTTCAAATAGCCTTGATGCTGCACCTATTTTAAACACTTAGTCTCCCTGTCCTGCTCTGACACCATCTTACACATGTCGTCAACCAGCTGTCCTATAGTACTTAATGATCTTTATGAGGATAGGGTCTTGTCAACCTTTGCATTCATGTCAGTGAAATTAAAATTACCTAATATCTTTCATTTTTTCCAAATAAAGCATTCTGTCCAAAAGCACTTCCCCCATACACTCCCTCGAATCTGAAATTGACCAGTTTCTCACTGTTGACTTTGAAGTGGCTGCTAACTATTATTTACAGAAAAACTACCTCTCCAAACCCAGCCCTCACTCACTCTCGAAAATTCCTAAAAGCACAGCATGAGTATGACATCTCTGAGGTCCAGTGGGGTGACATTCTTGGTCTGGTGCACTCTTCATTTATATGCACTAGACATGGCCAACTGCAATACAAAGTACTCCACAGACCCAACTTCACCGACTATAACTGGCAAAAATATTGCCTAAGAGAAGCGATGCCTCTTGCCTCTTGCCTTAATGCCTCAGCAATCTCCAGCCATCATATACATATGTTTTAGACATGTCTGAGGTTGAATAACTTTTGGTCCAGTGTATTTGAAACTCTTGAACAAGCCCTTGGCACAAATATAGACCTTTACCCTCTGACTGTTCTGTTTTGTCCTGCCCCAACTCAGAATATACCCTCTACAATACAGCATGTAATACCACCCTCTTGGCCAGATCCTCCATCCTTCTTAAATGGCAGTATTTAGTTGAAATAACAGGGTTGCACATGACATGATGTCAGATGCTGTGAGACTGGCTGTCGCTTGATTGCTTCAGTTTTAATGCCAATTTTAATTGCTTTCTAGTTTTAATGTTCTTTTAAAACTTTATGTCTCTGGAAGTCTGGCAAGTAATTGATTTTAATCAGCCTTTTAATCAGTGCCTCGATTACCCCATACTGGACTTTGCTGTCAGCCATGTCAACAGCCATGACAGCCATTGAACATTTTATATACTGGTGTTTACATTAGTAAGAAAAGAGCCATTTATCTATTCCTTAATAAAGGTCAACAGCCAATCTACAGTTTTGCACTACTCTTGGACTTGCTGGGCCTGACTCAGCATTTTTTGAGATGCTGACAGCTGCTGTGTGGACACCACAACATGGCTAAAGTTAATGGAGCTGAAGACTAACCTCCACTATAGAAAAGTCTCCCTGGAGCTGAACATCAAACAACTGCTTTAACATTAATAATCCCTGCAAGCATGTCTAAAAGCAATAAGGGACAATATTAATCTTAAAGAGGATATGAGATGGTGCTCAGATCAACTGCGGAAAAAGGACTCTTTGATTTTATTGACGACGCAGCCATACAGTCCAAAACAATCTCAGCCATGAACTCAGCCCATTTCAGATACCATCCTCCAGGACGCCGCCTGTCCACTCCCAGCTCACAGACTACCTGGTAGGAGGTGGCAGTACACAGCAAGAAGAGAAAATGCATCGAGCTGCCTTGCCTTCATAAACCATGAAATCGATTTGCCATGCTACTGGCTGATGCCATGGCTTACCTGCTGAAGTCACCATGCCCCTGTTCCCATGCTTGACACTGCTCCTTCCCATGTGAAACCAGACCCTGCCCGAACTGGGACAACTCCTGTTACAGCAGTTGCACCGGCTGTTGTCGTGGCTGGCCCACTGCCACAAATGGATGGAGCTGCTGCATCAGGATCCTCCTTGGCGCCCGGGAAGATTGTTCACTCCCAGTCCCAATCCCACTTCCCTCGGCCAATAACATTCATCTCATCCAAAGTCTGTCCCTGACATTGCTCTTAGTCACTCTGATAAAAAAAAAAAAAAAAAAAAAAAATATTGGCAATACAAGATATAAATGCATTTCCCCTGTAAGGTTTACCCTGTTTAATATGATATATCTGGCTAGAAAAACATTTTTTCTAATGACTTATCTCAACAATTAAATTGGTCTCTCCTCTTGACTGAGACATGGCTTAGAACTGGTAATATAAGTGCAACAAGGTAAATGATATAGTTCATCAATTTAATACTCTGTGTTTGGAAAGTCTGGATCGGTTAGCCCTGTTGCTCCACCAACCCAAGGCCCTGGATGAATAAAAGTATTAGAAAACCAGACAGAATGCATAAGAGCTGAACATAAATGGAAAAATTCTAAGCATGATGTTCATCGACTCCATATGCAGGAGTTATTATCTCAATTTAACTGTAACTGTAGAGGACTGTAAGAGGTTCTTAAATTACTTCACATACCACTTGAAAATATGAAAAACATCAAAACATCCTGCTGAACAACTGCTACCTTCACAAGAGCCCTTGCCTTCCACCACATTGTTTGATAAATTTACCCTTTGAGATTTGGTCGACATTGACTTCAATATCAATCTCACTTGTGGTATTGTATTTTGTGAAGCACCTTGTGACTTTGTCCCAGCACATGATGGTTCAATCTATTTGCATGTTTCAGTCTATTGGACTTTAGATTTTACTTGTTGAAAAATACTATATATTACCCGTTAGAGAGAAGATGGTGATGGTAGTTGTGTGCATTGCTTTCACAGTGTCTTTATTAATACTATGGGTGTTAAAGTCTTTCATTTTCAGTTTTTCATTTGCACCCATAGTGGCCTCAAAGCACTAATGCTTGTTTTTGCTATTGTGGCTGAAAGAAACACAATAAATATTAGTAAATAAATATATATCCAACCAGTAAAGGTAAAGTAAAGGTGGTAGTATGTTAAAGGTGTTGATGGTAATATGCTAAGAAATGAGTAGAATAGCACAGACAGCAAAGAGCTAGCAAACATGGAAAAAAATAAAAATAATAATTAAAATAAATAAAAAGCTCTTACAAATGTTTTAAGGGGAAGGAAACACATTCAAGATGTTTGTCAGGCCTCAAACATACACAGTATGTTTTGATGTGTAACACTGAATATGAACAGAACTTTGTTTATTTACAAGAAAACTCATAAGGATACCTTAAAAATGACAGTCACACCCCAGGAAACTCATAAGGATACCTTAAAAATGACAGTCACACCCCAGGAGTATGTTACTTAAAAGATAAAGTTGCCGATACTCTACATTTTTATCATTGTCAACAAATCACTTGAAAAGACCAAACTAATCTTTAACCAAAGACAGAGCCAATTACATATGGTGATCGTAACCTTTCTTAGTTTGGGGTCATTTCCCGCAAAGTGAAACTGTACCTAATATCTTTTTTGGCTGTGGTCCTTACTTCAGTGCAACAGTTTAGATAGTGTGGAGAGAAAAAACAGGATTTATATCATCATTATCATCATTGGCCTTTTCTGACAGGCTCTGGGACCCCTCAGTCTACCTCCGTTCTCTCTCCACTGTGACCCACTTTTCCTATTGAAACAGATGTTCCCTCTACTCCATCATTTGCTCACCTCCCACTTAATGACTGCCATTAATTAGCAGACACACACCCTCATATACTGTACATCTCTTTATAGGAACACATGTGGAGTATACAGTGTTTTCATCTCATTATAGGGATGGAGACATTACTTGAATATGTAAAACACAATTTTATGCATTTAAGAGGCAGATTCAGCAGTCGAGAGATCTGTAAATATGGATGAAGGGAGGAAGAGTGATATTTTGAAGGAGGCAAGCAATTAGTGGTAAATAGTCCTCTTATTGTCTGCTGGGCCTGGCATTCTAACTGCTATTCAAAATAAGAAAATCAACAAAGAGTCTCAGAGGAGAACAGGAGAATATATAATACAGAAATAAAGTCTACGACATTCAACAAGAGTTTGCATTACACTGGATCTCCCCCTCATTTCCCTCTGTCTCTGTCTTTGTGTTGCTGTGCTTGTTTTCACTCATCTCTCTCCATACACACACACACACACACACACACACACACACACACACACACACACATATAGACTTTGATCCATTAGTCAACACCATATCCCAGGGTTCCATCTGTCCCTGTTTTGCTCTCATCCTCCGTGCTGTCCCGCAAAGATGTCGGCTTATATTTAATGAGGGAGTGTCAGTTGAATTATTCAGCTGTCATTTGTTGCTTTTATAAACTAAATGGATGTCAGAGAGGCTTTTCTCTTTACAACCCAGCTCACGGTGTTGTTTATTCTCTGCTGTGACGCTGCATGAGATAAAAGGTTTTTTTTTCATGATTTACTTATTCAGTTATGTTAATATGTTCGTTACATGATGAAGTAAAGATGAATATATTTCAGTAGAGGGCTTTAGATGGTATGGTACACCCTGTGGCAGCCATATTTGAAGTTCTCAGATCATTTTTTGAACTGATTGCATTCTACACACATCTCAAGGAACATTTATTTGTACTGTTTTCAACAGGAACTGTCCACTGCACTGCTCATAGAAAGGTCAATTTTCCCTTTACATAATCTAATTTTTTGATCAGCAAAGTCACACCTTTGCCTCAGTGGTATACATGCTGCAGGTACACAGATACAGGTACACAGGCTAAATTCTTAACCTTCCTTTTCTTTTGTAAAAATCTTAGATAAGACTTAGATAAACTTTATTGTCATTCAATAAACAAGTGTACACTGAACAAAATTTTGTTGGGCTCAGCACAGGATTAAAAAATAATAATTTTATAGATAGATAGATAGATAGATAGATAGATAGATAGATAGATAGATAGATAGAACCACCACATGTGCAGTTTCTCTCAAAGAGAAATACAGAAACACTTAAGTTATAATCTAACTCAAACTCAGTTTTCTGAATTTATGTAGTACTAGAGAGAATAATTACTTCTACACAGATCTGTTAAGAAAACCTACTGCTGGAACAACTTCACTGAGGGCAGACTCCGAAGAAGACTGTCCTAAATGATGCTGCTACTATCAAATTCATCATCCTCAGAATATATCATAATGAAGTCATTATATGATGGGGATGCCCTGACTTACCATTTAGCACCATCAACATGTTGATATTTAGAATTTGTCTGAAAAATTTTCAACAACAATTGGAAGAATTGTTATGAAATTTGGTACTTTCATGCTCTGGAGGAAGTGTAATAACTTAAGTAACCCTCTAACATCTTTGACCATCACTGGGTCAGATTTTCAGTTTGCCCAATACTTTGGTTAATGCCCAAATACATGCAAAACTAATGACATTCCCATCAGCGTCAGCTGTACTTTGTCTTTTTAATGCTAATTAGCACGTTTGCATAGTAACACATCACACAAATGTTGAATATAATAACATCCAATTAGCAGTCTACGTGCGGTTTTACTGCTTTTGTCCTGTTGCTACTCCTTTTATAATGGGTGAAGCTAATGAACTGTAGAAGGTGAAAATGACAGTTTCAGAAGAAGAGCTAAGTACTGTGTAGACATGTCAACCACAATTGGTTCAGTAATCGGGCTGTGATCTCAGAGAAACAGCAGTGCAAGAATTGGCATCCACAAAATGCTTTAGCTCTCAATAAATTTCACTGTGACTTTGACTTGTTGACGTGACTCAATTTCTTCAGACATCTCACGTAGTCTTTACTGCCGCTAATGATTCAGATTTGAAAGTGTATTGTGATCTTTTATGTTGTCAGAGTAATAACTCTTTTTCCAGACATGGGTTCACCCCTCATGATTATGTTTGTGAAGTACAGTTATACAGAGGCTGGACTGGTGCCAGGGCAAATTGGATTTCATCTCCCAGTGTTCCCTCAAGTGTTTTATTATCCCTGAGCTGAAGGCATAATGTGATTACTTGGTGATGCCCTTTGTTCAGCACCCTATTATCCTGATGCTGTGTCCATGAGTTCATTAACGGCACATTATGAGTTGTTATACACAAGCAAGCTGCAGAGGCCGAGCTTGTACAGTATGAGTCATTCATGATGCATTCAGGCTGGATAAACTCCTACTGTACGTGGGCTGCAAGTAAATTTTCAGTTTAAACAAGTGCACTGTAATTGAGTAATGGTCTTTATGTAAAGTACATTATATAAGCAGTACTAAGTGGGATTAAGTGATAACCAATCATCAGTTCCTACTAAATTCATTATGAGGAGGAAATTTGGATTTAAGCCCATAACTGTTCTATAAATTTGTTTTCTGTATGATTTCAACATTTCTATGGTCAAAATAGCTAAATTTAAGCATTTCCTGTTCAAGTATGTGGGAGAAGGGCAAGGTGAGGCAGCGATGACATGTGCCTCACTCCTGATGGCACTGTGCCACACACACCGACTGACACAGGCAGTTAGCGCATGCCCATTGCTGTCTCTCTTTATATTGGCCATAAATGCGTAGTGAAAATGCTCCGGGTGAGACAGAAAGTACCGTGCGGCACTGATAGGTGGCAGTGCTGAGCTCCATCAGCGCAATGCACATCACTGCGTGCTCTCCTACGCAGAGGGCCATAGTGAGTGTTAAATTTTACTAAAAAAAAAAAAATTAAAAAAAAAAAATATCGAATTTGACCTTATATTAAACATTCTTTTGTTTTTCTTGTTGTCATGTTGTTGAACAGTGTGGAATTGATTAAGGCATAATTAAAAGCTTTTAAAACAACTAAATGTTTCAATTAAGGTCAAAATTGAAATATGAGCTTCTATTTTGAGTTCATATATTTTTACATCTGACTCCAGAGGAGTCAGTGCCTCACCAGTCATGAACCTCACCGCATGTCACTGGACTTTGATCATATTATTACAGGTGGTGGTGGGTGGGGGGGTACTCTTTAATAACTCCCTCAAGATCATCCTCTCCTGTTAATCCTGCCCCAGTGTCTCCATCCAAAACATAACTGTGGAGAACAGCTCTGTGTGTCATCAAAGTCGACAAAGTACCTTCCAAAACTCTGCATTTTTAATTACATGTGGCTGACGTCCTTGCAGCTCCCTCATGGTTCGCATTTGCTTGTGGTATCACAATATTTGTAGCTGTCCTGAACATCTGCAAGGCTTGTTTAATGCCAACATCCCTGGACCTGATATCATTTTCTTGAATTTTTCTTGAATAACATTTATTAAATTTAAAGCACATACATCAAGTATATTACATCTGGTCTACTATTTATTCTGTTATTATTATTATGATTATAGATATTGTTATTATTATTGAATATGAGCATTCTATTAACTGCCACTTGTATCCTGCCAGAGGATACATACTGTATCATTACAGACTACCTCAGCAGCTTTTCTCAGGAGGGCTGCGGATTCATCTCCCAGCTACGTGAGATAGGAGGCTGATATGATCTATGGAGGGCCACATAAAGACAAGACGTCTCCTTCCTTTTAACATAATTTAATTATATACCTGGTGTGATAAAAGCTGATAAAAGTGACATTTCTTACCACATGGCTGTCTGCAAAGGAGACAGGATGACAATTATCAGGTCTATCTGAGTGTAATTATTGATCCCGACATTGTCCTTTTGGCTTTTTCATATTTCTTACTTTTGATTTATGTCAAAGTCTACTTAACTTTATGCAAAGTAGACTTTCAATGCTTCAAATGTTCATGTGTTGTTAATGAAATTTTAGTTACTCGCTGCACTACACTTATCAAAGATCATGCTTGAACCAGAGGTCAAAGATGCCCACCAAGTCTCTCAGGTCATCATTCTTCATAGAATGCATGTTATTTCCACTGAGAAATCCATGCAAGTTTAAGTGCAAACAAGCCCATGAATAGTGCAAGTAATAAGCTCTTTATCACAAATTGTAAGTGCAATCCACGAAGGCTGGCACTCCTGTGCCCTGAAGCCCTTTCATAATAGGAATCAGAGCATTTTATTAACTGATCTGAAATTGGAAAAGTCTCTCTTCCTTGTTGTGTCACTGGCTGATGAATAGTGCATGGTGTGGGTACCATAGTGGCTGCCACTCTGAATGGACAAAGTCTGTGCAAAGCCTTAGTGCCACTTTTGAAATTATCCACAATAATGTGGGGAATTGCTGTTGGCAAGTTGGGTGCAATTTTCATGTAAATGGCTGTGACTGCAAATACATATTATGTAAATAGTGGAATATACATATGATTTACATATTGATGGGAATGACAGGCAGGAAGAGGCTCTGTTTTTGACCTGTTCTCCACTCATATGGTTGGTAAACAGCATGACTTTCTGATATGGTCACTTCTGGTGTTCTGTTCTTCCCTCGACAAACCCTTAGTGAATCAGAATCAAATTTATAAAAGCATTATTCGTATTGTGTACGAATATGTACAAAAAGATAAGCACAGACAGCTATGACAAAGACAACCATACACACACACACACACACACACACACACACACACACACACACAGTGTACATACTAGGTTATAAAGGCAAACAAAAGTGCACAGGAATATGAAGAATGGCAAAATAAGCGTGATATGATTTAGGAATACTTAAAGCTGCAGTAGGTAAGATGGAGAAGAGAGCAGACTTTTGAATTTGAACCAACACAAGTTCTACGTCACTCCTCCTCCCTCTCTGCTGCACTCATGCCCTGCCTCCATGCCTCCTCCCTGCGGCATCTGCGCGGCTGCCGTGACAACCAGCAACGTTAGCCTTAGCATCGGAATCAAGCTAACTCTGCCCAGCTGTTACATCACAGTCGCTAACATACCGTACGCACTGCGGAGTGTTACTGTAACAATCACCATATTAGCTTTATAGTTATTTGTTGTCTATATGCTGTTGTTGGCAGCGGTGGTTTGGGCAGTTTCTCCTTTGCAGGAGCAGAGGGAGGGGGCGGTTCGCAGCGTGTGTGAGTAGTGATTGACAGATGTCAGACACTTCCTCAGACACTCCTCTGGCTCTGATTGGTTGTTTTGTGTCGGGCGCGGTGGATTCTTGCAAATCGCAGTAGGAACAGTAGGTGGGACCAATGGAGCCGGGTTTTTTCACAGATTACCGTTGCATGTACTGCTGTCTGGACATAGGGACAGTTTTAGCAAATATGACAAAAAAATTACTTTTATACAAGTTACCTACTGTAGCTTTAAGCCAGTCCACTCTCACTTGCAACAGCCTGAAATGTGCAATCAACACTTAACATTTTTTCCAGAATTTTTGGCTGCATCTAAACATCAGTGGATGGAGTTTGCTCATCATTTTATTAGGTGGCAAAATCCTCCACATCCCTCAGAATATGTGGGCAACCTAATATTTAATTACTTGGAGTTTTGTTGGAAATGAATGTGTTTAATGCCTCCTAATGTATTACTTATTAGATACATGCTACATAATCTAAAGACATAATTTTATGAGTAATTTTATGAGTAATATTTATGAGTGGAGCTGGCCAAAGTAATTATTTTGTCATAAAGATCATGGAAAGATCATTGGAATCCCACCGCTGAATTCTGTTTACTCAGCCAGTTGGGAGGTCAGTACCAGGCTCAGTCCATGAACTGCTCATGTGATGAGCCGCTGTCTCAGTGGACCAGGCCCTGAATATGCACAGATTATGGACACACACTCAATGAAAACCACAGCACAAATTTGTGCAATGTTGTTTTCTTCGTAAATTTGGTCCTCAGGATGGGATCATCAGCTCCTGTGGCAGGTTGAAGATCCTTAGCTGGCATAGGGAGCTGCTTTGCTTTCTTGGTAACAGTGTTGGTCTCCTGCTTCAGGTCCTGAAAGAGTCTAGATTCCAGAATCTGAATCTTTTGTTTTGTTTTATTTATAACACATCTAATCCCTACTCTGTTTTCTGTCAGGTGATGAATGTGAATCTATCTGAGGGAGACAGGGTGGTGTTTGAAGATGTAGGCCACGGGGAGAACACCATGCTGGCCAATGAGTCCATTCTGATGAGGGGGTTGGTAGTTCGAAGCCACAGCAATCAGATCTCTATCCGCTTCCACAGCCAGAGGCCTCAGGTTGGATCAGTCCTTATCAGATACCAAGGTAAGTGTGAATTACAGAACAAATTGCACTTTTGTTATTGATATAGACAAAATTATGAAACTAGAATTTGAAAAAATACCCAAAATGAAATGTAAATAATTAAGGTTTTGTTTGTTTTTGCTGCTTTGACATTTTTGTGACTTTCAGAAATAATAACTGATGATTTGATGCATTCCTTTTTGGAAATGGTGTCAAGTGTCCATTATAATAATATATGGAAACACCTTAAACATAGTTCTGTTCATGTGCTCAAATGTAATCCTTTGATTTAAGTGACTGCAGGTAAAGAGCCTTAGGCTAGCTGTAATACAACACATCAAATGGCAAAGTTTATGTTCCATTGTTTATGTTGTCCATGGACTCTTACAAATAATAAAAAATGTATTTCTACTTTATTTAACTGTAGATAACAGTTTGATACAATTAATAATAGTGTTTCACATTAAATTACAAATTAATTAATGCTCAGTGTTGGAACTAATGTCATGATAAATAGATTACTTTTAAACATAATTAGCATTTTCACTTGGTAAGTGGTCATTTTCCTACTGGGAAGAGACCTCAGCGTAGACCCAGAGCTCGCGGGAGGGGTTATACATCTCATTTGGCCTGGGAATGCCTTGGGATCCCCCAGGAGGAGCTGGAAACATTGCTGGGAAAAGGGATATCTGGAGTACAGAGTTTAGCCTGTTTCTATCTGGACCCAATCTGGAATAAGCAGAAGAAACTGATTAAAACCTGCACAGTCCACTTCTTATGCAGGCAAGAATTTTATTTATTTATTTATTTTTTCCTCTTTCTCTTTCCTAATAATTCTTATCAATAATAGCTATCATCCACATAAGTGTAATCCAGTGACCCCAAGCTCTGCAGAAACATAAATATGATCTTAGATCTACATGATACATGTGTTATCAACATTGTCTGATTTGAGAGTGGGGCGGCATGGAATTTTATGCACAGATGGCACAACAGCAGCATCGTCATTAAATATTTAAATCTCCCGACATACATTCCAAGTTAATCAGTTGCTGTATATCATCTGGAGTAATGCAGCTGTCCTCAGGATAAGCCCTGAGCTCAATCAAATCTTTCTGAACATTTTTGTTATAATCAAGTCAAATTCAAACTTTGCTTCCTCTGGAGAGTCAAAATATTTTCTGTGATGTCAATATTCACCATTTTTGACTTATAATCAGGTTCAGAAATATTTGCAGTTGTCTCTATGTGCATGTCAGTGTATCCGTTGACAGTTACACCACAAAGTGATCCATCCCATACTCTGCAAATAAAACATGTCAGTGAAATATTATTATTATAATATATAACAAGTTGACAGGTGAGTTTTTTTTCCTCTGTGGTCTTGAAGGGGTCCAGCAAACCTTAACATGAACTGATCTTTTACCTGCAATAATCTCTCAGTTCTAATAAAAAAGTTGACCTGACCCATGATTATACATATGCTCACACGATCACATGATCTTCTACAATGGTGAGGGATTGCACATGAGTATAAATAAATGATAATTAAAAAAAAAAAAAAAACAACTAAAAACACAATGATAGAGCAGACTGAGAAGGCGGAAACACCCTCCATTTTTTCAGTGGATTATGTTCACTTCCGTTTGCTTCTGTGCAGAACCACAGTGTTGGCAGAGATGCACACTCAAACCTCTCCAAAATCCTCTGGCACAGAGGTGATATCTTCATTAATTATTTAATTCTTCCAAAACAACTGGGAATTTCAGCTAGTTAGCCTTTCTGGGAGTTTATACACTAGCAAATCTCCCAACTCCATTCTGTGTTTGTTTATTTCAAGATATAAGGGTTGTTGATTTTTTTTTTTTTTTAATTGTTTATGCAACTGTAACCAGCTGTGGTGTGATTCTTGCAATGGCAGTACCAGTATAGCTCCAACATATTCACACAATCAGTATTTTGAAAATTTAATATGTATAAGTATGTAATAAAATACAAAATAAAACACACTATGAAATAGACTATGAATAGAGTTCTGTCACTTTAGCAGTGCACTGTATCAATTGTACTGTCATCAGAATTACAAATGGTATTCACATGAAAAATCTTGAACACAACAGAAATAATGATATAATCACACCCATTCATTCATGATCTAAATATTTAAAGTGGAAACATTGTGGAGTACTAGAGAGAGCAAAGTAACACCAATAACAAATATACTAGAACACATAAAATGAGACTGGCTGTATATCCATGGGTCTGTTGCCGCAGTGCAGCACCTGTAATTGCAACCATATGATCAGTTTAGTCAGCCATATAAATACATATTATAGTTTCAACTCTCATGTTGCCTTCATTTCAAACTGAGAGTATAAAGTTCAACTTGATCTAGGATTAACAAATGAATCCTCTGCATTCCCAGAGCCCACTTGGCTACATGAGAATTAACAGGATCATTTTAGCCTGATAACAGCATGTTAGCCTGAATTAGTTACGCAACATCTGAAGAACAGATCCCTCTTGTGAGACCTATGACAAAGCATACATTAGTAAAATGATGACTGTGTGTGCCTGGGCAACACTGGCCAAAACTTTGTCCCAGTTTCTTTACCATAGTCTAGTATAGGTTACTCTTCATTATAAAAGTTAAACTTGTGATAATTACACCGACAGATCATAACCATTTCTCCATAACCTGTGTCTTCTCATATAAAATTATAATCATATCAACATTCTTTCACTATAAATTGAAAGTGAGACATTTATATCTGAAAATGTGTTTATACAGTGCTGCTTGAAAGTATGTGAACCCCTTGAGTAGTTTAGATGTTTCTATTTTTTTACCATGGTTTTCTTATTTTATCCTCACCAGTTTTTATGTATGAAATGTCAGATATATGTTCATCAATTGCATGTACTTGTTTAGTGGGACTTGTTTAAGTACCCCAAAAAAACTACATGAAACATTAAATTAGTGTATGTGCAAAATTAAGTGAACTCCTAGCTGCATTGGTTAAGTCAAGCAGGTAACAGACTCAGGTGAAACACATTTGGGTGTTTAATTAATCACTTGAGCAGACCAATGAAATGAGACATCTTTGGGAAAGGGTTTGGCCTGCACTAATTAAAAGAGAGAGGAAACCAACCAAACTACTGTGGTCTCATACAAATCAACAATGCCAAGAGCAAATGAGATATCCGAGGACATGATGAAGGGGGTAGTGACAGCCCATCAGTCTGGGTAGGGCTATAAGACCATCTCCAAAAGATTCCAGCTCCATCCATCCACTGTGAGACAAATAATTTACAAATGGAGGGCCTTGACAGAAACTCTGCCTAGAAGTGGACACCCATTAAAACTATCACCCAGAAGACTAATAATAAATCAGGTAAAGGCCAAACCACATACGACCTCCAGAGAGTTGCAGACCTCTCTGGTAGCATCTGGGACAAATGTGCATGCGTCTACAATCAGACAAAAATTGAATGGCCATGACATTCATGGGAGGGTTGCTAGAAGGAAGCCTTTGCTCTCAATAAAGAACAAAGCTGCCCGTTTCAACTTTGCCAGAGAGTACTTGGACAAACCAGAGGCCTTCTTGAAGTCCATTCTCTGGACAGATGAGTCCAAAATAGAATTATCTGGTCACAATCAAAACCATCATGTTTGTATAAAAGCCAACACTGCATATGAAGAAAAGAACCTCCTTCCAAAAGTGAAACATGGTGTTCTGGGGCTGCTTTTCTGCTTCTGGGACTGGACGACTCCATATTATCCAAGGAACCACGAATACTCAGACATATCAACAAATTCTTGACCAGAATCTCCTGCCATCAGTCAGGGAGTTGAAGCTGGGACGAAAATGGATTATGCAACAAGACAATGACCCAAAGCATTCCAGCAAAACTGCAAAGGAATGGCTTGAGAGAAAGAGGATTCATACTCTGGATTGGCCCAGTCAAAGTCCGGACCTTAATCCAACTGAAATGTTGTGGCGAGACCTGAAGAAGTTGGTACATACCAGATGTCCCTCCAACCTCTCTCAACTGGCTGAGTTCTGCAAGGAGGAGTGGGCAAAAATCCCCATAAGCAGATGCGACAGACTGGTTAGTGGTTACAGAAGACGTTTGGTTGAAGTACTGGCTGCAAAAGGAGGAGCCACAAGCTACTAATAAAAGATTTCACATACTTTTGCACATGTTAAATTTTCAGTTTTTGTGAAATAAACCACTGTTGAATTAAATTATGAGAATATATCTCTTTCTCTGCGTGTCCATTATTTGGAAGGTGTGCTTTACAAATTGGGATTTGGATGTATGTTTAAGGTTATTTTTATGTTTGTTTGTTTGTTTTTTACAAAAACAGTGACCATGTCTGGAGGGTTCACAAACTTTCAAGCAGCACTGTATATGGGGATTCACCCTGAAACATCATCTGTCAATGAGGTAGTACTTTTGTAGGTTTTGGCTCAAGAATTTGTTGCTCTGACAGTTCCAGAAAGAGCCAAAACTCCAAATTGTTAAATTGTCAATTTGTTAACATTCCAAGTACAAAAGGAGCCCAGAATGTATAAATGATGTCTATACAAGTCCACTTCTGTGTATCCTTCAGACTGGATTTCTTCTCTCTTCTGGAGCTAGACTTCATCTCATGTAAAGTCTGCCCATCTTGTATTCCTGGCAGGTTGTAAGTGACGTGTTGAGTGTATCTGTTATCACATGCTAACATAATGTGTTGTTGCTGTCAGCCAGAAAATGACTTTCTATTAATCAGCTACATGATTAAATAATACACTATATCTGCAAGTGCTTTACTTATCAATTATTGTACCAGAGCTATCTAACAGATATGTATTCCTGACAGACTGTATCCTGCAGCCTGCTGATGACAGAGGAGTGAACTGAAATTCATTTTCTGCATCAACCTTCGTTTCTTTGGAATGAAAATCCATCAAGGGTTTCATGAATGTGTGATGGTGTTTTAAAAGCACCCAGGAGTTAGGTTAGCTGGTCAGATTTCATCCCATGGAAACAGTGTAAAGATTCCAGTCCTTGATATCTCTTCATCTATCTTTGTTCCCAATGATTCAACTCCAAAGCACAGATGGCACATGCGAACTTCTCCCCTGCTAAATAGTGGCATCAACATCATTACCTGCTGCTTAAAAGCAATCTGTGCTGTGTTTGCTAGTCACCACTGGCCAAATGGGAGAAGAATCAAACAGAACTTTGATAAGATGTGTTTCCATCAACATATTTTTATGCATATTTTGAGATATGACACGAGAATATATCAAACAAAGGTTACATGGTGTATGTGCGTGCGTGTGTGTGTGTGTGTGTGTGCGCGCGTGTGTGTGTGTGTGTGTGTGTGTGTGAATGTGAGTGTATTTGTATATTTCACTTTCACCCTTTAAAATGACAAGCAGTCTTGGTGGCAGGTCATATCAGCTTTCACTACTTAATGTAGATTCCATAAATAACTTGATGGCAGGCCAAAATGAAAACTTTCTGTTGCCTGCTTAAAGTGCTTTCGGCAGCCACTGTCATTATTCAGCCAAAGATTGATTGTGAGGAAAGAAGTTCCACTAGCACTGAGTAGACAGAGTGTTTTTGTAACTTGCATAACTCCAACAGAGTGATAAATGATCTCTCTACCTGACTGCATCACCTCATTTTCAGGAGTCACATCCTCTAGAACTTTTATTCATATCATATCAATAATTCAAGCTTATCAATCAGTAAGTGCTTCAACCAGGACCTTGAAAAAGTTTCATTCATGCTTCATTGTCACTGGCTCATTCATCAGCTGTGTATCAACAAGCTGACTAGTAACATGTGTACACCATCATCTTTATACATCAAAATCATCACAGCACTGCCATACAACCAACACGTCTCACTATTACTCTGCTAATGTGTCCATACAACAATTATTTGTCCACTTCACAACCCACCACGAGCCTTATGTTCTACATTTATGCTATTGTTAATTCAATTAACTAGTAGTCTATTTAGATGGTCCCTGCAGTGCACAGTGGATTGCAGACAAGTGCATCCTGCCCAGAGCATCAGAGGCTTGCCAAGCACACCTTTAGTAATTTTATGGCAAGACTAGGCATGTTAATGGTTAACCATTACTCAGTTAACCACTGAGAATATTTTCAACCAGTTACACGTCAGTTTATAGGTTAAAATACACACATACACAGCCACACACTCCCCCAACGGCTTCACTATCCATCAGTCTAAAGTAGAAAATGAAGTGCACTAAACAAATCCCACCCTGGACACAATCTGCTCCGACCTCTCCTCTGGTAGGCACTACAGAACACTATACACCAAAACAACCAGACACAAGAACAGCTTCTTCCCCCAGGCCGTCACTCTGGTGAACAGTTAAATCAGTCATACATGCCAAACAGCTTTTGGCCTGCTCTGAGCATGCAAGTTGTGCAGGAATGTTTCTCTGACTATGGTCCCCAGAGAGTGCATGTTGTGTTTGTGTGGCACCTGACCTCTCTCAAAGGACACCATCATGTCAAAATTTCTTTCTTGGAATCAATAATAAGTAACAGAAAAGAATAATGTTCCGTTCAAGAAATATTTTAATGTGAAACACACACAGTGCATTAACTGTAGCAAACACAAATGAACATAGCAAATGGAAATACACATTAAAGAGAATGTGCTCAAATTTACATACTGGAAAATGAATAAATTCAAGCCTGGTTTTCTGTGCAGTTGAGGTAAGTAAATACCCTGGCCACTGTCCACAAAATAGTGGCAGCAGCAAGACAGAACCAGGCCACATCTTTAAAAAACAATGCTAGCAAATGTATAGATGTGTTTGAACACTGGTAGATCCAATTTTATGCTCTTTGTGAGTGTTTTTGTCTTTGTAGGAATGTGTGTGTTTGCAGGAGGAGATTGATTTAAAAAGTCAGAATCAGGATAGAACAACTCAATCCTCTCCCCATCAAATACTGGTCCCCACTCTCTCTCTCTCTCTCTCTCTCTCTCTCTCTCTCTCTCTCTTTC
Source organism: Chaetodon auriga (assembly GCF_051107435.1). Lineage (NCBI taxonomy): Eukaryota > Metazoa > Chordata > Actinopteri > Chaetodontiformes > Chaetodontidae > Chaetodon > Chaetodon auriga. Next base: position 26,763,365 of record NC_135080.1, on the reverse strand, counting down.
TCACACACACTCACACACACACACACACACACACACACATTCTTTCGCGTATTGGTTTATTAAAGTCTCTCCTCTGAAACAATCTATTCCTTGTACTGCCCTGCTAGGAGCTGTATCAGCAAGAAAGCCCAAGCCAATGGACCACACACACACACACACACACACACACACACACACACACACACACCCACCCACACACACACAATTGTGTGTGTGTGTGGTGACATAGACTTACATTCAATTACTGAAGACTTACCCCAACCCAAACCGAAACCGAACCTTACCCTAACCTTAGCTCAAATCCTCACCCTAAGTGAGGGACCCAAAGTCCCCACAAGGTGACTGTATAAACAGATTTATGTGCCCAAAACATGTGTAATATTCCCCCCCCCCGCCCCCCCTGCCCCCCCCCCCCCGCCCCACACACACACACACACACACACACACAAACAAAGCACATATTGTATGGCTAAGATACATCTCCAACCCTGTTGAGCTGACTGAGATATATAGTAGTCAAACCTAAATAAATGGATAATTATTACTGTTTTAAAGCAGAAAAAGAAGTCTTAAAACCTCCTCAGCTCTTCCCAGCCTCTCTTAATAAGCTAATTTGCACTGACTAATTTGTTAGACCACAGACAGAACTAGTTTAGGTTTAAGCTCCCACACCTTGAACTAAAACATTTCACACATATACACTCCAGAGATTCTCCATTTTGTGCTTCTGTATTCAAATCCCTCCGGGAGCCTGCCTTCCCTCCTTGACTTTTTGTCAGAAGTAATAACAAAAAAAAAAAAATGTAATGGATTGTAATGGCTTGAGCAGTGACGGAGCGTATGTGTTGGCTGAGATAGGATTCATCACATTGAGTTGCCGGTGCTACTGATTGTTCCCAGGCAGAGAAAGGAAAGTGCAGGCCAGGCAGCAGTAGAGGACAATGACAGACGAGCACCATGGACATGTGACTGTATTCATGATTGAACATGCTCATAACACGCTCATGCTCACATCAGTCTACAGTATGTCACTTGTGACATGCATACAACCACCCTCCTGGATATTCTAACCACATCCTGAGTCAATATCCTTACTTATCAGGAAGCTACCATACAGCATATTAGAAGGGAGGCTACATGATAGTGTGTGAGCCGATCTGCAATATTCAACCCAACAAAGTCATTTTTCTATGTCATTCCCATGCCAGAGACACTTACCAACCAAGATGATTATATATTTCTACTGCTGCGTAGCATGTGGGATCCATAGATTTATCTGATGGATTAAAATGCTGATAATGAGGTGGTCGAGTTTTACTGATTTAGACACAAAACATACATTTTTAGTATCATACGACACTGGGTGAGTACGAATTTCAGTTTCTGCAATCAATTATTGAGATTAAGTCAACAGTAGGTTATAGACGTGAAGTGAGACAAAAACAGAGCCAAATTCCAAATATCTGACAGACCTAGGTGTCCTTTGAATTTGTAAAAGTTGTTTCAGAGGATGCTCCACCCTGACAAGAATAGAGCTCTTCTCTTGTCTCTCTTTTTGCAGTAAAATGGTCAAGTATATTGACATTAAATGTTGGTACAAAGTACCAGCAACTGACTTCTTCAATTTAAAATTAATGGTGTCAACATCTCCTTCTCAAAGCCCGAGAAAATCCTAATTGGAATACAATACAATTGTTGTAGATGATGTAAAGTATATTTAATAGTTACATGCTTCACTTAATCACTTGATGGAAAACACTCAGGAATCTTTCATTTGATTCTTGCATTATAGGAGTGATGCTGGGATTTTGAGCTGATTCCAAAACACAGGATGAGATGTTGATATCCTTGTGCAAGCACATACAGATAACTGGTGGACTTGTCAGTGAATGGTGGATGGCAGACTTGGAGAAGATTGGGGGAAAGTTGAATTTACGGGAAGCTAAATGTTGAGCAGCAGCAGTGGATGGGACATCTTATTCTGTTCCTTAGATAATTATAAACCATTGACATGCTGACAAATTAATTAAAAATGGGCATGTATTTAATATTCTTTTGGTTGCTATGAAGATATAATTGCTACAGGATTTTCCCCTTAATTAATTATGTGGGGAGTCGAATTGATTTTTTTTCCCCTGTATTAAATTACTGTCATATCATATAGCATGAATAACAGCACACGCAAATATGTTGGCCATTCATTTGAGTCTGTCAAGCATAAAAAAGCCACAGAATGATCTCTTCAGTGACAAATTCCAGAGTATTCAGTTGCAGAGGGAAGGAGAGCGAGTACCCGGAGATGGCATTTGATCCTCACCCCATACATGGCAACATGGTCTTGTTAAACCCATTCATGTGCTCCTTACTCTTTTGGTGTCTATCAAATAATTGATGATTGAAACTCTTCAAGCTTATATAAAATACATATATATTTTGTACCACATTAAGCAGGTGCTTAATGCCTTTTTTAAAAAATTCTTTGGACATCTCTCACAGTAGGTTCTTCATTTGGTCAAATATGTTGACAGGAAATGCGTATTGATTGCCAATGCCAGTTGCTGCCATCATGTTCTTCTGTTAAGTTTTATAGCAGTTGGCATTAACAGTGTTCCATTGCCACCATCTGCTAGATTGCAATAGCCTGACAATGCAAACTATTTACAGTGTCCACCCATAGTTATCCCATACTGTAGCCCTGCCTGGTCCTCAAAAAGGACGCTTTGAAACAACTGGAATTATGCATTTCTGATTTTTCCAGGTATGCATCTCTGCATACCAGTTACCAGTTTTTTGGGGGGTTTTTAACAGTGGATGGATATTTTTTATGATCTAATATCTACAGGAAGTGTGTTCCAGAGTTTGGCGGACCTGACAGCAAAAGTCCAGTCCCCTCTGGTCACAAAATTGGACCTGCAAGAAATAGCCATTTAAATGATCTAAAACCATGTTCAGGTTCATGAATGTTATAAGCGATCTCCTTTATACAATCCAAGTTGTGCTAACCCTAAAAGTGAGTTAGAATTCTATTCTAATTCTAAAATGTAGAGGAAGTGAAACACACATACACACACACACGCACGCTCACACTGCTCAAATAACACTTAAATCACATATTGGATCATGATGACTGAATTATTCAAGTTGAAAATCTTTACTGATGTACATTGTACAATTTGTTGAGAACAAAATGATGAAACAACAATCAGTGGAAACCTAAATCCAATGAGGGCAGGATTGAAAATCACCCCGAAAACACAGGCTGATCCAACTTGCATGAATTTCATCACAGCAACTCATAATGTGACTCAGTAGTGTGTATGGCCCCCATGTGGTTGATACTGCCAGTAGCATATTGTTGCTGTCCGATGAAAAAGACGTATGTCCAAAAAGTATTTTTTTTCCGGAGAATGAAAAAACAGGTTTTCTCAGAAAGTAACTTGCAAAATATACATAAAACGCTGTAAGTACACACATTTTCTGTCTTTACATAGTCATCACTGAACCGTTTGCTACTTTAAGTGGACTTTCATGGATTGTCGTGAAGAAAAGTGGACATACATTTTTTTCTTTAATAACAAGTTCCCACGATGCACTATTATCCCACTAAACGATCATTAACGAGCTGCCCTATGTGTATATATCACGCCATATCACGTTGGCCTGATCGAAAATTTGTCCGTTATTTTACACCTTAATCAGCAGAATCCACAGGCTAAAAGCTAATATAATTATCCGACACTGACATGCATCCATTAATTCATTATTTTGAGTCCATTCAGGGAAATCAGAGCTTATCATCTATGCTCAGCTCAAAACTTAATATTATTCAACCAATACGATTTTGGACTCCTTGCATGATATATATATATATATATATGTACTTGGTGGCGTTGGATGCACATATACATAATGTCCCACGGGTGCTCAGTTGGATTTAGATCAGGGGAACAGGAAGGCCAGTCAATGGCATCAATGCCTTCGTCATACAGAAACTGCCTACACACTCTAGCCACATGAGGTAGGATTTGTCCTGCACCAGCATAAGGTCTGACAATCGTTCTGAGGATTTCATCCCGGTAACAGCAGTCAGGCTACCATTGGCTATGACATGGAGGTCTGTGCGACACTCCAAGGATATGCCTCAGCGATGGTCCCAGACATCACTGACCCACTGTCAAACCGGTCATGCTGGATGATGTTACAGGCAGCATAACTTTTACCACAGCGTCTTCAGACTCTTTGATGTCTGTCACATGTGCTTAGTGTAAACAGTTTCCCCCGGCGATCAATAAAGTATATCTATTCTGATCTGAACCTGTTCTCATCTGTGAAGAGAACGGGGCGCAAGTGGCGGACCTACCAATTCTGATATTCTCTGGTGAATGCCAATTGAGCTGCACGGTGCTGGGCTGTGAGTACAAGTCTCACTAGAGGACATCGGGTCCTCATGCCACCCTCATGAAGTCTGTTTCTGACAGTTTGGTCAAAAACATGCGCACCAGTAGCCAGCTGGAGGTCATTTTGTAGGGCTCTAGCAGAGCTCCTCCTGTTCCTCCTCACACAAAGGAGCAGATACCGGTCCTGCTGCTTGGTTGATGCCCTCTACGGCCCTGGACAGCTCTCCTTGTGTAACACTGGTCTCCTGATATCTTCTCCATGCTCTCAAGGCTGGGCTGGGAGACAGAGCAAACCTTCTTGTGACCACATGTATGGATGTACCATCCTGGAGGAGCTGGACTGCCTGTGCAACCCGAATGGGCTGCAGGTACCACCACTTGCTACCAGTTGTGACAAGGACACTAACAGAACTCAAAACTAGAGAAGAATCAGTCAGGAAGCATAAGGAGAGAGCAATTGTCTGTGGCCACCACATGCAAAACCATTCCCTTTTGGGGGGTTGTATTGCTTTTGCCTCTTCATTGCACCTGTCGTCACTTTCATTTGCACCAAAGCAGTTGTAACATCCACTTGTTCTTCCTAAAAGGACAGTTTGATATTACTGAAGTTTAACTGACTTGGTGTTATACTGTGATGATTACTTGTTCCTTTAATTTTTTTGAGCAGTGTATATTGTTAATGCCCAAAAGTTGTGTAATGTGTACCAATTAGGAATACATATGTTTTGTAATTATTTAGCTGCAGGTACTTTTGATGTATCCACTCTTTGATTTTGAAATTAGGCTATTATCGTCATTAGGGATGATAGGAATTTCCAAACAAGGAATCCTCTTCAGACACCATGAGCAGTAACTCCACACATTCTCTGACAATATGGAAGTCATGGGAACTCTAATATCACAATTAGTGAACCAACTTTCTCTGTTAACATGTCAGATCTCTCCCTCCTTGAATGTTCCTGTCATCCTCAGCTGTTCAGTCACCCCAGCCAACGGCATCTGCATTACCACCTGCACACACACTGGTAAAAGAATCCAATTCCACAGATCTTGAGCCTTTCCCTGGTGATTTGGAGAAATGCTGCGGGTTCTTACAACAGTGCTCTATAGGTTTTCAATTAGTGGCCATCAACCTTCACTTTAGGCCGGTCCAAGGTACAATATATTATGGGGTCATTAAGATGAACGGCACTCACATGGGCTGAGGCGGTACCTGCAAACAATTCTATGGGCACTATTTCAGATGTAGGTTTGTCACCAAGTTTAGAGTTGTGTTTGACCACCATGATTACTATGGAAATGTCTCTAATCACCTTTAAACCTACAACGGGATCAAGAAGTGTTGCAGATTACTCTGGATTTTTGGATGCTGGCAGCACAATGACGAGGCACTGCAGGGGGTGTTCATTAAAGGGCTGACAGAACAGTTGAAAGCTTCATATGATGAGCCAATGAATTTCTTGTCTCTAGCTAGCCTATCTCTCCAGTTAGACAGCGGTATAGTGAAAAGGCTGGTAATACTCACAAGTGATCATTCACCTCCTGGACCTCCATTTTCCTCTCCACTAAAGTAAGAACCCAGCTGTCTGAACCAATCTGAAATCTCCTGACTTGTCCACCATTTTAGAGGAGTATCATGGTCTATGGGAGATGTTCAGCTATGATTTGGCTGTTTCCATACCACTACACCACCCCTATGAAAGCACCATCGACCTGCTGCCTGGTGCTGCCTTACCATCACACAGACTCTACAATCTATCTTGCCCTGACAGTGAAGCCATGAAGATATACGTTAATGAGTCTTTTGGCAGCAGGTATAATCTGTGCCTCTTCTTCTCCTCTTGGCACTGGCTTTTTCTTTGTTGCCAAGGATTAGTCTCTTATGTGGTCGTATCAGTAATATCAGTAAAGAACAAATATCAATTTATAGCACTTATCACCTCTACTTTTGAGCCCATCTAACATACTAGAGTATTCACCAAACTCAACCTCAGGATCAGATAAGGAGAAAAGGGGAAGATGGCATTCAACAGCCCTCTTGGCCACTTTAAGTATTTAGTCATGCCTTTTGAACTAAGGGTCCTGCTTTCTTTGTCTTTGTGTAGCTGAATGATCACCCCTTTTTTTCCAAAAACACGACTGAACACTTTTTCCATGTTCACAGGGTTCTGGAGAGGCTGATGGAGAATAAATTGTTTGTGAAAGTCCACTCATGTGAATTCCATGGCAAGCGCCTCAGCTTCCGGTGGAACATCACTGAGGGTAGATTGACGAAGACCGATCCAGAAAAGATAGAAGTGGTGGCAAAGTGGCTTAAATCTGCAATTCAAAGGCAGCTTCCATACAACATGCACAATAATGAATTGAAAGTAGGGATGATGTCATTATGGGTATGAGCATACTTGAGTCACAGTTGTGACTGCAGAGCCTCTCTCATCTCGAAATATTTGAAATTACTATTACTGGTTATAGTGGGACAGACATGCAGAGAGGACTGGTTATAATGAGACAAAGCGGCTGAGTGAATGGTCAAACAAAGAAGTTGAACCAGGAGCAGATTGTGGAGGATAACAAGCACTGCATTGCTTAGCAATGTAGCACTGTGTGCACACACTCCACAGTGTGTAAAACCTATGAAGCCCTCCTTGCTTTAATGTGTGTTTGTGCCCGCAGTCTCTGTGGGGTTAATATGGTTTATACATCTCTGCGTTGTCTGCTTTGGTGATGTTTTTTCTGTGGCAGATACTTCATTTCTGTAGCCTGCTATTGCTTGTTGAACCGGCCACAGTGTCCTTATTTATTGTTGGTATGGACATGAGGTGCTTGGCGGTGTGGTGTAGTTCCTTTTTTCAAAGCAATTGTATTGCAGTGACATTTTATATGACTTTTTTACTTTTATCAATCTCAGTACATTTTTATGCAAGTATTTTTACTTGAGTAGAAGTTCTTTAAACTAACAGTACTTTTACTTGAGTATCATAATCTAGCACATCTCGGCTCATTTCCCTAGCCAAGTGTAGTACAGTTAACAAGACACACAATACAGTTTATTATTTATTGTTTACATTTATTTATCACTTGCAACTTGCACATATTTTTTCTGGTATATACTTTATAGTTCTGGCTCTCTCTCTCTTTAAGAACTGATGTTACTATTTGTTTATACACTTAGTTATATTTTATATATTTTACATACCCATTTTTTAGATATTTTACATACTTATATGTTACATTTTCAGAATTGCTGCTATTCTATGTTTATATACTGAGTTGTATTTTTTTAAGAACACTCTTTTCTCTTAGTTTTATTCTGTTTATGCATATTGTTTAACCTGCTGCTGCAACAAAAGAATTTCCCAAATTGGGATCAATAAAGTTCAGTCTAAGTCTAAGTCTAAATGCAGCAAAAATGGAATTTAATTTATTCCCTTCAGCTGGAGGATATTTGTTTATATGACCTTATTGTAAATAGTTTTCTATTCCCAGTGCAAAAGAGAAACTTTCTAAAACATTTTCTTAGTTTGTGATTGGTCAGTGTACCCCAGCTCATAAAACCTTAATTAAAAATGAATATAAAAGAGAGATGAAAATATTGTATAATGATGTGGAAATATATTTCACAATTTATTACATGTCAATGTCAAATCAGTTTGATGACTTGAAGGCACAACAATTGTGTTGAGAATAAATATTAAGGTAGAAAATACATTTACTGTGACATCCAGTATAAAGTATGGCCACGTCTGGTCTTCTATCCAAATACAGACACAGAGACAGATAATTTTGTTGGCTGAACAGATGCAGATAATGACATCTCTGTGCATGTCTAGTATATATAACTGGATGTCATCTGCATGACAATTATAAGACAAATTATCTTGTTGTGTTACATGAGTCAAATAAAGCACATAAAGTGAGACGAGGGCCTGATCCCTCAAATCCCTCAAAGGCCAAACCGATATCAATAAAAACTAAAATGGACCAGAGCCCTGTATCTGCATTTAAAAGAAGGTCATTACTCAATTTAAGGCGAGCTGTCTCTATACTGTGTGGAAAGTGGAAGCCTGATTGGGACGTATCTAAAATTCTGTTGTCATTTAAAAAGCTACAAAACTGATTAAAAACATATTTTGTAATGCCTTTGATAAAAATCAAAAATTAGAGATTAGGCTAATAGTTGACTGAATCAAAAGCCATTCTTGCCTCTGTTACAGCTACCTGACAGGCACGTATAACAGAGAAGAGTCAAGAAAAAGTCTTATTAGGTGTGATGTAAGCCTGAAAACTGGATGCAAGAAAACACTGTCTGGGTGAAAACACTGTGTTGCAGAATTTAAATACTTCAACAACAACAACAAGGTCCAGGTTGTGTCCTCTGGAGTGTGTTGGCCTTTTAACAGACTGTCAAAGAGTCAATCAGACAGATGAAGTCAATAGAGATCTGAAGGACAAGAAATATGATTATTAAAATCGAGTATCAAAACTCATATTTAGCCACAGTTAGGGACATTAACTCTGAAAATTATCACCTGATTTGGGAGGATTGTAAACCACAACACAAAGCAACTGAAGGGCAGCTCAAAGGTCATGTAATCATCAAGAGAGACAGGAATGCTGAGAGTTAAAAGAATTCCTATAGAACACTGCCAGCATCTGACCTCTAACTGAGGATCAAGGTTTAAAAAAAATTGTGTTGATTCAGAAAAAAGTCACCTCCACTAAGTTAGGTTTCAGTTAACAGAGTGAGCAAGTGAGTGTGAGCAGAGGGATCTAGGTTGAGAAGAGTAAGGATGTGTTCCATAATGTTCAGTGGCTGGTTGCACCAACAAGACTTACACCTTCTTCTCACTAAGACCAGGTGTAAATCTTACCCCTAATGAGGAGCAAGTGTAAAGTCAAAATCTAGTTGTCTACTATTTCTATATTAATAACTTTGAACAAAACAGCATGTAACTCTGATCAACACTGTAACGATAATGATAACATTACAATGAAATGGCAACACAGTGTGACAGTGTCAAAAGTAAAAAAAAAAGTGTGAGAGGGGTGAGCGTATGTGCGCGCATACACGTTGGTGAGAAGCCCCTCCCACAAATCATCACACAAGGCAATGGTTCTTTTAACTTCTTTATTGCAGAAGAAGTCCTTTATATCTTTTTAGAGTGAGCAGACATTTAGCAAGACAGCAGGGGATTGTTAACAATGTATCCTGGCAACACAGGCTGCTAGGCAATAGCCATAGTCATGTGGGCATTCACTGTGACACTCTTGTGTATGTGCAGGTACAGGGAAACAAGGGATTAAGGAAAAAAAAAAAAAAAAAAAAAGGACTGAACCCAAACAGGCAGGCAGGTTGAAAAACAAAACAGGCAGCAACAAACTGCAGGAAAAGGAAGGGGTAAAATCCAAAAAACAAATTTGAAATACTGATTAGCAAACATTACCAAAATAATGAACTAGTAAGGCACTGGCGGGAAACAAATGCAGGATAAGGGAACAAATGCAGACAACCTGACAAATGAAAAGGCAAAATGCCTTGACTAAATACACAGGAGAGGGAGGACTAACAAAGGACAGGTGAAGTTAATCTGCTAATCACAACAGAGGGAACGAGACAAAGGCAGGAGGTAAAACAAAACAAAACTCTTCAACATGAAACAGGAAATAAACAAATGAACACCCAACAGAATGAATGTCAAGGGGATGTCTCCCAGATGCAACTGGAGTCCTCATTAACAGTGTGAGATCAGGACCGAAGAATGTAACAGGTCTGTAGGATGACCAGGAGGAAGACCAGGTAGAGCAAGCCGCTCTAGAGGACAACAGTGAAGCCCACAATGAAGGCTCTGATATTGTGAGATGCTTTCATTCACCAAACAAGTACATAGCATATTCTGACTAGAAATGTTAACGAAACATATTTTACTGCAGAAATCTATCTTAAAATACTGCATTTTCTACTGCGTATGAAAGCCCTTTTTGTCTTCACAGACAGAAACTTCACAGTCCTGTGACATGGATGCACTACTGAAAAGAGTGCATCCACTCTTGTGTATATCTCACAATTTTAGAGCTGTTATTGTGAAACTAATACGTTTTGGGCTGTGGACCAATGTAGCTATTATACATTTTGACGTAGGACCCGGATGATAACATTGTAGCTTTAAAGTCAGTGCAGCCATCACTGAATCTTAAATAAGTAGACAGCAATGTTGTTCACGGTAAAAAAAACAAGTGGAGTTCCAGAATTTGACTCTAATGTTGCCAAAGCTTCGAGTCTCCAGTGGCTGTCCAGTGGAGCTCCCCTGTTTAGCTTCTCTCTCAAGATCAGCAGCATCAGGCATTGGACACACTGCCAATCCATAATATATAACAAAATGAAGACAATACTGATGTTGATTGTGTGTGTGCATGTGTGTTCCTTTGGCTGTGTGGCTGTCTTTCTTACTTATTGCACTGAGACACCCCAAATTGACCCTAATATCAGTGAAAAGCCCATTTCAGGGAATCAGTCAGATTTTGAGATTGGACACACAGGCAGACATGATCAAAACATTTCACAATGAAAAAAGTTGCATTTCATGATGTTACGTTCAGCCAATATACAATGCAGTTGCATCAAGTCTTGCTGTTTTAGTACCTTTAACAGCTCACTGTCATTTAGGAATAGTAAGTATGGGATTTCCATAGAAACTGGCTAGCATTCAAACCTCAAATTTGGCATATCTTATTTCATTTTTCATTGTTGCAGTGATCGTTATTATGTTGACTTTTCCTGAAGAAATAATATATGTTATATCTGCCCCTAGAATATCACCTGATCTGCAGTCACCTCCGGTCTCCCTGGGAGTGTCTCTCTCTCCCCTTGTGTGTCTGTGTGGTGAATGATTGCCTGAGTGGAGACATTTGTGCCAGAGCCTGAGCAGAGTCTCTCCAGCTGCCTCCTATCATGTAATCAACAGGCCTGTCAGCTGTTCTGGAAATTTCTTCGAAGCATTCAAAAACACATCTAATAATGCACAAACACACTGATGGTTGTAAATTAAAGAGATTATTTTTGTAGCAACAATAAGGAGATACACCTTAGTAAAAAAAAACTAAGGTCAGATAAAGTCAATCACAGGCAGCAGTCTCAAAATGTTTTTTCACAAAGTACAGTTTTTATATTAGTATTTATTATACTAGACTAAGAACTTTTTTTCATTTACTAACTTTCCAAAGTTTACTAACTTTCCCAAAGTTTACACCTTATAGCTGGTCAAATTTGACCAGCTATAAGGTATGCATGCATTGACCATAACTTCAGTGGTTTATTAATAACTCCACCTCAAAATCTGGCCAATAGCCACAAAGTAATTTTTTGAACATACAGTGACCACACCATCTCATACTCCATAACACATGTACCTTGTGTTCGATGTACACAGGGCCCCCCATCCTGTGTGCATCCTTCACAGAACATCTGTTTTCCATCTGACCTCACTTAGAGGGAGCTCTTTCCCAAGCCACTGTACCATAGAAGATAGAATAGGAGAATATGTGACCTAAGTAAAATGATAACTAATGATTATATGTCCACACAACCCTCCCATTTTTCTCAGGATTCCCACTGCCCTCCTGCTGGTGGCAGTATGTAGATCAGTGACAAAAAGTTATTCACTCACACAGCACCCTTCAATAAAAGAAGAAGAAGAAGCAGGAGGAGGAGGAGGAGGAGAAGGTGAGAGGGACAGAGCACTTGTCAAAAGTTTGTGCAAGCACCCTACCAAATGGGAGGAGGTTTACCCACAGTTGATGAAGAGCAAGATCGGTCAAAGTCATGTCTTTTTTGCAAAATATGCCACACAGATTGAAGTGTATCACATGTAAGGAAAAGCAATATAAGGGGTATGTGGACACTGGTAAGGGCAGCCCACTAGGAAATTTTCCCTTGTTTTCAAATCCTAATGTTGACAGGTATGGTAATCAAGGCTCCTACAAAGGCTCAACTTTGCCACACCCACCTTGCCAGATTATATCTTTTTTTAGTTTACATTTGCTGATTGCCTGTAACTGGCAACTATTCTTGTTTCTCCTCTCCTTGCAGTCCAGTCTGCACTGCTCTGGCCACTGTCTCCAATCCCTCCGTCTCATCAGCCCAGCTCATATCCCATTTCTTTTGTCCAGCAACATAATACCTTAATTCTCATGCCTGTCTCTTTGTCTGTGTCTGCACATTAGCTAAGACCCTTAGCAGTGCGATCTAGTCACAAGATGAACCCAGCAGACACACCATCCCGTCCTCCAGTTTCCCCACCTCTTGACTCCTTCCAGCAAGCTCTTGCTGGTCATGGTATCATGCTCATGGTGTCATGATCAAGTCCTTAGGACCTTGTTGACTTGACAGAAATATCAGATGCTGTTAAACCTGATGAGCCAACTCTTAGTCCAAAGCCCACAACCAGCCCCAACCCCATCACAGCCAGCTGGCTGCCCCTGTCCGTTGCCCCATGAGCCCTTTGTCCCTACTCCAACTTCCTACAATGGTGACTTAGGAGTCTGCAGAACCTTTCTAATCCAGTGCTTGATCAATTCATAGCAACAACCCCTCACATATGCTGGTGATGATAGATGACCATCCTGCCTATATGTCTCATGGACATGCACTGCTGGTGATGCAGCTTGCAGTATTTGGTGGTTTTGGAGGGATACAGGCCTGAAGAGTGCTGCAGGGCACCCTGCAAACAAATGGAACAACTGGATCCCTCCCTCATTCATAAGTTCCATGCTACACACCTGTACAAGATCGTAGAGGGAACTGTACTGTTACATCTACCCGTAGAACATCATCTGATCTGCAGTAATTTCCTCCCTTACTCCCTGTGTTAAGCCTCTGCCACTAAATTTGTTTGGACCCAAGGATGCAGACCTGGACACAGGACTTATGAAAAAACAATGATTTATTAACCAAAAGAATAACAAAAAGCACACTCGTACGAGTGGACAAACAACAAAACTAAAGGCGCACTCAAGAGGAGTGGAAATAACAAAAAGAGCTCTGACGAGGCGGGTTTGAAGACAAGGCACGCATAGAAGCAGCAGGTAGGCACTGAAACAAAGAAGCACACTATGAGTGGCAATACTAAACTGTGGAGCATTAGCTGAGACTCTGGAGGAGAGGAGGAAAAGAGACGTAGTACTCACGCTAACTAGACCAGACACCATCATGGAAGGATGAGGAATAATCGGGCACAGGTAGGAGAGGGCTCTCTCCTTAAATACTGTGTCAATCAGGAACAATGCCTCTCAGGTGAGCCCCTGCCGGGGTGGAGCTGACTGGGAGTAGGGAAACGCCCAGTGGCACAGACAGGGGAGAACAGCCAACAACAAACACTAGGAAAAAGGGCAAGGAGACACACTAGGAGAGAACAGGTAAGAAGGATCCTAACACCCTGTCTCCTTTAGAGCCTCTCTCTCCTCTCTCCCTGTGTGTCTATGTGCTGTATGATCTCCTGAATGGAGGCAGGTGTGCCAGAGTCAAAGCAGAGCCTATCCACCTGCATCCCATCCCCTTAACAATAAGTTAACTTGGAGTTTGGACCATGCCTAAATAGCTAAATAGCCACTAAGAAATGTTACAGTCAAGTCATGTTTATGCCTTTCCTTCATGCTTTATTTTTGTAACCTGATAATTTTGTATAACATTTCTTTCTTTCTTCTATTGCGTCTCACTGTCCTCCATTGCAACTCTAAGACAAATTATCAGGCCAACTGAATTATGACAAATCTCTCAGAACGATGATGTACTTTCTTGTTCTCTTTAACTGATGATAGATTTCAGTTTAAGTAATTCAATAAAGTTGAATGTATGTCTCCTGCAAATTTTGTACCTCACAACCATGTGGTTCAGATGGGTTGTATAATATTTCAACTCTATGCAGCTTTTTGCAGTCCAGAGATGACTGTACAGTAAACCATCCCTCCACACCAACCCTGCATTTCATAGCCCAACCCCATCCCACATGCAAAGGTTATGACTTTGTGTGAAATTGAATTTCATCACTGAAGGATATTTCCCACCCACAGTTTCCTGTCCTGTACAAGCCTGTCACGCCCAATTATTCTCAATGAGCTCTGATGAGCGAGGCGTGAATGAATCCCCTCTGTCAGTTTCTTTATTGATGTCCAGGCGCAAAGGAAGACATATCTATTTTTCATCAGTCCATGTAAAATGCAAGACTGCTAATAGACCATTTGTCTCTGTTAGCAAAAGGAAATTTCATGGTGCTATAAATATAGAACGTCTGCAGGGCTGTCAGGTCACAGGAGAGTAAACTGAAGGTGTGCAACCTTATATAAAGGACTGGGACTGGCAACTGGGATGATGTCTGTGATAGCAACTTATATTTTTACTTTGTATTATGAAGAAATTTAAATGTTTTAAGAATATAGATAACATAAATATGTACCAGCACATAGCTGTAGAAACAGATTCCTCGACTATGTCTTGAAAAGGGAGTAAAAATTGAAATTCAGAATGTCCTTATATTGCTGTTATACTGAACAAAAAGACCAAAGGTTTCAAGGGCTGCTCCAGTGCTTCATTATAGACTCACAACTAATACATTTTAAAAAAGAATGGTACAATTGAAGCTGCAGAGTGTGCAATATCCTGAATTTCAGTCCATAGTTGGGGTCAAACTTCAAAAGCACTGGATGCTTTCAACAGTTTTCAAATGCAAAAACTATGACAAAGCTTTCACCTGTATCTCATGGTCGTCTTCAGTGGATGGAGATGCTCAGTTCTCATGGAGATGTATCTGTTGACATGTAAGCACAGTAGCTGTTTTGATTTCATTCTTAGAACTTGGTGGACTACTCGTGTTGCCTTTAAACATGAAAGTTAATTCAAGACATTGGTAAGACACCCAGTTCAAGGTCCAGGCTTTTTCCACTATGTGGTCTTCATCATGGGGAGTTTGCTCAGTATATGGGTCTGTGCCACCACAACACGCACACTTGCAAAAATTCTGCGTATCCATCAGCAACAAAATTTAGAATATTGCATACTTAGTATTACTTAACCTGCTGTGACACAAACAGCAGATATTTTGCTGTTTCCCTTTTTTAGCTAAAATGGCTATAATCAATGTTTTTATAATAACAATGTATGATATGACAATGTGAAAAAAAAATGTGACAATGGAAAGTTGTCACTTGTAGAGATGAACTCAAAGAATATTTTTCCCTGAATCTATATAGCTTTATGGAGCTTAATGGAGAGTCTCAGATTATTATTTAGTTTCCTGGACTGCCCCACAACTTAACTGTGTTGGTTTATTCTGAAGTGTCATTTTTTGCCACAGCAGGCAGCTGTTTTTGGAGAAAAAGCTCTCAAAACCCAATATGCATGATCTCGTCCAGTGAATTGGGGGACTAAACCCATTAAGAATGGGACACCTCCTGTGGCAACATGATGACACAGTGGAAAGACACTGTGGAATGGGGTGCATCCATTCTTGTATTGTTGGTGACATCATGGCCTTGTTGCAAGAACTCCCCCAGCACACTGGTGGTTCTCCTCCAATGGGAAACCAGGATTTGGATTCAAATCAAATCATGCACTCAGGAGGGATTCACAAGGCCCAATGGGCTTTTGGTGCTGTTTCATTTTTCAGGCTTTTGTTTTTACATATGGGTCTCTCTCTCCACATGGTGAAGTCCCAACATTCAACCTTTTGATCTAAAGAGTGTGTTGGTAGCCAGAGTCTTTAGAGCAACCCAAGAGCTGAACAGCTCATGTAGGTGAGGGTAGCCTGAGGGTTGCACAGTCCATGTATTCCTGGGAACAGAAAAGGAGTTTAAACAGCCCATACAGTTCAAAGAGTTTGGGCAGACAACAATATTTTAGCACTTGTCATCTAATCACATCTAGCTACATAAAACACTGTTATCAAATACTCTTATGCCAAAACACAATCACTCAAGTCATGAGTAATATTATAAATAATAATAATGATAAACTTTATTTGTATAGCACCCTTCATACAGGAATTGCAGCTCAAAGCGATTTACAAGAAAGAAATCACATGCAAGAAAATGCTTTATATAGAAAAGTCAGAATGGAAGTGAATGAAGCCCATGCGATAATGGTGTTAAAAATAGATACAATGCATAAAGCCACACAATAAAGTATTAAAATTGAGGTACAAAAAGAATAGAATAAGAATGAAAATAAAAATAAGGATAACGCACAAGAAATATGTTTCTGTATAAGGAACCAATAGCTAGTTAGTTAAATGCTAAAGTGAAGAGATAAGTTTTCAGCTATCTTTTGAAAATATTCAGTGAGCTGGTTTCCTTGATATCTGTAGGTAGTGTGTTTCAGAGCTTTGGGGTATAACAGACAAAGGCTGCATCCCCAATTTTCTTTTGACTGTTGCTTGAAACCTCCAGTAGACCACCAGCAGATGATCACAGTGTTCTTGAGGGCAAATAATAAACAAGGGAGTTAGCAATGTAGCTTGGTCCTAGTGCATTGAATGAGCTGAAGTCTCTCAGTGGTTTTTTTTTAGGAGGCTAGTAAACAATGCATTACAGTAATCAAGTCAGCTTGAAACAAAGGCAGGATTCAGTTTTTCAGCATCTTTTTGATGTAAAAATGGTCAGACTTTAGCTATGTTTCTAAGGTGGAAAAAGGACGTTTTCATCACCTTGTTGATGTGGGACTTGCATCTTAGATCGAAGTCTAGTATAACAACAAGATTTGTAACCTTAGATTTGATCCTCAGATTTTAATCCCCAGATTATCAAACACCCTTTCTTTCTTTGTTTTTGAACCTACTAGTAGGATTTCAGTTTTGTCCTCATTGAACTTGAGATGAGAACTTATTTTCATCAGAATTTAATTA
This sequence comes from Chaetodon auriga, assembly GCF_051107435.1. Taxonomy (NCBI): domain Eukaryota; kingdom Metazoa; phylum Chordata; class Actinopteri; order Chaetodontiformes; family Chaetodontidae; genus Chaetodon; species Chaetodon auriga. Next base: position 26,746,078 of record NC_135080.1, on the reverse strand, counting down.
TTTTAGTAAGAGCAGTTTTAGTGTTGTGGTTTGTTGGAAAGCCTCACCGAAATTCCTCCAGAATGTTGTTTTTCTTTAAGAAAGATGTTAATTTGCACTGAAACTGTGTTTTCCTGTATCTTACAAATGTATGGAAGGTTGGATATCCGCCTATAGTTATTGAGAACATTACTGTCTTGGTGGGGTTTCTCTAGTAATGGTTTTACAGCAGCTGTTTTAAACATGTCAAGGAAAATGCCTGTTTGCAGAGATGTATTTATAATCTTCAGAACATTATTTGACACACTGTCAAACACCCGCTTTAAAAATACTGTAGGAACAGGGTCAACACATGAGGTGGAGGAGTTAGACTCAGTGACAGTCTTGTAGAGCTCAGCTAATGTACTACAGGTTAATTTCCCCATGGTTACATCTTTTTCACAGGGTTTGTTGAGCTCATCTGTGTTCACCTCAGTGCCAATGTTGGCTCTAATTGAGGTTATTTTATTAGTGGAGAATGATGCAATTCAGTTTTCCTCCATTTTCTTTCAGCTGCTCGACAAATTCCCTTTACAATTTACACTTTGTCATTTAGCAGATGCTTTTATCCAAAGTGACATACATATGAGATTTTCATAAAACACAAACAAGGTTCTAGATGGGAGAGAAAAACAAGAATAAGTGCCCTAATGCAACTTTCTGGTCCAACTGGACATAGGTGCTACAAGACAATGTTTTTTGGAGGTGGCAACACCAGGTGCCGTTCCTGGGCAGAGCATAGTGAGCAGGGGGGAGCATAAACCTGAATGAGGGGGTTCAAGTAGGTCGGAGCAGCTTTGGTGGCAATTTTGTATGCAAGCATCAAGGACTTATACTTGATGCGAGCAGCAACTGGGAGCCAGTAGAGGGATATGAACAGCGGAGTGACATGCGCTCGTTTGGACTGGTTAAATACCAGGTGAGCCGCCGCATTCTGTATCATCTGCAAAGGTTTTAGCGAGCATGCTGGGAGCCCTGCGCTTGCACTAGAAGTTGTGTTGCATGTTCAGACAGGTAGGGTCTGATCTTCCTGGTGTTGTACAGGGCGAATCGGCAAGACCGAGCAATAGAGGCCACATGGTCTTTGAAAGTTAGCTGGTCATCGATCAAGACACCCAAGTTTCTGGCAGATTTTGCTGGAGTGAGCAGACCCGAGTCAAGCTGGATACTGATCTGTTGTTGTATAGAGGGACCGGCTGGGATGACAAGGAGCTCAGTCTTTGACAGGTTAAGCTGAAGGTGTCATTCCTTCATCCATGCCAAGATATCGGTAAGACATGCCGATATCCGAGCCGAGACCGTGGGGTCATTTGGCGGGAACGAGAGGAGGAGCTGGGTATCATCAGCATATGAATGGTATGAGAGGCCATGTGAGCGGATGACTGCACCAATTGCGGTGGTGTATATTGAGAAGAGAAGGTGACCAAGTACTGACCCTTGTGGTACCCCTGTGGACAAGCAGTGGGATTTTGACACTTCTCCCTTCCAAGATACTGCAAAGGATCCCCCTGATAGGTAGGATTCAAACCAGTGGAGAGCAGATCCTGAGAAACCAAGCTCAGCGAGTGTGGAGAGGAGGATTTGGTGGTTAACCGTGTCAAAGGCAGCCAATAGGTCAAGCAATAGTAGAATAGAGGAGTGTCCAGTAGCCCTAGCTGGTCGTAGTGTTTCCACTACAGATAAGAGCGCGGTCTCCGTAGAGTGCCTTCCTCACATTAACACTGCTGTTGTTTAACCATGGGAAGATTCTGTCAGTTGTCCTCTTTTTAACCTTTAGTGGAGCAACAGTATTTAAAGCAGATGATTTGATATTGTTGAAATGGTCACCCATGTATTTTAAAGAGCAGTCCTAGCTGTGTGACTCAAATGATCTCATAGTATAACAAAACCTTTCTTCAGCCATCAAGAAATCGTCTTTGAACCAGAAATTCCCTTTTAGACATTTTTAAGAAAGATTTGGCATCAAAAAACACAAAATGATGGTCAGAAATAGGTAATTCTAATACTTGAAACGTTGTCTATGTTTAACCCTGTTGTTATTAGTAAGTCCAGAGTGTTACCAGGCAGATGAGTGACTTAATTTACATGTTGTGTAAGTTCAAAGCTGTCCAGTAAATTCATAAGCTCCATGGCTTTGGAGACATTCTTTGTGTTGATATGAATATCCAGGTGTCCATTCAGGATTAATCTGTCAGATTCAGTTACACTAAGTGTGATCAGCTCTGAGAATGCCTGCAAAAACACTGATGAATATCTTGGTGGTTGATACAATGTAATGATGAGCACTGATAATTCCGCGTTTAGCTCAAGAGCTAGATATTCAAGTGACGTAAATTAAAAGTATTTGTTAGCCAATGATGTGACATTAAAGAGAGCTAGTTTCAGCTGTAGGGATTCTGTGATGTGAGACAAGACTGACTGTGGCTGAACATTAACAAATTTCAGATTACTGAGGCAGGTACCAGATGGTCTGTGATTGCTACAATGTGTTTGACTGTGACACTGGCTGTTTAAGATCACTGGTATGTTTTTGGAAGCGGCATGGCATCTGTCTCATTTCTGATGGACACCTAAATGATGATGCCCATGGTTACTGTTGTTTATTAGTTCACCATTTTGACCGAGCTTCAATGTGGCAGCTTTAACTAATTCCTTGATAGGTGATCGTTCTGGAGGCTGGGTCCCTGGGGAAAGAGATGGAGAGGGGGATGAGTGGTGTTGGATCCCTGACTGGAACAGAGACATCCTCTGGATGCCTTGGATGATGTGAAGCGGAGGGTCCGGTGAGCCTTTCTGCCTGTGCAGGCTGACCTTGGCACTTATCTGTGTATTCTTGTTTTGGTACAGTATGCCAAAGGCTTGACGCAGGTCGGAGATCATACTCTGCCTTACACACTGACTCCTTTTCCTGGGCCTCCAGTTGAAGGCAAGTTAAGCAAACCTTGAGCTTGGAATCCAGACTGAACCCCTGAGAGTGTGGAGGAGAGAAAGGGTCAAAACGAGGTAACGTAGCTGGAGCAGATCTCCCAGCATGGTCTGCAGGAGATGTGACTAGTGTGGCTGGCTCCTCGATGCTCGATGAGACGAAACACCTGCTGTAGTAGAAGGGACATCATTAGCTGAAACCTCAGCCACAACCAATTTTCCTATGTCCTGTTTCTTGATTTCTTGAGTCCATACTCGTGAACAGGAACTTTAAAGTGTGCTGCAATACACAATAAATCATCCTTGCGACACAAATCATTTTTTTAAAACGAGGGATTGTCAATAAAGTCTTGCAAGTTGAAACTCATTTTCAATCACATGCCAAACAAACACCATGAGTAATTTCCCATTGATTGTCACAGGGAAAAACAGGTTGATCCCAGACGAGCCCCCAGCTCTTACAATTCCCTTTTCTAGCAGGAAACAATAACGCTGACAACCAACAAAGAGAGATCTCAGGGAGGAAGTGAAACAGTCAAGAAAAAGAGATTTATTTACAATATTTACATGAAAAGGTAAACAACAGAAGTAGGTTTGAAAAATGTGAGGGGGGGGGGGACTGTAGGGGTTGTGAAATAACCAAAGTACAATAAAACAAAGAAGGGAGAGCAAAGCAAGAGAGAGGCTTTTAAATGGTGTCCTCTGTCTCTGATTGGCTAATTGGCTGGAGTGTGAGCCAATCCACAGCTCTTCTGGAGCTCACAGGTAGCAGCCAATCTTCCACTTCTCACCTGCTGGTCAAAGGGAGGAGAGAGCAAGAGAGCGAGAGAGAGAGAGAGAGAGAGAGAGAGAGAGAGAGAGAGAGAGAACTCTATACATGTAACAATGACATGTGCAGCAATCATTATGATGATACAGGTAGGTAAGGTATACACTGACTGGAACTGGGATGTTCCTAATAGGGTGACAACCTGCTCACAGGACAAAAAAATGTGGTGGTAAGTTCAGTTGGTTTGAGACATTGTGAGATCTGAGATGTTGAACTCCTTAACCCAAATCAATTGCAGTTCCAGGTATACTAATGATTACCAAAAGAGAAAGCTATCCTGTTTAGGTCAACTGTATCAAGTCTAATGGTTCAGAAACTGTTGGCCACATTCCACAATTGAGAAGAAGAAGACCCGCTTGTTCAGTGGAAGGTGGCCAATTGTGAGGCAGACAATTTTCAAACCAGACAGACTGGCGAGTTGTAGGTTGAGTTGCGCTCCCTGACAATTTTCCACTTGACTTGTAGGCACAGTATTTTGTACTAGTGTACAAACATTTGTGGGAATGTGAACTGTGTGGTGATCAGTGACTTCACAGTCATGAGAGTCCCTTGAAAACATGGGCTGGAAATTACAGAATACTTTCTTCAGCACATCTCTCCGGTCCTTGGAGCATTTGCTGTTGTGAGCTGCTGATTGATCTCATACTCAAAGCCAAGGTTAGGTTCCTCTGACTGGGGACAAGCTGTTCTTCGCCTGGCAACCTGGAGCTTGATCGCTGTTCGTCAGCTCAGTGAGCTGCTCCTGATGCTCTGCAGCTTGCATCTGGGTTTTGCGATGAAAGAAAAAAACCATCTAACCAAGCACATCTGGGATGGTTGATTGTGGCTTCCTGAGTGATGTAGGCCACTATCTCCTTTAGTTAATCATCGCCAGTGCTAACAGCGACCACATCCTGCAGGGCTGATCTGACTCTGTGATGCTGATGCAAATGCAGGGGAGAGGCTGTGATGTGGGCTTGCAAGTTGAAGTGTTAAATGCCAATTACTCTTCTGCAACCTATCCTACAAGGATGTTAATGAGGTGACTTCAGCACCTCTGATGATTAAGAGCTATTTATAGTGTGTTAGGTATCTCAAAACTGAATAGCATGCCAAATTGTTATTGAAACTATTAAAATATTTTCCTCTAGTTCATACTGAAGCAATCCACAAATCACAGCTGAATATATGCTTGGCAGATCACATGAAAAATTTATTTCAAAAAATCAAATCTCAGAAAAAAATAAATAATTGATAATTCAAGATTATTATGCAGAAATATTGCAATAAAGCTGGTACTGCTCTATTGCAATATAAAGCTGCCTCACACAGGGCACCAGGATGTTAGGAACTGGTAGGAGCAGGTTGCGTTATTAGCAAATATAATTTATGTCAACAAAATTATCAATAAAAGTTAACCAGGCACCACCCTAGGATTAGGGGCTAATAACTGAACCGTGGATGCAGTCTCACAATTGGGTGTTCATTTAAAATACCAATATTTGAGGACTATTTTACATTTATAAGGTGAACAGTGTTATTTTTTCAGTTGCTTCTACGATGTGTACTACATGTTTTTTGGATCCTTGTCAAGCTATTGCCAGTGAAATGCATCACATCCTGCAATTGAAAACCATCCACTGGTTCAAAGGGTAAACTCAAAGGGTACTATTAGAATATACCTGTTAATTTAAAACATCAACAGGAAGTGTTTATTTTCACTGATGACATCTTAACAGTGTTTGAGGAACCAGCAAAGTAGATGGACTGGATTAATAAGTCACCAAAAAGAAGAGAAACTCAGAACAACAAGTTATTTGAATACCAGTTTCCTTGACAAGATATGGTATCCATACCAGCTTCCATGGCAATCTGGTTGTTGCTAAAATATCTTGGTGTGGACCAAAATGTTACACTGATTTACTGACATTGCCTTTTTCATGCTAGCAGGGTCAAAATAGAAACACATACACACTGAATGCTCACACAAAACATTCATGCCCATCAGAGGAATGGACAGCGCATAATTGCAGATTTCAGAATGGTAGACTGCATTAAAATACATTAGCATCAGCTGCTGGTGGTTCACCTTACGAGATTCTTCATGGTCCCTGTCATTACAAACTCCATATATCCTTTCATTGGCCTGCAGAGCAGCTGGCCATCAGAGGACAAGAGCTCCACCTGCTACTGGGTGATTTACCTCTGTGTGGGAGGTCCAGTGCTCCATACCATGTTAGGCTAATTGAAAGAGAAACGGCAGGGTGATCTTGCTATAACAACATGTCCATGTCCTGCAGCCACAAGCTCCCACTGAGCTGAAAGACTGCTGCAATAAAGCACAAACAAAATGGATTGCAGGGGTGGAGGGTGGGTGTGGGGGCTGTACTGCATGTTTGAAGCCCCCTCTTTGGCTCATTGACTCTCAGGGAGTGGGGGAATAAAAAAGAAAGCTGCGTTTTCTGCAACATAGATTAGACTACAGTTTGCCAGCAATTTGTTTCTTCCCTCTTTCTTTGCTATTCAACTCATCCTGCATCATCTGTGCTCCTCTTCTTTATGAATGATCTCTATGTGGGTGTTTCTATGCCTTCATCCTCTCTCTCCTGCTGGCTATTTATCATAGTTGATGGCCTCTGGAGGATGGAGAGGAGAGGGGAGCAGCCCCATTAGATTCTTCTCAGAGCAGTTACTGCAGGTCTTCTCCATCTTTTTCTTTGTTTTTCTCTGCCATTCTCTCTGTCAAGACTCAGACTGCTCTCCCAGTGGATCACAGTGAATTTATGACAATGCAGAAAATGTCTGGAATATACACAAAACAGGATATGAGTAGTAGATATGTTTTTGTTTTAAACCCCCTCAGATTTAATGGATGATCCTAATTGATGTATGATTCTTTTGATGTAATAGCAAAGAAATTATTCCACAGCCATGATTTTACAGTAGAACAACATGTCACACTCCACTGTAAAAAGCTGCTAACTTGCTTAACGGAATCTCATTCTCTCTGCAGTTTTGGTGGTTTTGATACTATTTTCAAGGCCTTTTCTAGAACCAGTAGAAAATATCTAAGTATGCGCAGTATATGCTACAGATGTCGAACAAGACATTTTCAGGGTATTAGAGTTAGACAGTGATTTAAATTATTGAGAGTTGTTAAATAAAAATTAATTCCACAATTTTTGTTTTCCTGGTTAAGAGACTTAAAGGAGAAAATGACAATGGTGTTAATTTGAACTCATCAAGGCTAACAAAGGAGTCCTTACATTGTAGCCTAAAGTCATAGGACATAGTCAAGACTGTTCATCTCATCTCATCCATCACATCTAAACCTGGAACACTACTTCGATTTCATGCGAATGGGAGCACAATGATCATTGCTTTGGGTTTACCACAATTCTATAGTTTTGGTTCATTTTAGCTGTTCTCATCGGCATCATTTTCAGCCACAGCAGGAAACTGTTTTCAGTGAACAATCTCCAGAAACCCACTGTAAACTACCTGCCCAGCAGAGTACGTATGAAAGAGTATGAGAGTATGAAAATCCTGAATCAGATTACTTTAAAATTGAGTAAATTGAGTTGATAAAAGAATGGGAAGAGAATGTTTGTAGTAGTCTGCCATTTGTTTCTCTGACTAAGACAAGCCTAGTGTTTTTTGCCTGCAGACAGAAACAGAGCTGCAAGATGCATTAATCTCTGCAGAGTTTGTCAACTCCTCACAGTAATCCTAGGCCATGGTCAGCAGAAATAAACACTCTGAGGGAGTAAATGAGATTAGAGATGAAGTTTGATCTGTGTGGAGCTATTCCGTATCAAAGCTGTTTCACAATGCGACTGTGAAATAAATAAATTCAATTTACATTCACTAGCTACAGGGGACCATTAAACATATCAAATTATTACTCTTCCCCTGTGAGCTACACTGGCCACGATGCCTGATTAGATACACTGGAGGCCAACATTTTCTCAGAGCAGTTAGAGAAAGCTGGCTTATGGCCAGTCCGGGGAACTATGTGCTGGTTTAACAGCTCAGGAACGGCAGAGGAAACAGTAATACATCCTGCTGAAGTACAAGTACTGATAATCTACTAAAGCCCACTAACATTCTGCAGTTCTAGCAGCACTAGGGTTGCATGTAAAAAAAAAAAAATGTTTTTGCTCTCATGAAATATAAAATGGACCAGAAATCTGTAATTCAGTAAATTACACACGATGTAACAGGTATGTTGGGCATTATTCAAAATAAGGTTCTGAAATTATTGTGTACACATTATACACAGTATAAATTTCAGTTAATCTTCAGTTTAGTATGATGCATCCAGACTCTTTAATGATCCAACAGAAATTTCTGAATTGTAATTTTTTACTCTTGTTAGTGCCACAAAGCACATTCCTCCCACACGTATTATACTGTGGTGGGGATAACACCATTTTGTCCTGTTTTAGTAACGTTTGCTAAAAACTATGGTGGCCAACTGTTTCAAGAATATTACTGAGCCTGTTTTTTTAAATGAAACTGTAGTGTTTCTGACGAATTAAGTCTTCAGTAAGGAATCAATGGGCTTGAAGCTGAGAGCCATAGACAGTGCAGGGAAGACAGAAAGTATTGTGAGACGGACTAACACGTAGTTGTGATAATAAACAATATGTGTAGAATATTGTTAGCCCTATCATCCATGCATCTATTCATCCATTTTCTCCCACTTATTTGAGCCCAGTTTGCCTCTACCTCATGAGAAGGGAACATTTGGTGTTCATGACCAAATGTGCATTCAAATGGTGACATACTCAAAGAAGGGCTGACAAGGATGTTGCCGGTGTATTCAACCAAGGGAAGCAGGGTGCTCCAGGAGGATCGTCTCCTGGTTGGCCTGCTTGGTCTGGCCACTGAATTTTGGCCAACTGGACTCGATAATATCCAGAAGAGAGACTGAGAGTGTTATTATCAAGGGCTGAGCAAAAGATTTGTGAACTGGAGTTCTGGGGATGGGAGTTTGGGGAGAGGATTAAAGTGAACTGTCTTTGAAAATCAAATCAATGATGGTGACAATAGCTGCATTTGTTATGGTTTGATGTAAATGTATTGAAAGAGTTAAGGGGATGTACTCTCACAAAAGTTTGAATAATATTCACTGGGAGATGATCCAAGGTGATCCAGCGAGGAGCAGGCAGGTATGTGATGTGAGTCAGCGTTTTCTTCAGGTGGTGGATTGGAACTGGGCAGAGGTAACAGATTTGAGACTAGCAACGTGGCCAAGACTTGTTACCAGGCAAGTGAGTACAAAAATCTGGTGAAGACTTGTGAGTAGATCTAGGCTTTTATCCTGTGGTTGATGAGGGAACAAGGAACAGAGGAGGAAGAAGGCTTCCTGACAGTGTTACCGTCAATCCACCTTGGGGCCCAGTGGAATGGAGACATGGTAGAGGTGAGAGAAGTTGGGGGAGGGGGTTCTCTCATTGTTTGTCACACGTGTTTCTGGTGCACCTTGGGTCCCTGGAGAAGATCAGAGTGTCATCCAAAAAGAAAAACACAAACCCATCACACAGTCCAATCATATCCTTTTATGTATCATTTGCCAAGTTCTGGAACACAGAAGGGGCATTACTAAGACCTAATGGCATCAACAGATACTATCGCTGGTGGACAGAGTTCGGTACAGTAATAGCTCTGGGGAAGAAGCTGTGCTTGCTGGTGTGGGAACCGAGCTCCTGAACCTCCTACCAAATGGTAGGGGGGCAAACAGTCAATGGTTGGGGTAGGAGCTGTTACTGCTGATGCTGCGTGCCTTTCTTAGACATCACTTGCGCAGGAGGTCCTCGATGGCACCAGTGATGTGCTGGGCAGTTTTCACCACCCGTTGCAGGGTCTTCCGCTCGGAGACTGTGCAACTGCCGTACCATACTGAGATGCAGTTGGCCAGGATGCTCTCCATGGTGCAGCGGTAGAAATTGACTACGATCTGACGAGCCGGGTTAACTTTTCTCAATCTCCTCGGGAAGTAGAGGCGCTGTTGAGCCTTCTTTATCAAGGCGGAGGAGTTGAGGGTCCAGGAGAGGTCCTCAGAGATGTGGACACCCAGGAACTTGAAGCTGGAGACACATCCAACCTCAGCTCTGTCGATGTGAATGGGGGTGTCACTGCAGCCTTTGGTTTTCCTGTAGTCCACAATGAGCTCCACGCTACGCTTGAAGACACCATCTATTATCCCTGTCCCCATGAAAATCACCACCCATATGTCTAAATAACCAGCCATAGCACTCACCCCCATTGCCCTGAAGTGCTTTGAGAGACTTATTCTGACTCACATCAGACAATAATCCCCCACACTTGACCCACGTCAGTTCACCTATGATCCCAATAGGTCTAGAGAGGATGCCATTGCCACTGTCTAGCACTTTGCCCTAAGCCACCTGGAACATAAAAACAAATACATGTGGATGTGGTTTATAAATGACAACAGTGCTTTTAACACCATCATCTGCTCCAAGCCAGCCACCAAACTCTTCTCCCTTGGCCTTAACCCCTCCCTCTGTAACAGACGCCTGGATTTCCTGACCGACATACCTCAGTCTATTGAATTTGCAGCTAATTGGCCTATGTGATGTTGGCATAGTGTGTGTTATGACAAAGGGGTGCAAATCAAATTAATGTTGGCTCTTAATATAACTGCACCCTATTTAATTTTCTCCAACATTGTCTCCAGCAAGCCTGTTTATGCAATTTAGATATCATGTAATTGGTTTATGAAATTCAGTTATCTGATCTCATACAGTCCACAAAATCTATCAAATTATCTTATCTAATTCATCATTATTTTTATTTTGAATCTGCTTGGGGGCAACAAACTTGTGGGTTGCCCGTTGCCCATGTGATCCAGCATACTTCAGGTGAACACTATAGTCTAGGTCAACTTGTACCCTCTACTATGACAGACACAAAATAAAAGCAGTGTCTATCAATAACCTTTCATTAAAACAAAACATGATAAATGGCCATAAGGCCCAAGAAGACATGACAAAGTGATGTAGCATGAAGCAGCCATTTTACAGTTCCAAGGCTATTTGTCATCTGTGAAAGCCCCCTGTTAGTGCCCGTCTGATGTTACCACAATGCTACCATGATGGCTCCTTTATCTCTTTCTAGTCTCTAGTGAGCCTGTGAGTTTCATCGTTTTCAGTTGGCCTGGATATTAATAGCTACAGCTGACCATGGTAATGACTAGCTCAGGGAGTGATAGAACACAGCTTCAGCAGCTGCTGCTATGGCAGCACTATTCTGGGATGTTGTTCTAATGAGAAATACTATAAAGACCAACACTGTTGTTCTTATCTCTATTTCTGTGAGACACTATATAGCTGGAAAACATCCCTCAGCATGAGCAGAGTATTGGAGGCGGCTGAGGTCGTAGGTTGTCATTTATTGGCCTATTTAATCTCCCTACATATTTCCTCGCCTGAGGCACAGCACTGTCCCCAACAGACAGGATCAATAGCATTGCTACTGCCAAGCCATCCAAGGGCCAACGATAAAACTAGGACAATTACAGTGAGATGGATCAGTGTCTTTAGCAGAAATATATTATTAATATGTTTGGCTGAATGCCAGGAGGCTGAAAGAAGACAAATCAGTGGCAATAACAAAGCCAGTTAGTTAACTGGTCACCTGAGAGCCAGCCTGGACATGTTCCCCATATATTGGCAGCAATGTGACAAGTCTTTGTACAAGTGTATGTGTGTGGGTGTAAATGCTACCTTACTGATCCAGCAGGAAGTAGCCACAGAGGAACACTGTTACACTAAATGTCACTGTGGTGTTGCTGTGTATTTTCCACTAGCCATTTGTTGTTTTATTTAACTCTGTTTAAGCAGACAGCTTAATTAATTTGACAGTGGCAGTTTGGAAAGTCAGGATCTGGGGGGTTTCAGTCACAAAAATAAGGTCCTAAATACACTTTTAGATTTCATACAATGGTGCAGTTTGTGGTAAATATTTGAACATAGCTAAATAATCTTTCCTAGTGAGCATAGAAGAATTACCTTCTATGTATACTGAATAAGGGAATGTGGCCGCCAAAACTCAATTTGTATTTAGTAACTATTATATACCATAGTTTAATCTAGACTCTTACTTACTTAGAGCCTCTGTTTCTAATTTTACCAGTTTTATAAGGATATTCTGTTGTATTTTAGTAAGAAACCTCACTGTCTTCTGTTACTGTCTTAACTGACTGCAAACTCAACTCTTCAACTCTGAAATTTAGTATAATGCACATTTCCACAGCACTAATTCCATCAGTATAACACACACACACACACACACACACACACACACACACACACACACACACACACACACACACACAGTGATACTCACCACTCTGCTAGTCTGAGTTAATCTTTTTAAAAGTCCTGAAAATGTTTTTTTTTTTCTTTTTTTTTTTCTTTTCAATCAGGTTCCAATTATGTTTGTCATGTTTGTTTTCCTTTTTTCTCTGACCACCTCTCAGTGGTTCAAAGTGTGTAAGGTGACATTGAAACGGGCCAGTTAGGATTTGGGAATATGAAAACAAAATTGACAGTTATTCTTTGATTGTTTCTTATTGAGCCATGAATATTCAATGTTGTGGGGAAAAAAGGGGGATTTAAGAGAACTACTGTTCTAATTTACATAGCGTCTGACAATAAAACACTTCCTGTGCAGATATTTCACATTGAGAGGTCTTGAGTAGTTCAAAGAGCATAATCCCTTCCTTTCAAGGTCGGCATTTAATGTAAACAATGGAGCAGGAAGTGTTCAACCTTACTGACAGTAGCTCAAAAACAGTGTTGGGGGTGATGTGTTATTAAGTAACAGTCCAAATGTAACTAATTGCTCAAATTGAATAACACAATTACAATTACTGAAATATAAATGGGATTGTTCCTCGTTACTTTTACAGAGAATGGCAGACTAATGCAGCCTGTTCCCTGGATTTTCCAGTTTATGATCTAACGTTACCTGACCTGACCTTACATTACCTGACAATGCAGGCAATGTAAGCTTGCTTTTCATGGTAGTGATTGTAATGTTTCTAATATGCACTAAGAATTTTGGGTTCATCAAATCTAACTTTTTATTAACTACTGTAACGATACTCAGGCAAGATATATATCCAGCGTTGTGTGTGTCTTCTTCTACCAAATTCTATTGTCCAACCAAGACAATACAAGATAGCTTACAGGCAGGAACGCTAGTCATTGCTGCCCTCTGGTCATCGGAAGAGTTAATAGCTTCCATCACTACAGTGACAATGGGTACAATGACAGAAAGAATCTGTCATTGTCTTGTCCCACACTGTGCTGCAGCAACACTAAAATGATACTGGTATGTGTGCATTAATAAGAGAACTGAAACAGATGTTTAAAAGTAACACAATGGTTACTTTCCCTTGTAACTAATCACTTTTATACGGCGTAATCGGAAAAGTGATCAACTACTTTTTGGATAAGTAACTAGTAACTGTAATTAATCCTTTTCAGAATTTTGCACTATACTGCTCAACACCTAATGAAAAAGTGGCAAAGTAGACCAATTGAAATTAATTAGAGGATGGAAGAGAGAACAGCAATATGGTGTCTCAGTGACTCTGTTGTATTGATGATGAAATGTACATTATACTGAATTTCACATGTGAGCCATTATAGTGTGTTACAGTCCCTGTTACACATGATCACACCAAAAACTTGAGGAGTTGTCCTTGAGTTCATTTACTCATGCAACAAATATATCTAAAATCTAAAACCAAAACCATTTATAGCCTAAACCAGCCAATTCTTGGAGTTTTTGGGGGTGTCTGTACAGAATTAGGCGGAAGTTCTTTTTGGTTTGACACATGAACCACTAGCTCAAACTAACTTGACTGAGTCCTTTCAACTTCTCAAACTAAACCTCAGCTCTTGAAATTTAGTTTCTTTTGAGTTGAATTCTCTCTCCATTTGTGTCTCTTTCTCTCTTTGTGTTTCTGTCATCATGTCTCCCTGTCTCTGTCTCTCTGTACAGCCTTCGTATTGAGCTGTGTCTTTCCCCAGCGGCCTCTCTACGGTGATGTATCGGTGAGCAGTCTCCACTCTGGAGGGGAGGCTTTCTTTTCCTGTCTGAGCGGCTACAAGTTGCAAGGCCCCGGTGTGCTGACCTGCCGCAATGCCAGCACCCCCTACTGGAGTGGCAAGGAACCACACTGCCTAGGTAAGGTCACCACAACTGGGAAAATGTCAAAATGCATTCTCGATATCCACGCCTTTAGATAGGAAGGACAACAACTTAACATTTACAATTTCAAATAATTACACAGATGTCACTGTATTTGGGTAAGCCTTGCTAGATGGTCTATTAATTACGATTATTTATTTTATAATTATCTGTCGTCTAGCCTGAACTCTGCTGTAGTCCTTTCATATTTAATTGTATGAGTAAATGTTATCCACATACTCTTGTTATTGAAAAAGGCAAGCAAGAGCAATTGCAGTGCAAGAAATTACTGCATCAAAGTTATGAGAGTAGTAACTCTGTATTTACATTTATTTCTTCAAAGATTAAACGATTTGAAATCTACATACTACATATGTAATATTTATGGCAATATTTGATGCCAGCAGCATGTTTCAGACAAGTCAGGACAGGAGCAACAAAAACTGCGAAAGCTGTGGAATGCACCAAAAACACCTGTTTTGAACATTCCACAGGTAAACAGGTTCATTGGTAACAGGTGACAGTATCATGACTGGGTATGAAAGGGGCGTCCTGGAAAGGCTCAGTCGTTCACAAGCGAGGATGGAGCGAGGTTCACCTCTTTGTGAACACTTAGTCTGTAAGCACAGTTCATTTGTAAATGATTCCAGTCTGTTTTTATTAATTTTATTCTGCATCCTAACGTTTCTGGAATCAGGGTTGTATTTTCTTTTTATTAATGGCATTACCATTGTCAAAATGTTATTTACAATATTGGAATTATTGTTAATATTAGCATAACTATTATTTGCACCACTTAGCATACTGTATACCGTATACTATTCTTGTGACATTTTGTACTGTTAGGAAAGGCCCTTTCAAGCCCTGACCTCTGTTTCTGTTTTCTTAAACCGTTGGTTTTCTGAATATGAGTGTTTACTGTGCTTCAGCCATTCTCTGCCAGCCTTTCAGACAATTCCCATCAGCAATCACAGCATTTTGGGTCATTTCATAAGACTCACTGCCAAGAGTTATCTATTGGACCTTCTGGTCCTTTTGTATGACAGACACAGAGACAGGCAGACCTGGACTCCCCCAGGAGTGTTAGGATGATGGATGTTTTTTTTGTTGTTTTTTTCTTTCTTTGCTCCAATGAGGCTGGCTGATGAATAATAAGTAACCATTTTCCTCCTGACCACTCTGATTCACAGCACAGGGAATGTTTCTCTGAAAGCAATTTCAAAGAGGGAGTTTGTGTGGCTGTGCATCTGTATCTCTGCCATCTTGATTGTGTGAGTTTGTGAGTGCGTGTGCGTGTGCATGTGTGTATGTGCGTGAGTCAGAGCATAAAGCAGGTGTATCGAGGTGTGATTACTGAAGGCTGGGCAGGATGCCACTGAGTTTACTCTTCCTGCTCTACTTTAATTAAGCTTTGTCTGCATGAGTAACCTTGACCCGATCAGATGGGAAACAACACACACACACACACACACACACAAACCCTTTTATAGCTGTAGATGGATTTTCTGTATGTGTTGATAAATCTGATCGTATCTCTTCTTTCTCCCGTAATTTCTTGGTTCCCTTCATGCTCTTGAATTGAATCAAACATGATGAAGCTGATAAATCACTTTTTACAGTATACAGTAATTATCTGATCAATTTAAAGGGTTGATTCACCTAAATTACAAAAACATGCAGTATTTTCTCACCTACCTTCCATGGTATTGAGCAATGCATACAACACTTGTCAACAGTTTTCAGAGGGACTGTTGCAGGGGGGGGTTTTGCATGGTAAATTATTTTTTGGAAAGATTTTTTTTTTTTTTTTTAGCAATTTCCATTGCTTTTAGCACCTCAAACTAAATTCCATTCACTGCCACCATATTAGGTTAGAGACAGCACCATTGAGGACACAGAGGGCATGTCTTTTGGTAATATTTCTGGGAACTTACTCGTGTACATAAGTTTCTGAAAGGTCAAATGTGCCTTAAAGGCCTTTTAAGATATCATTTTATTGGGAAATTAAGATATTATAGACAGCAATAATAGCAAGAATAAAAACGAGACATAGAGAAGGAACAAATAGACAATAAAAAGGATACAAAATAAAGTCAACTACATACAGTATATTAGATTAGATTAGATTCAACTTTATTGTCATCATCAGAGTGCAGCACAGAGACAACGAAATGCAGTTTAGCATCCAACCAGAAGTGCAAATAGTCAAAATATCCAAAATATAAATACATACAGCTAGTGTAATTTTGTATATATGTACATTATATACAAAAAGAGTATAAAAATAATATTGCCTTGAATATTTCAGTTGCACATGATAAGATATGGACAATACAAAACTGTGTTTACTATTGCACAGTAGAAAATGTGGAAAATTGCACAGGATATTTGCATGGATGTGAAGGTTAACATGAATAACACAGTAGTGCAAAACAATCTGTTTGTGATGTGATGTGAAACAACATCAGCAGAGTGCTATGTGAAATGATGTTGACAGTTAAATATTAAATGATGCTGCTGGAGTTGAATGAAGGACCGATGGTAGTGTTCCTTCTTACGCAGTGGATGCAGCAGTCTGCTGCTGAAGGAGCTGATCAAGACCCCCACCGTCTCATGCGGAGGGTGGGAGGGGTTCTCCATGATTTTATACCTGATCTGCAGAGACAAAAGACCTCTCTTTGCAACAGGCAAGAGGCATACCTCTAATTCCCATTGCTGTTTTATTTTATTTTATTTTTGTTTTTTTATTGCTGTTGCTGCTGTTTTCTTTTAACAAAATCCATAACATCTTCAATGTTGACTTATCTTGATAAATTCAGTAAAATGTTTCCACAACATTAATTCCAATAATACAACAGTCAGTTTCTTTATTATTATTATTATTATTAACAAAAATACTGTTTTCATTACTAATTATCTGCAGTTGCTTCCATTTTTCTTTTTTGCAGTTAAGCCACAAAACTCAAGACTTCCTTCACAGATATTTCACATTAAAACCTACCACTGAAAGGGCTGTACTATTCTTACTTAGCTTCTATTTCAAACATATGCAGGAAGTGTTGAATTGTAATTGACAGAAACTTAGAAAATTAGAGAGACAGTGGAGGACAAGCACTGATTAGTAAATCAAAAAAACACTTAGAGTTACTCAGAGCAGCAGAATAATGAGTGTGACGTGACACTGTTGTACTGATCAAATTAGTACTGTGGAAATGCACATTATACTGAATTTACCATGTGAGACACACTACACTACAGGTATTTCCGGCCCCGCTCCCAGCCTTTGTTCATTTGTACTTGCCAATGCTAGTTCGTTTTTTGTAATTTGATTTGGTGAAACAAAAAGTGTAACATGGGATCCTGAAATTATGAAAAATTAACATCATCCATGTCCATTCTGACCTGATTACTTCCTGTTTGTCTATACTGTCCCCAGAGTTAAATGTGGGCAAATAAGGTTGATGTGTGGTCAGTAAATTAATGGGGATGTAATGCTCTCATTTGTGAATTTGGTCGACTTTCAGTTGATTTTGAACGTGAAAAATCAAGTGCATTTGGCATTTCATCTCCTCCTCTCTCAGCTGCCTGTGGTGGTTTGATCAGGAACGTCACAGCCGGTCGGATTGTATCTCCTGGTTTTCCCAGCAACTACAGCAACAACCTGACCTGCCACTGGCTGCTGGAGGCCCCTGAGGGCCAGAGACTGCACATCCACTTTGAGAAGGTGGCACTGGCTGAGGATGATGATCGGTAAGCAGGATTTTCATCTTTTGTTTTGTTGGACATCATAAAAATAAAACCATTTGTATTAAACTTACCAATTGAATTGTATAATAATAATAATAATAATAATAATAATAATGTGCTTTTCAGGACACTCAGAGACGCTTCACAAAAATAATAGGAATAAATAAAAATAATAGGATAATAAGTAAAAAGAATAAATAAATGCATGTTTTTACAGTCATACAGTAAAATACAGCATGGTAAATTAAAATGAAAATGCAATTATCCAATATGCATTTTCATTTTCACACATTTAGATGGGTGTTTCATGACCATATCAAAATGACGTTTTATTTCCAAAGACTTAACCTTGCTTAACAATACAATAAGGGAAACAGCGCTCCCATATCAACATGCTCTAAAATGGAAGAAATAAAAATAAAAGGTAATTTTCTAAAAACTTGAAAATAATCATCAGACATGTCGTGTTTACCCACACACACACACACACACACACACACACACACACGGCCACGTAAAAGTGCCCATTCAAATATGCATGCATGTACCCATACACAACATAGTCACATACCAGCCCAAAGCCCCATGCAATCCTCAGCTCAGACTTCTCCAGACAATGTCCCAGTGCCCACTCAGTCCCTTATCAAATTCCGTCAGTATTCCAGTGGGTTTTCAATATTAGAGAACTGCCAAGAGGGCTCTCATTTCATGTGGAGATGTATTGTGGTTGTGCTTCCCCTTGTATGATGGATGCAAATAGGTTGCTCTGGTCATGTAGATAGACCAGAGCAACCTACATAGAAATCCTCAAACTATAAATATGGTTTTCACTAAGTCGTGGTTGCCAGTTCTGGGGCTGTATTCAACACAAATTTGTCCCCCTCTCTATTGGGAAAATCTCTCTTGTGCCATTTTTTTCTTGACTTTTGTCAGTTGTAGCTCCAGGTTCTTCAATCTAAATCACCTCCTAAACAGTGAATCTTTTTGGGGAAACAGCCATATCTCACTCACAGCACCTGTTCCCTATTCCCTGCCAGTCAGTGTTGGAATAAGTTTTCAGGTATTTTATTTGAGTAACAGTAGCAGTACTGTGAGTAAAAACATACTGTTTTACTACAAGTAAAAGTCCTGCTTTCAAAATCTTACTAGACTAGAAGTATAAAGGTATTAGCCTCAAAATATACTTAAGGTGAAAGTACTTATTTTGCAGAGTGACTCTTTTCAGAATCATAGTGTTTGTAGTAATTGTAGTAGTACTGGATTATAATGCATTAATGCGTACATCTATTTAATGTCGCAGCTGGTAAAGGTGGAGTTCATTTTAATTACTTTGTATACTGGCTGTTGATTTATTGATTCATAGTTTGTATTAATAATTTAAATCTGCAAAGTAACTGGTAACTAAGGCTGTCAAATAAATGTAGTGGAGTTAAAAGAAGAAAACTTTGTTTGTGTACCACGTTTCATCCAAGACATGTAGCTCAAACAACAACAAAGAAATCACGTGCACCAAGTGAATGAACCAAAAAAAAAAAAAAAAAAAAAAAACAGGGATAGAAAATTAAAGATTAAAACCTACTTCATTGAAATAATACAAGGATGAAAATGTGTGTACAGTATATGTATGTATATAAATGAAGAGTATGTGGTGAAAATATTTACAATTATCGTAACGAATGTTAAAATAAACAGCAGAATAATTTTGTATATACGGTGTATAAATAAACAGTATGTACAATAATAATAATAATAAATATGTACAATGAACACAAGAATATAGGTCGAGTTAAAAATGTGTGCGGTAAGTGAAAAAACAGCAGCACAAATATACAATTAGGTAATTTTAAAGTGCATTTGAGAAGAATGACCAGAGGTGACAACAGCGGTGCAAAAGATGCTCATTTAGAGTTCAGCAGCCTGGTGGCCTGAGGGAAAAAGGGTTGCAGAACCTGGTGGTCCTGCACCGAATGCTGCAGAACAAAGAGTACACAGAATGCAAAAACAGCATTTTAAATGAAATAAAATAAGTGCAAGGCGAAGCACAAAAGTTTCAGGCCTGTATCAGAAAAGTCATGGCTACTTAAAGGCTAAAGCGAAGAGAAGTTTTTTGCTTGCTTTTAAAAATATTCTGCGAGCTGACATCTCTCCATAGGTAATGTGTTCCAGGGCTTTGGGGCATAATTGACAAGGGCTCCTTAGTTTTCTTTCAGCCATCACTGTGAACCTCCAATAAACCAGCAGCAGAAGATCACAGTGATCTTGAAGAAAAACAGTGAACAAGGGATTCAACAATGTAGCTTAGTAATCAATCTGATCTTAAAATCAGTTCTGAATGTTACAGCTAAAACTGGACTGATGTGCTCTCTGAGCTTGGTTCCGGTTAATAGCTGAGTTGCAGAGTTTTGAATGGAATTTGCCTCAATCCAGTGTAAATTGGATGTTTTGCAGGTCAAATGAATGTTAAGCTTATTTTTGTTATTATTATTGTGTGTGTGTGTGTGTGTGTGTGTGTGTTTTAAAGAAAATCAACTCTGTCTCTCGATTAAGGCTTGATAAATGTGCAAATCAAAAATTTAAATTTTGTCATGTGCAGTCACATGGATTGACAGTTCTCAAAGCAAAGTTTGTCTTTCCATTTCAAACCATAACCTTTCTTTATTCTGGGAGCCTAGCGGTCTTTTTTTAGGAATGCCTTGATCGCACTCACACAGCAAGGTTTACACCCAGGTGCCGGCCAGTACAGCCAGAGTGTGACCTGTTGGCCACTGAGCAGCTCCACTGGAACAGTTGAGGTTCAGATGCCTGGATCAAGGGCCACCAGAGGTAGAATGAGAGAGGGACAAGTTCTGATCTTTCACTTTCCCCACCCAGACTTCACTGAGATGTGCCGCCCCCACCCCTGCCCCAGGACATTCTTTGTCTACTTTGACAAACAACCAAGACAAAAGTAAAAGCTCTGCAAAATTAGCTGCAGTGAATAGTTTCAGTGGAGAGTTTGTGTCACATGGTCCAAATGTTCCTTCATAGGCTTGCACCCTGTCAATATAACTACTGTCTCAGGGTAAATGCTGTGTTAACAATGATGTATTATATTCCTCATTACTTTTGCATGTTCCTCCAGTTCTGTTCAATCACCAGGTCCCTCATGCATTGCGCCTTATGCTTTGTCCCTGAAAGAACATTATTTCTGAGGACTCCACAGGGTAACAACTTGCTGTCAGTGCAGCTCATGGCACTGTCAGTATAGTGTCATTTTAGCAGCATGAGGCCCTCATCAGAGGCCTGAAAGGAAGAGCCACAGGGGGAAAATTAGCTGAATAATCAATTTTGTCTACCAGCCAATACAGTAGCTGCTCTGGGCTGCCATTACACTCACACTGCAAGTACAGACCTCATAGATAGCAAGAGACATCTGGACAGCTCTGAGGAAACTGAAAAGATCAGAAAGATGTGAGAGTGTGAAGAAGATAGAGAATTGGCACAAGTGTAAAAGGTGGTTATGTAATGAGCTGAGGTCCACTGGCTTTTCAAAGACAAGCATTTCTTGTTAAAAGGCAGCTATTTTTGTCACTGACCCTGACTTTGGTAATGGGGTTTCCAAGCTTGATTAAATAAACATCACCAAAACACACCAAACATCAACAGCATGTCTTTTATGGATTAATGGCTCCACCAATAGATGCACCATTTTACCAGTAGTAAAAAAAACTATAACCAATAACCTAATAACCAGCTCTTAAGGTTCAAAGTTATTTTATTAGTCATTCTATAGCATAATGTTGACATGAAAGTTGTGGTTTCTTTATGCAACACATGAAAAACTATTTTATTTATTTATTTATTTATTGATTGATTGATTGATTGATTGATTGATTGATTGATTGATTGATTGATTGATTGTCATCTCACATTTCCACCCTGGGATTGGATGACTGTTGTGAAGTTGCAAATTCAGCAAGAGAGATGCTTCTCATGTGAAGACACATCAGCTTGACCACCATGTGTCTCTTTCTCTCATCTGGAGCTCTTGGGTATTTTTGGGCATCTCTCACACAGCAACATTGGCTTGACTTGGCTGTCTCTGAACAGGCAGTACGGTGATCATTTCCTCACAACGCACCTGTGTGGCTGCGCAGGAGATGCACAATGTCACGGTTCTGACTTTCATAACTTTGATCAAGTTAGGAATGAAGGCATTGAGCAGACTGCAGCAGAGTCCTCGAAGATGGTTTCTTTCTTTCAAGTTAGCTGGATGTTTTCAGCACGTTCAGTGCATCTCGGGATTCAGCTGATCTCTGCGTCGTGAAAGTGAATTGGTCTCTAGACGAATAGGCCAGCTGCCTGCTCATCCAGTATGAGGCTGAAGAGCTTTGAAGTGTGTGTGTGTGTGTGTGTGTGTGTGTGTGTGTGTGTGTGTGTGTGTGTGTGTGCATGTATGTGTGTGTCCATATCTCCTTATATCAAATGAATGTCTGCTTGTCTTTGTCTCTGAGGAAAGCACAAGCGGCGTGATGCCCACTAACACACACACACACACACACACACACACACACACACACACACACACACACACACTCTGAGCTACATCTGAGCGACAGTAGCTGGATTGAGGACATGATGAATCTATCATACACATCATAATAATATTAAGTAACTTACGTATGAGCTTAAGTGTTTCTGTTAAGTGCTTCTCTTTGAAATACGCCTACATTAATGGACCTGTGTTTTGACCCTGCATCCAAAGTCAGCATGTTGGGCAGAAACCTTATACTTTCCTTTTATATAGTTAATGACATATGTTTCAGTTGATGTAGATTCAGCTCTGCATTGTTAAGTGAATTTCTTTCTATTTCTGTCTGTGTGAGTCGTTGAAGTCCAGATCATGGAGGGTCAGTAGCAGGTCTGAGAGCAGATCATTAATTAATGAACTGGTCCTGGCCATGCGGCTCAGCATTCCTGTGTTCATCCTCTGTGAATCTTGCCTGATACTTGACCCAGAGACCATGTGGACAACAACTTCAGGAATAGTTAATCTTTTTAGTTGCTCAGTTAATGCAGTGGGTAATACGAAGCTTTGCGTCAAAGTGCTGAGTTTCATGCTGGAACAATATAAACTTAATTAACAGGGACAGGTTACACAATATGGAAAATGTGAACCGAACATGTCGTGACAACAAGATGTTGTAACATCTGTAATGATTGTACAGATTGTAACATGTAATGATTGCCACCTACAGTATGAGCCAGTGTAGGTTAAAGGTCAGTGGATCATACCCTGTTTATTGTGATGTGTGGTAGCGTCCAGCAGTTGAGATGCCAAGGTTGCAAATCTGGTTAGATGTGGGCAAACTTTATTAATTCATCAGAACAAAACTGAAACAAAGAAAAGAGTTAAGACAGAAAAGGATTAGCATTGAAGGTTAGTTCTGTGTCAGTGACATTAGACACCGTTCCCCCTTTGCCAAAGAAGTATAAAAACTGTGGAGGCGAGAAGCCAACTCATTGGCTCTTCGCCTCCACTCTTGTGGGTTGAACTCTTCTCATTTGAGCTAAATCCCCGAGACACACCAGATGTGCTGAAGGACAGCATCCAGCTATCTCTGAGATAAAAAGCCAGAATTCAACAAACTCTGAACGCTGCTACCATGTCTCCATCATATCCAGCCAAATAAGGGTGAACAAAGATCGCATCACCCCTCTGCCTGCTGTGAGAGAGAGAGAGAGAGAGAGAGAGAGAGAGAGAGAGAGAGAGAGAGAAAGAGAGAGAGAGAGAGAGAGAGAGAGAGAGAGAGAGCTTGAGATTGAGCACACCCAAGGATGTCCAAGAGCTCCACATGAGAATTTACAGTGAGCATCCGTTGCTCCTCCCCTTCCAGTGCAACTTTAGCCTAAGCTGTCTGAACCACCAGTTGAGACTTTACTTTTCCTGTGATACTGAGGTTGATGCTGTAGCATCATCAATACAGAAACTTGAATCTTGACTGAATGACTGCTGAACGGTGCATTAATCTGATTTCACATATTTAACCTAAAAGTTTTCATCCTCTGTTTCCACAGTTTAATACATGTTACCAAGATATCATTCGCTGCTTTATCTGCTTTAATCATCTGTTGCTGCATTCCTGGCTTTGTTCCTTCATTCATTAATTGTGTTTAGCTTAATAAACCTTTCATTTATAAAGAACTTGATAACATGGTTTGTGTGTATGAGGTTTTACAATCACAGTTTATAATGTAGTGGCAACTTCAAGAATTTGTACTGAAGTAATTAATTGGCTATCGCCCTGAGGCAAATTTAATGCAAATTCAATTCTGTTATTCAGCATAAATACAAGGTTGTCAAAATGAAGATGTTAATTTTGAATGATTATAGAAAAAATACTGTCCAAAAAAAATGAATGCAGATTAATCCTGGTCTGTGATGCACCTTGACCCTCACACGTCACTGAACATACAACAGTCCACACTAGCTATGTAAACTGTGGGAAGCAGATGACAAAATGTTGCTTGATCAAGTGAATGGCAAATTTACATTTAATAAATGCCCAGATGGAACTGATTCAGTAATCACAAAACATAGAATTGATTAATGATTTTTTTAATCGCTTGACAGCGCTAACTGACTGATCATTTCTGATATCCTGAAGTTAAGTGCAATCTTTTGTAGCAGTGTTTACAATGCATATGCTTGGTGCCCCTTGTAAGGCCTTATGTTGTACCTCATATTCACTACACAATTTGAGGGTTTGTCAGGCTTATTAATTATTGTTATATATTTTGGTCCCCTTTAAGGCATTCTGTAAAACATACATACAGTGGGGGTACACAGGTCACCACTTAAACAACGTACATTTGCAGTCCTTCATTAAGAAGTGAAACCGAACATAAACAGACATGTTTAGCTCCTCTTAAATTAACTGAATTGATTGTGTCAGTCTTAATATTGTATTTCATTTAAATGTAACCTGGCTGCTCTTCAATACCATTTGGGCAACATTATGTGGCTCTGCATTCGTTGATTTTTTTCCACTTTGGAGGCAGCAGAACAAGCTGACAGCACAGCATCTGACATAGTAAAGTGATCATGTTAGCCAATTGTTCTCTATTTACACATTCAGCAGACATGAAGTAGCATTAGCATTCATCTGGAGTTGCTTAAGTTCACTTATGAATATAAGTCCAATATTCACTCCCCTTGGTGGAGATCAAGCTGCTAAATGTTCCACTGTGTTCACCAACCAGACACTGACTTGTTGTCTGGTGCTTGACAGGCCGTGTACAGCTACCTGCTGCTAATGGGAACAAGGTTATTATGAGCAGAGTTTGCACAAATAGAAAACCAGGAGCTAAAAAAATCGAGTAGAGTTGTTGATCATTCTCTATGGGTTCATCACTATGAGCAACTCCTTTCACATTATAAATGGTAATTTGGTCAATTGGTAATACAAAAATATGTATTTGTGCAGATTTTTTATAAAGTATTCAGTTTTCTATATATCTATCTTCCAAAGTAGCTCAGGGATTTATTTCATCACCAGGAGCAAAATTGCTAAATTACTTTTTGTTCCCTTTCTTCTAGGCTGCTCATTAAGAATGGTAACAGCATAGATGCAGCTGCCCTCTATGATTCATATGAGGTGGAGTATCTACCCAATGAAGGTCTACTCAGCATGTCCAGGCATCTCTTCATTGAACTGACTACAGACGCTACTGGCACATCCACTGGCATTGCCATCAGGTACCAAGGTAAGCACCAGAGCTATAATCGAAGTACAGCAAATGATGGCATGGTGCTCATCATGCAAGGGTCATGCATGGCTTGAAACACTTTCTGTGTCACACATAAGAAGAACCTTGAGAAAACATGGCATTAAACCCCATCAGAAAGCATTCATTCTAAAAATAAAAAAAATGTAAGCTCACTAATAGTTTGAGGCCAAGAACAACTTAGCATCAGACAAAATCTCAGCTCAGTCAGCTGTTAATTCTCAGTGACTTATCAATTAGAAGAGAGAAAGAACAAAAACCTTCCACAGGATATAGTGTAAAAGCTTGGTCTAGAGTGAATGTCTGGAGGGGCTGACTGGAGAATGGTCAGGAGTTCGAGAAGTGATGAAATTGAAGTAATCAAGGGTGAAACAACCACCAAAAGAAGTGCTGTCCAGACTGTGTGAAAGGAGTGAAAAGCTCCAAATGATTTCAAACAGCAAAATTAAAAAGAGAAAAAACATTGGTGGTCAACATCTGAAGATTGGTTAAAAAAATGTTTTTAGAGGTTTGGCAGGTGGAAGGAAGGTAGAACTACTGTAGTATTGAAGGGAGACTTAATGTAAGCGTGTAAATGCAGCTCCACTCTTGTAGCCCCACTCAGGGACTAACAAGTTCTAATCTCTCTGGCAGAAAGGTCTTAGGAAGTAAGATGACAGTCTGAAGAGCAACAAAGTATATACAAGGAGGAGGCTGCGGTGGGTGAAACACATGGGTCAAACACAGCACATTCATCCAGGAGACCAGAGTTTGAGTCCTGTGTGAAACGAAAAGCCAGTGTTAACTTTTTACTTTTAGACTTGGTTGATTTGAATATTTCAGTTTTTTTCAGTTTTCAGTCACAATTTGGTTACTTTTAGGCAAGAAAACTACTTGGTTAGGTTTAAGCAGTAAAACTGTTTAGTTAAGGCTGGCAAAAGTCATTGTTTGGGTTAAGATAGACCCTTCCACAATGTTAACCACATGTTAGAAAAACTTCTCCATAAACTGTGCATGTAATAGCTCTGCTTCAGTGGTCGCATCTGTTGCTCAGGTTGTCAGGTCTGTCCCTCCAGCAGCAGCAACCAGCATCCCCATATGAAAAAACATTATACTTAAGTTATGCTTTTTGAAGAATGTACACTTTGCACTATTTTTCTGGCCTTTAAGTACAATTAAATGTGCTCAAGTACTCCTTTAGTACCACTTAAGTAATGCTTGAGTATACTTGGGTAAGTAGTATGCTAAGTTGCCACAACTTTTTAGAAACTTCAAGTGTACTGAAGTACATCAGTGAAAATCATTATTCATGAGCATTCAATACACACTTGCAGTACAGTTGTATTATATCACCAGTGTGTTAGAAATATACTTAAAATGGGGTGAAATTAAAGCACACTTTAATTAAGCATGCTAATAGTGTATTAAAAAGGACTTGAAAATAAGTATACTTTTCATAAGTACACTTTATCACCATTAAAAGTATTGTAATTTAGTATACCTTTTATAAGTACACTTAAGTACAAGTTATAATACACTTACAATAAAGTACACGTTTTACAAGTACTTTGAAATACCCCTTTAAGTTTAGAATATTCACTTTTAATATGTGTTTAATATAAAGTAGAGCTTAATGACATCTACTTAGAAGTACTTTTTTTTTAAAAGTATATGTCAAACTTAAGCATAAAAAGTAAAATGCTTTTGTAATGACTTTTCTGTACATAAATCATATTTCTAATACATGAAAGTATACTACTCTTTGACCTGGGTCAACACCCTCCACACTGGTAACTCCAGAAATAGAAATTAGAATCACTTAATGGTAATTTCATTGAAGCCAGGTCCACACTACAAATAGAAACTAATATTCTGCCAACAATGCTAGGTAAACACGAGTAAATTGTATGAAACAAAAGCTACGTATCAACTTTTGTCTGTTTGCTGATGTACAATATCATGTAACGTGCATGAGGTCAAAAGGTCAACAAACAAATGAATGAGTGTAAACAATAAAGAAACTTCAGTGTGTGCAGAAGATACCAACATTTAAATCAGCTGTGTGGCAGCAGGTGCAGCCATTACAGATGTCTGTAGGAAATTTCACGGTAATCCATCCAATGGTTTTTGAGATATTCCAGTCGGACATTTGCATCCCTGGAGCCAGGCCACTGCCATGCCTAAAAAAACCTAATTTAGTCCAAGGGGGGGGGGGGGGCGAGGTGAAGCTGAGGAGAAAGGTGGAACCACCATGGCTGAGTGCAATAGAGTAAGAGCGAGAGTGCCATGAAACATAGCTCTCTTTAAACCTTAATGTCTCCTTTATTGAATCTGATACAGGAGAGGAAAAAAACACATTTTGTCAGAACAAAAGCCCCATTTTCTAAAATCCTCTCCAGGTATTCCAAAGAAGAAGTTCACCTTCATGACTGACTTATTTGTAGTTTTTGCAATAAACACATGTCTGGGTGCATGTAAAAGCATCCATAACCATGTGAAAGGTACTTCTCTTTATTTTTTCCACTTTTTATATGTGTTGCTTTAGTCGGAATTTAATGGAGGCTCTCAGTGCATTCCACCAGTAAAGCTACTTCATACTCTTTGCCCCTCTGGTGCTTGGGAGTAAAAGAATCAAGGACAGTCTTTCAGTCACGCAATATCAACTTGCAGCTTCTATCTGTGTAACCAGATACATGAGAATCCATATAATGTACTTTGCAGTATGTTTCAAACAACACTGTTTCAAGGTACATGGGTTTATTGAATGAAAAGGGTGAGATATCACTTCGCTTCTCTTATCTTTTGTCCGCACATTTGTCTTAGCACTCACCATCAAATAGGCAGCTTGTCTCTGTTCCTTGAAGACCACTTGGAAAAACAATCATTGTAATCTGTTTAGGCCTCCACTTCACTGCCGCAAATGGGATTAAGTCCAAAGGGAGCATCAGACCTCATTATGGCCATTAACAGAACATAATGCTGTTCAGATGGTCTCTAACAGATTTCATGGTCCCTCCTTTATCCTGACTAACCATTCCCACTGTGGTGAACAGCTAACCTTATCCATGAGCATTCATTCACCCGTGTATAACTGCCACTGTATCTTCAAAAGTGTGTCCATTAAGAACAGCTTGCAAGATTCTGGAACTCGTGAATTTATCTTTAAGGTTATATTCATTGCAATGGTCCATGAATAAATTGTGCTCAGGACACAATTCAGGATCGTGTTCCTCTACCACAGAGTGTCTGTGATCTTTGTTGATTCATCTTATTTAAAGGGAACTATACACTGTTTGCTTGCTTATTTGTTTAATTTCTACAACTACGGGCTATTTAATAAATGGGTGCGACTATAATGCTAGCAGTGAGGTTAACCATATAATGTGGGAATACTTGCACAAGGTTTTCTTGTTTTTGCATTAATGCAGCATAAGAGACAGCTACATGCTAACATCAGCATGTAAACATGCTCACAGTTACAATGTTTACATTTGACATGTTTAGTTTGGCGTATATGCACGTTAACATTTGCTAATTAGCGCTCAATACAATATAGAGCAGATGGGATTAACTTTAGTTTTGCACATACTAGCCTGCAATTCATTCAAGGTTGGATTCGAAGCCGGAAAAAAATACACTGATTAACAACATCATTATCATATGTTCACATTTAATATCTGTATATTTTGTATCAATCATTTCTTTTAGTCTAGACCACTGTTATATTGAGTCAAATATTTAAGCAGAGCAAAATATTAAACATTTGACTGTAACACAGCTTGACATTAATGTGATAAATAGCCAGTTGTTTCCAAATACAATATCATTTCCAGAAAAACATGAAATGAAACAGCAAATTCTTAATTTAATTTATTAAGGACCTTACAAAATTCACAGTCTCTTAGCTCTAATTTATGAAGATGCTAACTCATGTGGCCAGCATAGCTTCTCACTTGCTTTTTGGTAAAAGCTGAGTCCTTTCTACCACTGAAAAAGTCTTTTTATTACAGCCTTTGCACCAGGTCACTGCTACGAACCCTTTGTGAAGTACGGTAACCTGACGAGTAGTGACAGCACTTGGGCAGTGGGAGCTGTGGTGGAGTTTGCCTGTGACCCCGGCTATACTCTGGAACAGGGATCTGTCACCATTGAATGCATGGACCCCAACAATCCCCAGTGGAACGAGACCGAGCCTGCCTGCAGAGGTCTGTATGTCTGTGTATTGCTGAAAAGAAGTGAACCATAATTGTACATTGTGTACTTGTTTTATTTAGCTAGCACGATTCACTTAAAAGGAGTAAGCCTAGACAGTGGGTCAGCATCTCGCTCAGGGACATTTCAGCAGGACTCATAGCTGTTAGTACTGTTGTTGCAAGTTGGGTGCAACTTGGGTGTTAAGGTCTGTAAACACACAGGCATACAGTATGATTCAATTAGATCAGACAGGTCCTGAGAATAACTCATGCTGTAGGTTTTAGCCAATGAAGATGAAACACATTACTGGCTTGAAACACAGTGGCAACAACCACTATATGGTAAAAAAAGCATAGATGGGTCATTGTCACATAAATTGTTCACACCTTTAGTACAAGTCTATACTACAGTTCACTCAGACATGCTTTTTGGTTTCGAAACCATTCAGTAGCACAACAAATAAATTAGCAGCTGTTGCTATGAGGAGGTGTACTTGATAAGCAGCCATGTTTAAGTTGGTGCTACATGTCAAAGAAGCGTCCACGTGAATGTGAACATTGCATTTTAATGGGACTATTTATGTCATTCTATAGTCTAATTCAAAACCAATATTGGCCTTTCTTGTAATAATAATAACGATAATAAGACAATAATCAACATGGCATTGGCATCAACAAAAGCAGAGCAAACTACAGTTCAACATGGAAAAAAGCAACACAACAACAAATACAAGCAAGGACAGACATTACAAGAAATTACAGAACAGCCTTGCAAAACTAGACATGAGCAAAGACAGATAAAAGCTACAATAGACACAAGCAGAGACAAATATGAGAAACAGGACGACATGAACACTAAGGTAGGTCAAGCTACAGGGCAGTTTAGCAATATACAAGTTGTATATTGACATAGGTATCCAAACTTGAGTTTTTTTACTCCTCCATCAGACCATTCCTGATTTAAATCTAAAAATTACCAGTTTTAGACTCCAGACTTAGACTTATTTAGGCAAAATCCCTATGTGGCTGCTTGTGATGATGATTGCAAATGCTCAAAGAAGCATGCCAGGCCTGCAGGTGGCAATAAAGTCTACATTAATGATAAAAAGAAGGTTATGACATGCATGGTGAGCTTATTTTCCTTTGGCAGTAGTATCTGGAAAAAAAACACGAGTAAAAAATTATTCATTTATAATTATTTGACATCTATTTTTTCACTGTTATTTATTCAACAACTTTATGGCACATGGCCTGGCAGTGCTATCCAAATGTAAACACACTGGTAATCCACGATTGTTGTTTCAAGTGCATGCTCATTACACAAAGCCACAATGGGTAAGTGCAAATTGAGGTGATGACGTCAACACTCATGTACACACATACACACACAGACAAACAGAAGACGACATTCATGAAAAATCTGTACTTTACAAAGCATTTTCAAAAATCTTTTGGTGACCTAAACTGTTTGAGTGGGGATGAGAGATGAAGAGGAAAATGCATGCTTACAAATTTCCATATACATGTAGAGAATACCTTAATATCTATCGTTGTGTGTGTGTATGTTCTAGCTGTGTGTAGTGGCGAGATCACAGATTCAGTTGGAGTGGTGCTGTCTCCTAACTGGCCTGAAGCCTACGATAAAGGCCAAGACTGTATTTGGGGAATCCACGTCGAGGAGGACAAGAGGATCATGCTGGACATTCAAGTGTATGTATCAACCTTCCACATGTGCAGTTTGATCCGCCTCCTCACACTTTACGCTTTGATATGCATGGCAGCACATTACTGCAGACCTTTCGCCTGGTCTCTTTCAGCCGCTTTCAGTCAAACAGCACCAAAGAAGCAGTTAGAAGATTACAAAGCGCTACCTCACCATGACTTGTAAAACACATTAAAAACGCAACGTGCCGCTAATGAAAGAGCGCTTGGCTTGTGAATGAGATGCGTAAATGCCACACAGACAAAGGTTAATTAGGTGCAGCAGAGAAAACTAATTATATCAGGGAGGGTTTGTTTTGCAGTCTCTCCCCCCCCCCCCCCCCACCACCACCACTCACCCTTCTCACTCTTCCCCCCACTCCTGTAATGGCTGCTGTGTGGAGTAGAGGGTGCAAGTGTACA
This sequence comes from Chaetodon auriga, assembly GCF_051107435.1. NCBI lineage: Eukaryota > Metazoa > Chordata > Actinopteri > Chaetodontiformes > Chaetodontidae > Chaetodon > Chaetodon auriga. The sequence goes on along the minus strand of NC_135080.1, from coordinate 26,714,287 downwards.
GCATGGGAGTGTGTGTTTTCTGTGATTGCGGTGCCAAGGTGAAGACACAGAACAACACACCCCGCCGTGTCTGAGCCCGATAAGTCAGTCAGCCGTAGAAAATCATTTGCAATTTGCAAGCAAATTAAGGAGGGCTCATTTGCATAGGACGCATCTTAAGACGTTTTTTTCTGTTTGTTTGTTTTTTTTCTCTCACTGAACAGCACCTGCTCTTGTTGTATTTTAAGAAGCATGTATATATGGCTTCCTCTGGTTTTTGAAAGGAAGTCTGTCAACATGAGTAATTGCTGCAATTCATTTAGCAGAGCAGGTGAGTTCAGAGGAAGTGAAGGCACCCAGTGAAAACACTCAGATAATAAAACCTTGTGTAAATATGGAACATATCAAAGAAACAACAGCTTGAGTGGTCATCCTACATCTTGCATTTTATTGTGAAAATAGTTTTACCCTTTTTATTTTTTTAACTGACAAAATATGTAACGATAAGCCTCAAAGGGAAACCAAAATTATACAGTGTAAATACATTAATCGCAATGACAGATGAAGTAGTTGTACTCAACTTCGGGCGATGTGAAATAATCAATATTCAAACTAAAGAACAGAATTTAACTTGCCAGTTAATTCAGTGGCTACTGTGGAGGATGTTAGTGAGTTCTCTCATCCCCAGTATCACAGGAAAAGTTTCACCAGTGGATCAGATGGTGAGGGGAGAAGTCGCTCTGAGTCGCAGTGCTGTTTCTCGTGTGGGCCATTCTCAGATGTGCTCAGTCCACGTCGCAGTTTGGCCAGTGGATAGCTCTTTCTCTTGTGTGGTTCTCTCTGTAGCTCTCAGGCATTTTCAGGCACTCTTGATCCCACGAGGCAATGAGGCTGTTTCTCTCAACAGGTGGCAGGGTGATAACATCTTCACACATCCCCACTTGGGTGTGCTGGATTTGCAGTAGGAGCCTTTGCCAGAGTTTGTCACAGTTTGACTATTCTAATTTGTAGCATATTTCTTGAAATGTCACTAGGGCGACTTTGACCATCTCATTTGGTTTTATTGGTTATCTTGCATGACACATGCTTTAGTGATGACTGGATCTTCAAGCACTGAAGATAATGCACATGAATTTCAAGAAGCTTCATTCTTTGCTCCAGCAGCACTACACCAATGTTCCTTTCTCATGACACATTTGCAAAGCTGATTTTCTGAATTTTTTGAACCTGCATTGTTAAGATTCATGTTTGTGTGCTGAAAGTCTTTTTCTTCCCTGCCTCTCTTGGTATTAAGTGGAGTAGCATTAAACAGATATCAGGAACAACCTGAGACCCACTCATAAAAACATTTCTCCATTGCACTACTAGTGGTCAAAAGCTCCAAAGGGGCCTTTAGTAATGTCCCAAAAAGATGGTGAGATTGAAAGGACATCAGGTTCAATTGTTGGAAAGCATGATAACTCATTTATTCACACTGCATTACATGCTAGAGTATATTGATGTAATTGTAGCTTATGAGTTTTATTAAGAATTAAGGCAAACCTACACCTTTGCATAACCTATTCTGGAGTACAATCATGTGGTCAAAAATTTCAATCTTAGCCCCTCGGAGGGAATACTCAGCCTAGTATTTATTGTATGTGATAAACATTGCAGCCTTTAAGGATTGCAAGTGGGGATTTAGACCTTAAGCCTTGTTCATTGTGTGTATTTTGTGTGTGAGCATCTGTGTGTACAGGGATAAGCTTTGAAAAGTCTGCAGCTCAAACTAAACTTGAGGTGTCAGCACACTGTGGTCCAGTTTCCCAGAGAGGGCACATGGGAATATACCAAAACAGAAATTTCCACAGAGAGAAACATTCTAATCTAGCACAAAGCCTCCGTACTGTGTGAACATATGCCTAGCAGGTGCCTGAGCATTTTTATGAAGCTTATCAATAGCAGCTGTTCTCCCTGAGCCCTCTGGGTAGATAGTGTACAGAGATATATGAGGCCTTTAACAAGGTCCCTGGGTACTAGTTCCCTATATTCCACAAAGACACCTGCGCACACGTCCACATATCTCCTGCTCCATCTCTGTAATGGCAAGAGGGACATTATCACCAGAGTGTATCAAATGACTTTTATGGATGGTCTTCATATGAAAGAGGAGGGAGTGAGAAGTGTGATTACGATGAAAGTGAGGGAAGTAAATGAATGAAACCACTCTCTCTTCCACAAAATATAGATTACTGTCCACTGCATTGTCCAATACAAAACCTTTTTAAATAACAGAAACTGTTGAAGTGGTAATTAGTCTGCATCATTAAGGGAACAGTCTGCCTCACATGCTGGTACATTGCCAGCTGATGTCAGATGTTGAGTGCAGCACTCACTTGGTGATTTGTCTCTTTTGTTGTATCCAACGTGCCTCATCTGCACTCTATAAAGCTGTCCTACATTTCCCAGGTTTCTAATGATATGGGTGTTTTTTTTGTTTTGTTTTGTTTCATTTTTATGTGATAGTGCAACTGGAGAGAGACAGGAAAGGGGGAAGAGAGTGGGGAAGGCACGCAGCAACGCGCTCGGGTTGGAATCAAACCCGAGCCGCTGCGGTAAGGACACAACTTTAGTGCTTGGGGCGTGTGCTCTACCAGGTGAGCTATCATGGCGCCCCCAATCCTATGTTTTATGTCAGTGAAACAGCAAAGCAAGTCAAATTCTGACTGGGCATGTTTGCTTGTGGATTGACATTCTGGATTTCTGAAGGTTTTGCACCTCTGTGTCTTTATGTCAATAGCAGCATCAGCATCTAGTTAGCCTAGCTTACCATAAAGAATGGAAGCAGGGGGAAACAGTTAGCTTGGCTCTGTTTAAAAATTCCAAAATACACCTATTAAAACCTCTACAGTCCATTTTTTAATGAATAAACAAGCAGTACTTTAGATTGTCATGCCCAGAAGGCAATTCTTCAAATTTAAAGATTATATGTTTATATGAATTATATGTGAAATTGTCCAAAAAAGGCTACAGTTCCTACTTTGTTCATCAGATCTGAAATTGTCTTCAAACTTTCTGACTGCAGCATATGGCCATGCTCTCTTTTTACCCCACTGAAAAACTGTCAGAAACAATTGAGAGTCATTTCCTCAGGTAAGGCTTCACCACTGACCTGCTGCTTCTACTTGTGGTGGGTCCTGGGTGTCTTCATTCCAGAGAAGTGGCAATGAGCACAGAATATGACCTTTTTTTTTTGGCCATGACCAAATATTGGACCCATTTTTTACAAGCAATATGTCTTCCCAATATTCAGACACTAAAAGGGCATTTTTCAAAGAAACAAATGGGGAGACAATGAACTTTGTCCGAGTCCTGTCAGACACACTCTCACGATGATCAGAAGCGATCATATTAAGCGAGCAGATAAAAACAAGCAACAAAATAAGGTGCAAACATTAAATTTATACTGCATCTAGTGAGTATTATTTTGACATTAGTAAGCAATAGTCCATTAATAATGCATTAGTATTAAAAATGATGATGGGGGAAAGCGATCATGCCCACTTAGTAGACAGCATTCAGTTGTCCGGTGCTTTCAAATGCATCGCACAGATTTTGTGTTTCTGTTCTTTTATATATTGGGGTGCAGGCAGGTAAATTTGACAAAATTGACCTGTTGTCACGGACTTGTGAGGAAAGGCCAGGACCCAGATGCAGAGTACCAAAAAATATAAGTTTATTGTCCAACAAAGTACTAACAGAAAATCACCTCAACGGGAAAACGCGGACACGCGAAAAACCAACAAAAGTCACCGTAACGGGAAAAACACTCTACAAAGGAAAAACAACTGAAAATCACCTCAACGGGAAAAGTAGCAAATAAGAGTCACAATGCAACAAAAAAACAAGAACACTAACTAGAGAACAGAAAGCGTCCAGGAGCAGGCTCAACTGGAGATAATCAAAGAGCAAGGAAAACGTATATCGAATGTCGATCACGGGAGGCAGGAGGACGGCTTGAGAGCAGGCACACGAGCAGCTAAGGCAATACTCCGGCACGGGAGCAGGTTTGGAGCCGGCTTAAGTAGCCGGCTTGATTACGTGATGAGGGGCAGGTGAGTGTGATCAGCCTGCTGCCGAGCCGATCACCCCGCCTCCGTGCGCTCCGTCTAGGAGCAGAGGGAGAGAGAGACAAGAATTATTGTCGGACAAGTGCACAGGAATGGCAACGTGACACCTGTAACATAAAGAATGTTTAAATGATTGTTTTTATTGTTTAATGCCACCTCATCACACCTCAGTTGAAGGTTCCCTTGGTTTAAGTGACAATGTTTTTGCCAATGACACTTTGTTTCGTTGATTCTGTTCTTATCTTAGTGAAACTAAGATCCCCTGTGCTTGATAGGGGAAGAATAGATATTGCATTTCTATTTTGTGGATGATGTGATGTGGAGGTTTAGATTGATTAAAAAAACTCTGGGTTCCCACGTGTTATCTGAAAGCTGAGATAAAGGTAATTATCAGTGACAAAGCTCTAATTTACATAATTCCAATTTTGATGAGACAAAGTTATGATTTACAGCATTATCTGTCCAATGTGGCACCCTATTGGTTGAAAATGGCTGATGTCATCGTTAAGTAATACATGCAATGTTAAGTAGTTTAAAAACTCGAGAATATCAATATCAGTGGCATATGATAGATTGAAGTGGGTTTTGAAAAAGGGAAAGTGATTTACCACTTACCAGTATGTCCTATGAGACAGATTCAGAAAAGCCATGTAAGCTAAAAACAGTTCCAACCACTTTCTTCCTGCATCACTCCGTTTTGCAGACATGGAAATAGCAGATCATAGAGTGAATAGTTGGGGTAGAATGAGTTGCCAGCTGGTCCCGGGGTCCAGGCCAGAGTCAGCCCTGTTTTTTCAAATTGAACTAAATCAAATTAGTGTCAGGGAGTGGAGGCTGTGATTGATTTTTCTCTACAGATGCACTGCAGAGCCATGCAAAGCCTTGTTTAGCTTAATCACAACAAATCTGACACCAGCTGACGATATTTCTCAATCTGCTTCTCTCTGAGCAGGTGAGAGGTTTTATCTGATCACAATCAAATAAACCATTAAATGCATGATTTTGTCCTGTCTGAGTAACATTTTTGCTAAAGCTCTACATTGACCAGTTTTAGAAAATGACTGAGACTGGAAACTATATATCTGTGAGCCATTTTTTACAACAGGCTTGTCGCAGAGTGCAACAGAGAAGGGAAGTCAGAAACTATTGAACATTGCCGATATTTTCATGGGATTTGTTGAAAATAAGAAAATATAAAATAACAGCAGATTTACCTTTTAAATTATCTGCTCCTAGCAACAACTCAGTTTCTGTGCTGAATGAATAGATCACCCAGTAATCGTGATTGCTTATGACTGCCTCATTGGAATTTAGTTGACATGAACTCGATGTCAGTATGAATGAATTAAATGACATGAAATTGAAATGCAGATTATCAGGCTAGTAAAATTGCATCTAATGAAGTTATTTTAATATGCATACTACTTTATCAATAAAAAGATTTGGTAATTTTCCAGTTTGGGTATAAATCATAATCTCAACACAGTTACAATTAGTATATAGTATGCAATTGGGTATATTTCAAAAATTAGGACCAGTTCACTTCCTTGAAAGACAATAAATACTGGACATGGTTTACATTTGGGTTATATTTCGGTCAGATGGTTACAGTTAGGGTTTGTGAATCAATCTGTTCAGTGGAAAGTCATTACATTTCTAGGAATACAAGTGTTAGTGTGTGTGGCTTAATGTGCATCTACTGCTGACAGAAGACAAATGGCTCAGCCTGTAGAAAGACAAACACTCCCCACTCCACTTCTCGTCTGTTCACAAACTCACTCATATCCCTGTAATTTCTTCAGTTTTTGTAAAAAAAAAAATAAAAATCTGACAACAAACATTTCACACTCTTTCAGGCTTTGCCATGTGTCGATTCAGTCCACGTCTGTTGAACCTTTGATTTTCCAACATTCCCATAGTGATTAATAGCTCAATCTCAGGCTGGCTAATGAGTTTTATCAGGAGCCGCTGGTGATTAATTAGCAACAGCAAAGAGCATGTCACTGCTTTATTCTGGCTAAGCCATTTCTTCCATGCTCTAAATCTTCTCTCTACAAAGAGATAGCTTAGCCCCAGGTGACATTTTTAAACAGCTTTGAGGTTTGTAAGTGCTGCAGCTCTACAAGCTATGGACAAATCAGCACAAATACATGGTCCTTTGACAGTTAAACTGTGACACTAAATGTGGTTATTCAGCATGACGCGAATTCATTCATTTCACCGTGATCGTTGCGCATCAGTATGAATCTGCAAGAAAATGGCAAACTTTTTAGAATATTCTGTAAATATTAAAGGGAAATTCTGTTTCTTGTTAACACTATTATTATTATAACCTCATATTTCTGCCCTTTCAGACCATGGGTCATGGAACATTTTACTGAACACCTCTGTTTTAGAGATTTGGTAGACATGATCTTGCATAAGAAATTTATCTTTAGGGGCAAGGACGATGAGCTCCAGCAGCTTTCAAGAAAACGTACGTTTCACAGAATCCATTTGGCTATAAATGGGCACTCCACTTCAAGGTTTCAAGGTTCATTTATTTATCATCCTACAATACAGAGTTGTTCAACAAAATACAAGCTGTAATCCTTTTATGCTACCCACAAAACAAAGCTACAATCACACATTAAGATGAGTTCAGTGATCAGGAGAGTACTGCTCAGCCAGTGAGAACAGCTGAAACTCTGCAGTTAAAAAAACAAAACAGATAAAACAAAAAACTGGTGAGTGATATAGACATATTTAGATCTCTGCCTAAAGTAAAAGTAGCATTTGACAGTGTAAAAATTAAAAGTATAATCAGTATAAGTATTAAATTATTAAATTCATTGTTTTGGTGGGAGCAGTGTTCATAGTTAAGTCTGACAGCAACAGGAAGGAAGGACCTGCAGTATCTCTCCTTCACACACTGCAGATGAGGCAGCATGATACAGAGGGAGCTGCCCAGCACTGTCAGTGTCCTGCATGGAGTGGGATATGTTCTCCATTACAGATGATAGCACAGCCATTTGCTCTCTCAAACTGGCATCCCAGGACAGAGGTGGCCTTCTTAGCCCGTATGTTAAGTCCAAGCAGACCACTAAAAGGATGGCTGGTGCCACCACAGAGTCAAAAAAGGTCCTCAGGAGTGACTGCTTGGGTCTTTTATTTTGCATTTGTATTGTCAGTCTAGTCTAGTTTATTATTCAGATGAATACCCAGGTTGTGAGATTCCACCATCTTAATGTGTGTTTCCTGGATGTTTACTGGTGTAGGAGAAGAGTGTTTGCACCTGCAGAAGTCCACCACCAGTTGTTTGGTTTTCCATGCATTGGTGGTTCTGCTGGTGCCAATCCACAAATCCCTAACTGTTGAGGTCCTTAGGGTGCAGATGTGTGTCATCTTTAAATGGTACAGTGCAGCATTCATGCCTAGCGGTATTGCAGTGTTAGCCACGTCTCTGTGAACAGCATAATTCTATGCTCCTGGTATTCACTGTGCTGAGTCACACTGCCAGCTCATCCGTCTCACATTCCCCGTAATGATCAAGGGGCGGACTGCTTTGGAATGTCTTGTCTTAGCGCAGCGCCTAGCCCTGGCATGGTCTCGGTCCTTGTTACTCTGGTATTTCAAAGCAAGTGGCTGACTAGTGGTGAATATAGGATTCACTGTGTGTCCCCTTGTCTAAATGTAAGGGGTACGTGGACAGTGGTAAAAAGAGTGAGAGTGGAGTGGTAAAAAAAAAAAAAAAAGAAAAAAAAACGAAAAGAAACTAGAGAGAAAAGTTCAATGGTGAGCAAAAGCTGCTTGAACAAGCTGCCAGTCCAGGAAAATCATTTCTTTGAGAACAATTGGAAGTGTAGATCTTGGATAAATGTATTAAGCTCTAACATGGATGGATTTGACATAGTTAAGTGTCTGAGGTGATTTAAATACACTGCATTTTGAAAAAGTAATCTGGATAATTGGGTTGAAAGAATGCAAAATGTGTTTACTTGTATTGAAAAATCAAATCAAAAATTCAACCCTTCTCTTTGATTGAGATGAAAAGTGTATTTGTTAGAGAATGATGTCAAAAGGTGATTAAATTAAATATTCTGTATTTGGGGTTATAGATATATTTCTAAAAGATATTTTTTGCTTTGGTATGAACTAGGAATAACGACACAGTTTGTCTTGAAGGAGAAGCTGACTGTAACATTTTGTTTACATGCTATCTATGGTCATATATCGATCACATGACAGATCAGTGAGTTGTATAGAAAACAGCCTCAGGTTCCACCCTGATGAAGGCAACACAGCTGAAAATGTTTAATGAATGAAGAGTGGTGTTTTGATTTTAATGGATTTGCGTTGAAGTTCACACAGATTTGCACCTCTGTGTGTGCGTGTGTGTGTGTGTGTGTGTGTGTGTGTGTGTGTGTGTGTGGTCTCAAAATAAGACCTTTTCTTAGCATAAAGTAACATGAAATGGAAGCCATCCGGTAAAGTACAGCTACTATAAAATTAAACTAAAGTACAGTACTTGAATTATGTAGTTACAATGCAGGACTTGAGAACAGAGTATGTTTCTGTTAAAAATATACCTTTTTTACACAAAGGATGGATTACAATCAGTGGAGGGTGGATTAGATGCAGACTTTTGGGAGACACTATACATTTTTGAATAATAGTCGGGATACTTTGACCTCTCCTGCATCAATTTTGAAAACTATTTTTCTTTCTCTCATCAGTCCCCCTAATTTGGGGAAATGAAATAATGAATTGCTGGACTCCCCATCCCTCTTGAAATCCCTTCAGCTGTATATACAATAAAGAGGGCAGCAGTTGCTCTACAACTGCCTCTCGGATTGCTACAAAAGCTACAGGGATTTCAACTAAACTACTTTGTGTACTGTGGGATACCATAAAAAGCTCCAGAAAAAAGTTAGAAGTGAGTCTCAAGTTTTTAATATTTATCACAAATATTGCAGTTTACTTTCAGTCAGCTTAAAGTCAAGTATACATTCTGTTGAAATGACATTTGGTAAAGCTGTAGGAGATTTTGTTACAGCCCCAAAAAATGTTGCGCTTGCTGGTTTCCATAATCTCTACAACAAAGGTGATGAGTAAAATATCATCATGTCTACTGTCATAATGGATAGAAATATGGAAATAAAAGCCAGTCAGACAAGCTCCTGATTTTCTATAAATATAATATGATGTGAACCACAGACAATTATCAGTGGAAAAGGATTTTTTCCCCTCATGAATGATAGTAATAAGTAATTGTGGTTTGACTTCATTGACCATCATTGTGGTCCTATTTGTGCAATTACTGTCATTTTAAAAATGCAAGAACACATTTTGAGGTGTAACCTAAAAGTCATGATGTGTCAGGCGTAGTTCATGAGTGAAGGTGTTTTATGGAGGTTGTGACCACATCATTCACTGCAACAGACAGTTTAAAGGTGAGACCAGTGAGAGCAAAGAGAGCAGGGAGTGAAAAGAAAACTGAAAGGAAAAACTTCACAGACGGTTCTCAGGCTGGTTGAGATGGAAAACACTTGATACAGACTCTATTGTGTGTGTGTCTCATGTTTCAGGTTGAACATTGGGAAGAATGACCTGATGACCTTTTATGATGGAGATGATCTCACAGCTAAAGTACTGGGTCAGTACGGAGGATCAAAGTCCCGATTTAAGCTCTACACCTCCACTGCAGATGTCACCATCCAGTTCCAGTCTGACCCTGCCACCAACGTCTACGGCTACGGCAATGGCTTCATAGTCAACTTTTTTGGTAAGCCATGGAACCAGCGCTCACAGATGACTCAACCTCACAGGGATTTAATCTTCTGGGCTCACTCATCACAGAGCTTAGTCACTGACTGATATTTGAAGGCGGGTAACAGTTTTGTTTGGACTGATAAAGATGGTTGATTGTAGTTGGACATCAACAGTTGCGCTGATATTCATGATTTTCCATTTGACTGTTTTCACATAAATATTCAGTATTCACAAGGCCAGGGAAATTAAGGTATTGACCATGTAAGGCCTCATTTTAATTGTGCAAATGACACAACAAGCACACAGTGGTATGTTTAAGATGCATGGACTATGCAGGCATCTCCAATGCACAGTAGCACAAGTACTTGGTGAAGTGGAATATACAGTAGATCAGTGAGTGTGGTGATTAATACATCAACTCAGGTTAATGACATGACATGCCTGGTCTCATAGCTCAGAAACAGCTGAGCTAATCATAGTGAAGCATGGAACAATCAAGTGTGGTTGGGTGGCACAATGTGATCACACAGTACCATAAATCTGCAGTCAGAGGCAGAGGATTTTACAATGAGAATAGAAAGAGGTCATTGGAAATATTCTACTCACATCGTAAATGGTCACATTGTTTAGTAATTGATATGACAGCATTTGCAGGTAATATATTTCAAGGGAAATCATGAAACACTTCTCCTAATCAGAAAGTTGAAAAGAGGCAGTTATGCACAGATTAATGAGCCCTTCTTATCTGACATCTCATGCATGGACAGGCAGAACAGAGTTTTAACAGACCCATCCGATGTGTCTAGGGGTGTATGTGCTTATTTTGTAGCAGCCTGGTGTCATTTACATATAATTTAATGAAGGTAAACACATTGAACAGCTGTGTGTACTGGCACTGCCCTCTGGCACGGCACCTCTCACATCAGAGACTGCTGATTTATCAACACGTGTTCTGTTGCCTTCTGATGGCTGCAGGGATTGAACGAACAGAGGGAGAAACTTTCATACAGTATAAAGCAGCTGTGGACCACAGGTACTGGAAGAGCTTCTCGTGTTACTGTAGATAAAAGCAGGCTGATTCACAGACGTTACTACTTTAGATGTGTTGATTTAAATGCAAGGAGGGTGTTTAAATAGTTTATATTTTGAGTGCCATCCTTTTCTATTTCATCTGAATCAACCATAGTGACCATAGCGACCATAATCTCTCCCTAAACTTAACTACATGTTTTAGTTGATGTTTAGTTAATCTTATCTTAGTCATATCCTTCCCTGATCTTAACCATACTGTAGTTATGAAGATATTGTAATTACATCAAGGGAGGGAAAACTTCTACTGAGAAGAAGAATGCTGTCAATGAACACAAAGATATGACAAGTCGTTTTATATTGCATAATATCAGGCCTCAGAATTATTAGCATTTAATGAGGCATTAGATAATGGAGAGAATGATAAAGGTTAATGACAAAGAAGCATAGACTAACCTAAATGCTCACGTATGATTTTTAAAGGAATAGTTCAACATTATGGGAATCAATGTTCCTCTGGAGTCAGAGTGTGGTTATTCTAGCTTAGTGTAAAGACTGGATGCAGGGGGAACCACTTAAACTAGCAAAGTTCAAAAACACCTACTAACACCTTTAAAGCCCACTAATTAACATGATGAGTCTCATTTGTTTTGTACAAAAGAAACGTTAAAATGATAAAATGTGCTCATGGACAGAATTATGTTGCTGCTGGGGCTATTTTTTTGTCGAATCAGATAGAGGTCAAATGGTATCCAGCTACAGAGAAGTTAGAGGGATGCATGGATGAATGGATGTAAAATGAATGGATGGATGGAAAGAGAATAAATAGTAAATTGGAGAGTTAGGCAAGAAAAAGAGAAGTTTGGCAAAATGAAAGAGAGGTAGAGGGAATTTGTTTTTGCTGGTATGGGACCTAAAAATGAAAGCAATAAGAGGCTGTCCCTGGTGTTGGTGGGGCCTTTCCATCAGTGCAGCACCACTCCAATAGCCAGCACACTATATCTGATAAGAGTTAATGAATTCATAGGGGAAAGAAAGGCTACAGAATACAGATGATCGACAAAGAGGAATAAAGAGAGGGAAAGCTTTTATTATAGCCTCTTCATGAATTTCAATAGTGGAATGTAAACACAAGACAGGCAGCAAGGCGGGCAGGTGTCAGAGAATGTTGCTTTTCGACTGCCCGAGTGCAATTACTTTGGCGTGTTTGTCCAAATTAGATTCCAGAGCACAGGGCCTGAACCTGCTGCTGTGTGCCTGGGAATGAGCAGAGTGACGCCAACAGACCTGGCAGTTACCCCACAGAACAGCTAATTTGAGTTTCTGACAAAATAATTCTCAAGAAAGGCATGCCTTGGTTTCAAGCTCCAGTAAAAAATATATCTATGGATCATTTTATGCTCTCTGTCCAGGCACATGCCAATTCAAAAAGCTAGTGAAAGAACAGAAATGTCTTTTTATTAGACCATTTGGAAGTTTTACACATTAAGAACCCTGGTTGTTAATTCTTCAGTGATCCAGCTGAGTAGATATTTGGGGGCAATGTCAATAATTTGTATCCATATTCTTATTCATAAAGCCACGTCTACAAACCACAAATTGAAACGTGGCATGAAATTTGCAAGCACTTTTAGAAATAAATACATGCTGCTGTGGTATGTGTACTATATGTCTATAGCAACTGCCAGTTTTAAATCCATTTTAAAGAAAAAGTGCCAGTAACAGGTCCAAAGCTTTATTCCTTTTCTTCTATAAGATCACTGTTATTACAGGCCTTTAAGGCCACAGTATGTTTAAAACAAAGTAGTTCACACAAAATGTGAGATAAAATGAGCTTGAGAGAGAAGGTGAGAAGGGTTGCTGCTCTGACAAGCAACAGAACTTCAGGCATTCACTGGCCAGTTTAGACCAGCCCCTTACTCTTGTATTTGTTTGCTGATATGTGAGGTTGAAATTACCCTTTTACTGACAATCTAACACCCATCACCATCATTTCATTCTTTCTCCTTTCAGAAACCTTTTCAGCTTTTCTAACTTTGCCCAAATTTCCAAAAAGGAAACTGAAAATAAAACAGGTGTATTTTTTTTTTTTAAATATTTCCAAGATATTTAAAGATTGAATATCATTCAATAGCATTAAATATTAACTTTAAGCAGCTTCGGTCTAACAAGATTAAATTTCAGAATTTCTTTGACTAGGATAAGACTAGAATGCCTGACTTTTAGTTGAAAAGAAAAAAAAAAAACAGCATGAAGTTGACTAGGACAGAACTAAGACTAAGACAAAATAAGAAAAAAAGACGACAATTTGGGGACGGTGAATATCCACAAGAAGTTTCCTGACTAGTGAACCAGCATCTGTTGCTTGAAGTGTTTGGTCGACAGAGACTCACATTAGTATGTTTCTGACCTTGCCCTGTAAAAGCTCTTTCCTAATTTCCTGTCTTGCTCTCTTCCTTACTGTCTCTGTTAATCTCACACACACACACACACACACACACACACACACACACACACCTCTGCAGAAGTACCTCGTAATGACACCTGCCCTGAGCTTCCAGAGATCTCTAATGGCTGGAAGAGTACATCTCACCCTGAGCTGGTTCAGGGCACCGTGGTGACCTACCAGTGTTACCCAGGTTATCAGGTGGTGGGTGCAGAGCTGCTTATGTGCCAATGGGACCTCACCTGGAGTGGCGACATACCAAGCTGTGAGAGAGGTGAGTACAAAAACACTGCCACTGCTACTGTGTTATCACTTGAGATGGGAAAGATGGTCGATACAAGCTTAGTACCAAACAGCCTGCTCATTACTTTAGTATCAGTAAGGAAATGTCTGTAGTGTTATTAACCTATTATTCCAAGTTATCTCTGAATAATCAAACATGGAGATGGTGGTCATGAGCTCCATGACCTTACAGGTAACTGAATCAATTGAGTCATCTCATCTCAGTCAAGTAATCCAATTCCAGGTCAAAAATGATATGTTTCAGTAGGTATGCAACTAATACATTTCTAAATAAGTCTCTAAAATGTGCAGTGCACTGCAATCCAGATGCCTTTGTTTTGTGAATTTATTTGGTTGTTTATCCAAAAGGTTCAAAGAACAAACTCAATATGGAGCCCTGTGAAGCTGAGGGAAGCTGCAGGCTCAGTTGATATCCTCTGTGGGTTCATCACAACCAGAGCCCGCTGTCACAGTTTCCACTGTTTCACTGTTTCCATACAGTCATTTCAGACATTATTTTTATAAAAAATATCAATTACACCATAGTTGCTTTATGTCAGCTTGCACTGAGCAGTAACAGGACTCCTGCAAAGTGCAGCGTTGGCTTCATGATGTGACCAGTGTGTGCAGAGAAACTGAAAACTACTTTGTGTGGTTATTGGTTAATCCTGGGTATCTCCAGAATCACTCCCTATATGGAAGCCTGTGCATTGCATACCCTTGGAAATTTTATTATATTCCTCTCAAAAGTTGCATTGTCGTGTATATTACAATGTAATGCACAAATTACAGTCATGTCTCAATGGTGACGCAATTTTCTGTGCACTATAAATAAACTCAGGTCACAGGTTTTCCACCACGCAAAACCAAATAATAATTCAAACAATTTAGGGCTAGAAGAATGACTGATGCTCCCTCAGAAACAATCTTTTGTGTTATAGTTACATCTGCCCCAAAGCTAATTTTCAATCTTCCTCAGGAAGTGAGTGAAGACACAATGACCTGACTTCACAAAACAAGCCTCACTAACACTACAAGTCTGGTTTTCATTGGGCTATTACACAGAGGCTGGCACACACACACACACACACGCACACACACAAAGAAGCAAAAGCAATGACTCACTGCCAGTGATCAGCCCCACTGGCAGCAGATGGGGACCTCGGCTGCAGTATGGCTGACTTCCACCCTGTGTTTCGGCCTAGTTGATTCCTCTCCTGCTGGACCCAGAACTGGCCTGACTGGATGCCAGGACAGACCCAAGTCATTTCTTAATCCCGCCTCTATGGGTTTATGTAACCTCAGACAAACAGAGCTGGACTGTTTGATATTTTCTTCATGAACAGAGATCCCCTGAAATCTGGAGGCAAAGCTTCTGCTGTAAGATTCAAATATGCATGTTCTCTACAAATGTTATGTATAGTCGCTTTATTTGATAATGTGAATTGTATTTTTACAGCATGTCTACGCCGATCAAAACAACGAGGGAAAGTCGCAACGGGCAATGGACCAAAGTGCAGACAGTTGAAGCTGACTTAATTTTTTGATATATATATATATATATCTGAAGGTGCAGGTAGGCAGGCAGATACAGGTCCAAGTTAAAGTTCAGGTTACAAAATCTTGGAAGCAAAAACACAGAGCACAAAACCAACATTGCAACTAGGATGAACTGACAAGGCTGTTGTGGCAAAGCTGGATCTGTAGTCGTTTGCATTATTACAAATGCCAGCGTGATTTTGGACGAGGCTTTGTTACTTCTAGAATAAACTATGCTACCCAAGCATGACTGGGAAATGTAGATCAGCAAGTAGCATTGCTACTTGTAGCATTGTAGCCACTCACAAACAATGAATGTTATATAAATCATTTCGGTTTATTGTTTTCATGCATTTACTCACTGTACATGTTTCATTTTGTGCTATATTACAGGGTCATCTCAGTTAGTTATGTCTTGTACACCTTCGAAATGCTCAGCTTGTTTGTTCATACCTCACACTTAAATACTAGATTCATTATTGGTACATCTTTACCTCTAATCACTTTTCACCTGTAACAAAGCATTACAGACCAGCTGGGTTTGTAAACATGAGTGTGGATTGGACGGTGTGTTGATGTTGAGTTCAACTAATGTCTCTTTCCAGGTGAGACAAAGGAAAGCAGAAGACTGTGAGGAGAAAATGTTGGCTGACAATAACCAACTTTCTTTCCTTTTGTGTCCATCCAGTGGTGTCTTGCACTGACCCTGGAAAGGTGGAGCACAGCAGGCGGGTGCTGTCAGGTCCCCATTTCACTGTGGGTTCAACCATCCAATACATCTGCAACAAGGGCTACACTCTGTCTGGAAACAGTCTGCTAACCTGCTTCAATCGAGGATCCTCAGGCCCCAAGTGGAACCAGAAGCTTCCGAGATGCCTGTGTAGGTTTGAGTGTTTCTCAAGGCCTACGTAGTCACAGCAGACACGGCATTTAACTGATGAGACACTAAAATTCCAAGTATGACAGTAGTGCAGGTTTGGAGTTCTCTATGAAGTACTCACAACACTGCTGCTGTCGCCTTTGATGGGTAAAACTAAGTGCTGAATGGCTTTGACTGCCTGAAAGTGTGCGGTATTTACACGATAATCTCCATTTGTCCAGTTCATCGTATCAAGACTACAGCGAAAAAGCAAAGACTTGATGTGTGAAAAATGTATCACAAATTATATCAAAGTCTATGTATGGTAATAGAATTGAAGCACAAATTGAATTTAGACTTTAGTAAATTGTTTCTACAACATTTCTACATGTAGACAAACTTGATTGATATCCACACAGGTAATACACAACCAGAGGTTTCGGAATTATTTCTGCAAGATCTAAATTGTATTGTAGTCCTTATTTGAGCCCATAGATGAATTGTTTCCCTTTTGAACACTCCACAACTGCATCCACAACATGCAACATTGTTACTGACTTCACTTCTACATCATGTATATAATATATAAGTACACAGATCTTTTTATATTTATCTATATATCCATGCATGTATAAAAAAATGCTCAAAGTTGTTGTGTAAAATCTAATATTTTATAATTTTACCCTACCTGTTTGTGGCATATCAGGTGAAGGCTTCCGCAGTTTGTTTCTTTATTAATTGGTAATTATGACTGAAAAGCTTTCATTCTTTGGTGATTTCAGTGTAATCATCAACATCACCAACGCCAGCTCAGTGTCCTGACCTCCTGTCACTCTTCTCTTTCTGTGTGCTTCAGTCTGATTGAAATATAATTTCCTCTTCAAACAGCCTTGAAGGCATTAACCTCATTTGCATGAACGCCTCATACTGAGCTTTACTTACTTTCAAGGTGGAGACATATTGTATGATGGCACTGACTAACAATTAATTTAACTGGACACTGGAAATTACTTTGGAGAGGACAAGCCAGGTCATTGTTATGCATGAGATGGAGATCATGAAAAAAAAAAGGAAAGGTGTGTTTCCAAAAATTCTCCTCAGAACGACTGCAGAGAATGCTGTGTCATGGTGTGAAAGTGAAACTGTCTCTCAGACACTACAGACACATTTTCATTCCTATTGAAAATTCTCCAATTTTTCTTTGGCCTACTCACTGGGTTCTTCAAAGAGTATTGTACAAATGGTATCATTGCATTTTTTTTCCAATTGTGACTGGCACAGTTAAATCTAATGACAGTACTTCATAGTAACGTTTGGTAATTTTGCAGGTGAAAGACTTCAGAGTGTCTTAAAACTGTGCTGAATGCAGTTGCAAAGCAACTTTTTTAGATGTCTAGGTTATGAAATGGTATTGTTTCAGCAGTATTTCAGTGGTTATATTTCAGAACCTGCATACAGTTTCCAGTCAGTTTTAACCAAGATGTGTGCGTTTATTTTGACCTGTAAATCAGCAAAGCCATGTTTAATGGGTTCAGGTTCAGGACCAGTGGTTTTAAAGGCCTCCATGTGCTTAGAAGAAAGCGTTTCAAAAGCAGATGGCAGATGCTGTGTCTGACAAATATAAAAAAACAACATTGAAAAACAAGCCATTCGCCATCAACCCCCCCGTGTGCACAGAGATTGATGTTTAAACGTGTTGGAGTAGGCACACACACGATGAAGTAGTACAATTCATGTCCCTGCTTTCAAAATAGATACATCTAAGTTAAATATGTGTGTGTGTGAGTGTGTGTGTGTGTGTGTGTGTGTGTGTGTGTGTGTCTTTTTGTGTGCACACATTTTATTAAGATAATGTAATTTCTATCTACAGTCACACTTATTTTCTACGTTCACGTTCTCTGGGTTTTTTCCTGTGTTTGATACAACCACAGTGTTACAGTCCTGTCACTCTCAACCATGTTTCTGCTTTAACCCCAGCTGAGACCTTTGAGCCTTGCAGTCACCCAGGAACCCCCACCTATGGCATCCCCAGCTCCACCCAGCTCCACTTCCAGGCTGGAGAGACCCTCAACTACTCCTGCCTGACAGGCCACCAGCTGCTGGGTGAGCCTATTCTCCACTGTGTCCCTGGACACCCATCTCAGTGGAGTGGGTTGCCACCTGTCTGCAAAGGTAAGGAACTGCAGTTCACAGGGTCCTTACAAGTCTGTATCATGAAATACCTGATCTAATTTAAGAACACTGAGGAAGATGAAAAATACAAATATAAATGAAATCATCCTCATTTACTATATTGATAAATACAAATATTCAAATGTGTTGAATAATTCAATGTTTTTTATATTGCTTTAAGGGATGTTCTGGGGAGTTGACTGGGGACTCGAGGGTCTAAGGATAGAGGGTGTACAGATTGTAAAGCCTCTAGAGCAAAACTGTGATTTGTGATACTGTGCTACATAAATGAAAACTGATTTGACAACCAAAGTGTGAAATTTAACCACTACTGTGTACTCAATGTTGGAATTCAAATACTATTGAATTGTTAGCATTAAAATCAAGTCAAACTTTAAATTACCTTCTTAGAACAAGCTAAATTGAAACCACATAAATCCAGATAAATCCAGATGTGCACATGCCTTACAGCAAGAAGGTCGCCAGTTCGATCCCCGGGTCGGGCAGGGCCTTTCTGTGTGAAGTTTGCGTGTTCTTCCCATGCATGCGTGGGTTCTCTCCGGGTACTCCGGCTTCCTCCCACAGACCAAAAACATGCTCATTAGGTTCATTGGTGCCTCTAAAAATTGTCCTGAGTGTGAATGGTTGTCTGTCTGTATATGTTTCCCTGCAATCGACTGGCGACCGGTTCAGGGTGTACCCCGCCTCTCGCCCATTGCCAGCTGGGATAGGCTCCAGCCCCCCGCAACCCCGAAAGGGATAGTCGGTATAGAAAATGAATGAATGAATGAATAAATCCATATAGATGGTTTTCATAGTAAAATATACTGGTTATATAGTAGTTTATTTCATAGTCACAGATTTGTACTTGCTTATAAAATTGAAAT
This sequence comes from Chaetodon auriga, assembly GCF_051107435.1. Lineage (NCBI taxonomy): Eukaryota > Metazoa > Chordata > Actinopteri > Chaetodontiformes > Chaetodontidae > Chaetodon > Chaetodon auriga. The sequence goes on along the minus strand of NC_135080.1, from coordinate 26,695,234 downwards.
TCTTATGGCCTTTCTTTGCTTCTGTAGTATCAGTAAAAACTGAAATGATACTGTAAAAATTACCCTTTAGAAAAAAAAACATTTTGAATATTTTCTCGTTAAAGTAACAAAGATGTTTAATTGTAATACTGAGTTCAGTCGAAATGGTTCATTGCAATATTTTTATCAGTATTATGAATATTTATTTGAATATAATATTTTTATCAGTTAGTTTATATTATCTGTATTCATTAAAATAATTTCATCTATTCATTCATTAAATGCATGATGTGGTACAGTACAATTAGAAAATGCAAACTGAAAATGTCTGTTATGAACTCTACTACATATTCTTTTGAATTTGACCAGATGACAGGTGTGAACTGTTAAATGCATGGCCATGGCCATAATCTGCAAGGGGCCCAGAGTTCTGGGGGTCCAGGGCCCCTGGATTGGACTTGGCTGTATGCCTTCAGAATGAACATTTCATCTTGGTCAGTGTCGGCAGTTGCACTGTTGATGCACAGCAGTGCCGTTCTTGGTGTGTGTGTGTGTGTGTGTGTGTGTATATGTATAGATATATATATACATATCTTGTGGACTGTGATACCACTGCAGCACAGATTCTAAATTCCTTCTAATTTTTACCTGATGTCAAGCAAATTGTTTTATTGTGAAATACTGGATGTTATCAATTGTTGTACCTTTTGCTATAAGCAGGAAGAAATGATCACACACACACACACACACACACACACACACACACACACAGTCATGTTTACATAATTTTTAGGGGACATCATAGAGACTGACATTCATTTCCTGGAGAGTCCTCACAATGTGAGTAATACATAGGCACACAAACACGCACGCACACACACACGCACACACACACACACACACACACACACACACACACACACACATCTTTATATATGTGTATATACATATGTATGTATATGTGTGTATATAGCAGTGGTCAGTTCAGTTCATATTTGCTGTTACTGAAAACATTTTCCTGGAAGTCGACATTATCATGTGCACTCAGACTGTCTCAGAAACGGCATCATACAGAATAGTTTCCAATCTGATGTTGCCACGATGTATATCTGATTTCTTTCTCTCTTGTTTGCCTCATTTGGACAGTCTCGTGATCCCTTAAATCTTCTTTATTATTTAAAGCCTCCACCAGAAGACTTTGACAGTTTGAAAGACAATTTAACAAAACAAGAAACAAGCTACACAAAGAAGACTGAGCATGTTTCAAAAAGGCAAGAAAAACACATCAGTCACAGTGAAAGCTGGAGAGGAAAAGTGTTTCTTTTTTTTTCCTAGATTTTGTTGTCCTGACACTTTGAAGAAGGCTGTTCACGTCTAGAGACTGAAATAACAAAAGAGTGGCCTTTTAGTTTGAGCCTGCACCCAGATCAAAGCACCTAAGGGAGACAGGGTGTTGTAGGGACACATTAGACAAAGAGCCAGACTGGAGGAGATACCTGTCAGGGCACTGACAAAGATGTGTGTTTGTAATGTGCTATTAGATTTCTCTGAGGATTCACAGCCCAACCGCTGGGCATCTGCAATGTAATGAACTGACAATTACTCATGGCGTTATATTCCTGCCTCATTCCTGAGCATATGGTGGGACATTTAAGATCTTCTTGCAAGCGTGTGTGTGTGTGTGTGTGTGTGTGTGTGTGTGTGTGTGTGTGTGTATACACATCAAATCCATTGACACACTTGTCTCTGTTCTGTATGCTCTCATGTTTGCCAATGCATCTGCTCAATGTAACAGAGACAGACAGTATGCCAAAATTCCAGCCGATTCAAGAATTGGAAAATGGGTTTGATAGCTTCTTTATAACCGTTCATGTAAAGCACTACAACTGTTCCTGTAGATTCAAACAAATCTAAATTGCATAGATTGTGAGACATCTCACATTGAAAGTCAGCTAATGTTAGCCATGTGAATCTTAGACTTAACTCAGAGCTGTGTAGCTCAGACTGTGTAGCTTAGCTGTCAGTTATCAAGGTAGTCAAATAGTTAGCTTCCGCACATTATGGCAGAAGTTATCTGGTAACCTACAAGTAGCTAATAAATGGCAAGCTAATAAAGTACTGATGTATTTACTAATGATAGATGTAAAATTGCTCTATGTAACCAAAACTGTACAAGCTACTTATTATCATGGTGCACTTGTGTAAATGTGCAGCCATTATTTGGCAAATGCATGAATAAATGCTCTATTCTATGCTCAAATTGAACTGTCTTTCTATGATAATAGTTTCACTACAAAATCTATTTCATGTGCTTAGAAAAAAACTCTTTTCCTGATCTTAAAATGTCCGATTGCGCTCTCAGAAATGAGGCACAACATTCTATAATCACTCAGTTTACTGAAGAAACCTTTAGCTCCTTTGAATTAAAGTTGTACATTAACTTCTACATTTTGGTTCATCATGTTATTACATGAGTCACTGATGTGAAGGTTGTTGAATGTTTATTTATTTTCTGTTTTTTAACTCACTAAGCCTGTCCATGTTTAACATTGGTTCTGTATTCTCCTCAGCCCACCCAGCAGACTATGATGCGCACAGATTGGATGGTAAGTAATGCCAAGAAGTTCATTTTACCTGCACACTTAAAGTCTGCATGAGCATGGAAGAGTCTAACTAGTGTTTGTGCCAGCAATATTTCCTGTGTTGCAGCACAACAAAACCTCCAGAAAGTATTCCCAAAATGTCAAGTTTTCAGCAATTACGGCAAAACAACCTTAATTTATTTTGCACTTTTAAAATCTGCGAATTGGTTTCTAATGAGATAAGTTCTGTGGGTTCTGAAACATGATGCATAACAACAATAGAAGAGCTCATGAAAACATTTCACGTCTCAGTAAATCATGTATTGACATGTCCCCTCTCTTTCTCCAACAGTATCGATGGCAGACCTTAGAATAGAGGGGGCCCAAGTAGCATTTGCTGTCTTTATCCCCATCATTGTCCTCCTCATCCTCATCACTGGGATATACCTCTACTTCTCAAAGTAGGTTCAACTGACCAGTGAAGATGGGAAAAATGTTTCCGTTTTTTTAGAAATAAATGCCGCCTCAGTTACTTTTTATCACCGATATGACACAATAAATCATGAATTGTCTCATTATGTCTAATGATCCTCTGTGTGTGCAGCAGTAGATAGATAGATAGATAGATAGATAGATAGATAGATAGATAGATAGATAGATAGATAGATATTAAAGCAGATGCATAAGTATGTTAAATAATGAGAAAAGTACATAGTTTTTGCAGTGTAATGCCACAGCTCCTTCAGAAACAAGGCAGGCTTTCAACGTGTTCAACAGAAAGACACCTCGTTTTATTGAATGTCTCTCGAGACTCCCACATGGTGCACAGTAGTATATTTTAGTAACTTCTGATCTCTTGGACAAAAGAGGGTTTGAACAGCTTCTATTTAAATGGGATGAATTCAAAGAGAGGAAAAAAAAAACTAAATTTAGCCAAGAGGACAAACTGCATTTTAAAAATAGCTTTCATAGGATGAGGATCCAGGATTTCAGCACAGACTGATGAGAATAGGAGGCCAAAGTGTGACCAAACCAGAACATAACGTATGACTCAGACACATCAAGAAGAAATCAAAGCATACTCCATTTGTCTTTCTCCTTTGTCATCCATGTATTCTCTGTCCTCAGGGTTCAGAGGAAGCCACTACGGTTCTCCCTGTCCTCCAGCTTACCATATGAAAACATCACTGGACAGTCCACGTTTGACAAATCCGTCTGTGAGACAATGGTGAGTCAGCAAGTGCATGTACATTCATCACTCACTGTCACTGTCAACATAAATAACTTCACTGTGATTTCATTCTATATATTGTTTATTTTATATTTTTGCAGTATTTAACTTATTGTTCAGCTTTTGCACGTCTTTTTTCCTATGCAAGTACAGTGAGTTCAATGTTTAAACCAGAGTCAAATTCCTTCTTGCTTGGCCAATAAAGCCAGTTTTGATTTCTGATTCTGATTCTGTGAAATGGTTAGGATACATCTGCATATATGTGTTTTCAGCTGGGCCTGGTGCGGGGTCTTCTGCCCGCTGCATTGTTCTGGAGCACCTGGCCCTTTGTCCACCTTCTGTTTTCCACTGAGTACCCTATTGCTTCTCTCTCCCAATATCCAACATCACTGGATCCTTGGTTTGAGACCAGAGAATGTCTTTCAGCATAACCGGATTCTGGGGCAAAAACTAGTTGTTGGGCCCCTGTTATCCTCCCATTCCCCTGACTCCCTGCGTAATGTGAACAGTTTTTCTGGATTCAGACTTGCTGTGATAACAAAAACAGTTGATCAGTTTGGGAATATGCAACATGTTAGCACAAAATGTAAATACTGTGAATCTTCAAAATAGATTTTAATACAGAAAATCTCTTCTGGACAGGACTTGACAAGATCAGGTAATGAAGCAGAACTGAGAGGCCCTACTCATGTTAGTTGTGCCTTATTGGTGCTATTACAGTTTCAATTAAATTAGCACAGATTGGCCTTGAAGCTTTGGGGGGCCCTGAGGCAGGATTACCAGTGCAGCAGAGCCAGTAATTGCCCCAGGCGTCAAAAAACCTGAAGTTCACTGTGTGTTTTTGATGAGTTAATTACTTTTAAATTTGTTATGGAATTTTCACCAATAGAGTACAATATGAGGTTAGGGTTAATTAATAGGGAAGGGTCTGGCATTATCCTTTGGCCTAGTCTTGTGGACAACTGCTGTTTCAAATTCTAGACTTATATCGTTGATGTTTTTTGTTATATTGTCCTCACATAGCACACGTTCACCAAATAAAGTTATGTTCGATATAATCACCACAAACTAAATGACACACACTGAACCTGGGGACATGTAGAGTCTGCTGTGTGCATTTTAGCTGATGAGAGGATTTGATAACAGGCTACGCACACATTGTACCGAGGCCTGGAGGTTGGAAGGGTCAATAACAATCGTTGGAGACCAACAGTTCTCAAGAATGCTTCAGTCCCAGGGAGTTTCTTGGTGTGCCATTTTTGCATGCAGAAGGAGTGCTTTTCAGTTTGTGGAAATTCTCCAAATTGTTCAAGATTTGTTGTGAGAATGTTACCAGATGTGGTCCAAAATCCCAGAGAGAGGCATGGACGCAACAAGAAGAATAACAGTAGAATTTAGCTCAGCGAAAGAGTCATTTGAGAAATTACATTTGCTTACAAAAAGTTTGTGGCAGTAAACCAAATTGGTCACCAAAATAGCATAACCTGCTGTGGCAATAATATATCCAGGCCCTACATTCCTCTGGAGATAATGTTAAGGAGTGGCACAGTAATGCATCTATGTACAAGTCAGCTGAAGTTTCTACAAATTTACCTAAACAAATTCACAAATCTAAAATACAAAATGATAGATTGCACATTTGCTCTTTTGTGGTGCCTTTGGCCACAGGTGCAGCTTTGCACACTGGGACACTGTAGGCACTGTGAGTTTTTTTCAGGTCAAGAGCAGAACACATATTTGCTGATAATCTCCATAAAACAGAAGTTCCTCTAAGCAACCATTTGAATAATAGCAGCAGTTTTGTTTTGTTTTGTTTTTTTAATTTGTATTTAAGAACTAGGAGTTTCTTTCATTTTTAACCAGCAATATTGGGTTTTACCAGTACATATTAGTAAATTGCCTTGGAATGTATACTGCATAATAAAATACAGCATCATTCCAACTGATGGCATTCTTTCTTTGTGGTAAATTATTCTTTTGCTTCTTCTTCCATGTTGGCAATCCTGAAGAACAACGAGGTGAGTTTGTCCCTTTGCATTGCATGTGTGTCAAGTGTCATGGACTTAAGGCTTAGTCTGACAAGAGTTTTACTCTGGTGGTTTTGTAATGGTCAGCAAATTACATAAGGAGACCCAAACAACAGCTACTAACATGTTTTCAACAAAAAAAAATCAATCAATGTATTGAGGCATTTTTAATAGAAACCAGTGGGCTTAAAGCGCAATTCAGACTGTAAGTAAATGATATAAAAAAATTAAAAAAAATAAATAAAAAATCAAGGCACAGAAAACATCTGTAACAATTTTTTTTTTTTTTCCAAATCGTTGCCTTCTTAAAATAATCGCCTCATTTTTTCATGTTTATCAGAAAACTTTTACCAGAGATTGGCAGCATCATAAGGAGTTGATTTAGGCAAAACTAAATAAATAAATAAATTTTGCCAAAAGATGATTTCAGTAATTATTTTGAGAAGGTGATGAAATGCAAGTTGGGGGTTGTTGATGTGTGTTTACAGTCCCCAGTTTTTGCACATCAAGATTTCTCCTTTGTGACCTATGATGTGACATTGGTGTATCCTGTATCATCATTTTTTCTGGAGGTAGAGAAAATGTTTGCCAAGCCCTGCTGCATAAGCTGCTCTCTCTCTCTCTCTCTCTCTCTCTGTGACCTCAAGTGTTCATTCTCTTCACAGGAAACAAGAGAATATGAAGTTTCAATCTGAAGTTCTGAAGCCACTTTCAGTGTTTCAGTATGGACATATAAGAACCCTGCTGGCCTTTTCAAGGTCTGTCACGCTCACACCTTTGGTGACTTCCTTGACACCTCCACCCTGTTCTCTACACTGAATATGAGCCTCCCTTTAGTTATCAAGCAGAGGACACCATACCAGCCCTACAGAGGCTGAGCCACCGGATTATTTTTCTAGTCCTTCAACAGTAATAGTCCAGCAGCAGCAGTTTGTACAGTTTTTAATCCTGTGCTTGCTTTCTGAGGACTTTCAGTGCAAAGTACCATCTCAGAACGCAGGGAATCAATGCAAAGCTAGTGCCATTAAGTGCATATAACCATGAATATTATGTTGTGTTATGTGCATTATACACTATATGTCTCCTGTCACCATTTATAGAAGAATGCTTATGGATTTATGGGAAGTCTACCAAAAGTAAGATCTTACAATTGAATGTCACAGAACAACAATGGCATTTGCTTTTATCAGTGTGCCCAAAAATGTTGCTCTTTGAACTGATTCAACCTTCTGAGATAAGAAATCAAAATGTGCCTTAAATAAAAGGCCCTTCCTTCTGAGAGTGAGATGACGAGATTGACATCAATCTCATTCTGTATGTTAAGTACAGAGCTGGATATGGTTGTCCTAGCTTTGCATTAGGACTGGAAACATGGAAACAGCGAGCAAGGCTCAAAAACACATCCGTCACACCTCTAAAGCTCACTGAAAACATGTTGTGTCTTATTAATTTACACTGATGCAGAAAAATAGAAAAGCAACTATTTGTGGTTTTAGGGATGTAATTATTTCTTGACAAATAACAGTTTATCCACCCCAATATTGTTAGCTTTGTGCAAATGAGGGTGAACTTTTCTTGGGGGCCCTTCCATGATATTCTGAAAAACTGCAAAAGGAAAAGTAGTTTAGCCTTCAGCAGGCATGAAAAATGTACACCTTGATACAAGAACAGACGGGAAAACAAGCACTGCTTTGCTCAAAGTCATGTAAACTGTTGAAGAACTTCATAGCCTGCTTATTTACACAATTTCAGCCGATGACAATGACAAGCACACAGCAAGAAGTTGAAAAGCCAATTCAACATCATTTGTTTGCTGTCAGTGAGTCTTCACTGTTAAAACTGTTGGAACACTTTTTCATTTTCACTTTGAGCAGAGCCAGGCTAGCTGTTTCCACCTGCTTCCAGTGTTTATGCTAAGCTAGGCTAACCATGTCCTGACTGTACACACACTAACATCATTCTTCCCATCTCACCTCCAGGACAGCAAATAAGCATATTTTACAGAATGTTGAACCATTTCTTTAAAAGGTAGTGCTAATATGAAAATTAAGATTATAGACTACAGGTATATTATCAATAAACGTTTCCCTATACACAACATCCAATACCCATGAAGATCATTTGATTTATATTTTAAAATGACACTACTGATTTAATACGCTCATATGTAACATGCAGAATTAAATACAAAGATATTTGGATATTTGGTTTATCAGCATCAGTTTAGCATTGCAAACTGAGTGTAAACACGTTCAGTGACATTCCATGCATTCTTTTTTCTGTGATCCAAAAGGAAATTACACATCAAGGTAAGCTGTTGTTCACATTGCCTGTTTGAAGATGGCGTCTAAATTTAGAGCATTACTGTCATTCACCCATACAGCATATATTGTCCTATGATAATATGTATCCATGCAAGCTGGTGTTATGACAACGATAATAATTAACCTATTTTTGATTCACTGTACATAAAGTACTGATTAAGCTACTTCACAAACATCTTCAATAAAAGTTATTGTACAGAAAATACAACGTATGCTTTGTCTTATTTGCTGACTCATTACTCTCCTTGTTTGCACTGTATGTGAGTCAGTTGTTTGTGTCTGGCGAATTGTGTGAGATATTTGCAATGCAGAAATTTGAAATTGTAGAAAAGAATAATGAAACCATGAGCGCTTCACTACACAGTTTTGTCTGCCACCCGGTATGATCTCCCAGGAAAATGAAGGCAGACTGGATCACAAGTATGGCTAACCATTTTTATCTGCTTTCAAGTCTGAATTATAGACTAAATGAATCAGTTTTTTTCTCTTAATGTTTTCTTCAACTCCACCCGGATGCCAACCCCTGCTGTAGTTAAGGGTGTAGTGTAGTGTGCTTGTTTGTGCAAAGCAATACACAAATTATGTTATTACTCCATTTAAAACTATGACAATTTCACTTTAGCTTTTGAATGAACATGCTTCGTTCTTCTGTCTTTTTTCCAAAATGGAATTGATTGTTTCTACACTGAAATTTGGAAACAAATACAGTGCATCCTGTGTTGTAGGTAGCTGTTGGGCTCTGATGGAAACAAAAGAAGAAACCCAATTGTCTTTGCAACATTGGAGCCAACAATAATACCACTGGGAGGGTTGAAAAGTTGTCTGCTGTCCCTTGTTTGTGTCTCTTTACACTTTACTTGATAAATTAGGTAAGTAAAAAACTAGAAAACTGCAAGCGTAGCGGAGTCAAGCAGGACGTGAAATCATTTTAACATTAGAAGCACGTGTGAGAGTGTACAGGGACAGATGGATAGGTACAGAGCAAAACCTTCATTTAGCTAATGATAAAACTTCCATTTAGGGTTTGGCTGATTCTGAGCACTTTGCTAGAGGCCTACATTTTAGGTTGACAGGTATTAACAGAACACGCAGCTGTTAAAGTCGCATCTATGTCACAGTTATGAAGAACAAATGAAAAGAATCTATCAACGCCATCACTTTTAGAAGGTCAAAACTTCCATCACACTCAGGATTCTGCCCTTTTCTTGCTCTCAGAATGTTCTTTTTTTTTTTTTTTTTTTTTTTTTTTTTTTAGCCTATAGCCTCTTGTTTTGAGAAAAGTTTCTGCATACCCCCTCCTAAAAGTCTGGAAATGTGAACACACAAATATTTGAAATCTGCATGCCTACTTTTTCATTAATATGGAAGGCAACAATTCATTTACCACTAAGATGATACTATATTTCTCAGTCTTTAGTTTAAAAAGCGAGCATACAAAAATGGCATGTTATTTTCACTGCTGTGATTAAAGCTTACGGAAAAAATGTAAACACATCAGCGTTTTTGACAGTCAGAGGGTCTGTTCTCCTGCACGTTTGGCCACCTTTCTAGAAGGTCATGGACACAGACATTGTTCCAAAAAAATAAAAAATAAAAGAAACATCATGTGTCATTAATTTAAAAAATCCATCATTTTTACTGGTACATGTCTTTACAGCACTCCTATAATTGTTGAATTGGATATGATCTTTGCCTTCCTTTGAATGAAGTTTCAATGGGCCTCCTCTGCTGTGTCTCCAGAAAAGAGGTCAGTCACAGTGTGCAGTAATGAAGAAGTGAAAATAGTACCATTAAATGTGATTATTGGCTGTGTAATGAAGGCGTGACATGAAGAAACAGCAATGCATCTGCTGTTCAGCATGTATTATACCTGTCAAGGCAGCAGTGCGTCTATGGACTGAGAGTACAGACATGCAGCAGCAAGACTTATGAGAACAGTTTTTAACATGAATTATCCTAGAAATCTAAGGGTCGGTGTGCAGGTAAATGACCCCAATGATTGTCACACTGAGCATGTTTGGGTGCACTGGAGGGCGAGATGACTTTATATACTGTATATATATATATACTGTATAGCTGGACACCATCCAGGGGGTGAGTGAGATGAGGATGGACAACCCCTCTCACCCCCTGCATGAGACGAACAGCGGCCTTAAGCTGCTCCTTCAGCAACAGACATCCAGTGTAAGTAGGAACGCCACGGCAGGTCTTTCATTCCAACAGCTGACTGACTGTTTAACTCCATTGTAGCACTGTGTTTATGTTGTCTCACGCTACAGACCTACTGTTTTGCACTATTTATGTTTAACATTTGCTAATATGTGCAATATAACGTATCTTTTTACTGCACTTATGTATTCTTTTTTTCTACTGTGTTACACATTTTCAAGTGTGCAATAGTACAAAACACTGAGTTTTACTATCCACATCTTAGCATGCGCAGTTCAAATATTCAAGGTCTTCAAGTTTTAATTATATCAATATATATCTTATTTTATCTTATCTTTACCAACCCAGCCTGGATCCAGACCTCTGAGTCAATGCCCACATTTTTTTCTCTGAAATTCAGAAAAGATATGGAAGAGAAGAAGAATAATGATATTATCATTACAGTTCTTCTCCAGGCATTGATTAAATCCCTAAACCTCACCTGTGTTCATCAAAATTACATACTTTAACATTTCTTCCATGAAAACGATGTTCATGCCTTGCTGAAGTGCTGAACAATATACAACAAGTGGGAAAGCCAGCATTGCATATTTTTGGCTTCCTGTGGGCTTCAATGTTAAAAGTTTAGGTAGACTTTTTGTCATAACTCTGAACAGAGCCAGGCTGACTGTTTTCCCTGCTTCCAGTTCTTATGCTAAGCTAGGCTAACCATGTCCTGACTCCAGCGCTGTACACACAGACATCAAGCTTCCCATCTCACTTTCAGAAAGACAGCATAATTTCCTATTGTAGTTTCCAGTCCAATCTTATAGAGACACAGACAAAATGGTGCACAGCAGATCCATATGATTGAAAGGCAATAGCAGGTCTCATATTTTTCATTATTGGCCCTAGAAAAACAAAAAAGTGCCACAGGCAGTCCCCCAAAGTTGTTATATGGACAGTGTTTGATTGATACTGTGCCAAATTTCAAGGGCTCTATCATCAGAATCAGATAAAGTAAGTATGGCAAGCCAAGGTTGCAATTTGTTACCACAATGAGATGTCAAAATGACCTTCATGGTGAAGACAAACCCTGCTTGTTACAACAGTGTATTGTTTCATGTTTTGAGTATATAGTGTCTTCATGCTGGACACAATTACTAAATGAGATATGGTTATAAATGTCAATGTGCTCATACAGTTGACATTGCGGGGCTCTTAAGATATGAGAATTAATCCAAGACTAATTTATTTTCATCAGATTGAGAAAATGTGCTCTATGCCTGTAACTAATGCTTTGCTTTAATTAATAGAAAACTCAAAACCACTCTAAACTGGCTCTGAGGTCAGTGCTGCCCCTTCTATAGGGCCTATAATGAGCTTGAAATAATTGCCTCCTGAAGTTAGATGAGTGTCCAAGGGATAAATTGGTAAGAAGTGTTTATTATCATAGAACTTGAGCAGTGAAAGGTCCAGTTTTAAAGTCAGCAAACTGTAACCCTTGTCTCACTGAAGGTTTGACCTAGCTCGTGGAGCTCAACTGGCTGTGGGTTTGTGAAGGCTAAGAACACTGATAACTGTGGATTAAAATCAATTAAGAACAGCAGAATATCTAAATGTACTGATTTTTATGTTTCTATGTACACAATTACATGAGCAGACGTTCCTGAGGCGATCAAATCGTCACTGTAAAATTCAACAGAATTCATCTGGTGAACTTCTCAAACACAACAGATCACTGCCTCCCTCTGCTGGCAAGGGCCACAAATGACCCATCATCCATGAGGCCGGCATGCAGCTGAAGCATCATCGGGAACAGTCTGGCATTACATCTTGACCTTTACCTCATGCCGTCCACCAGGAATTGGCTGTTTGTATTCTGATTAGTAAGACTCAAAATAATGACTGTCATCTTTATTGTTTATCATCTGTGCATAGAGTGTTTTATGTTGTAACATTCTCTGGTCCAATTTCTGAAAAAGTTTACTTATAGTATGCACCAAACTGTATAATGTGAAATCTTGTGTTGGCGCCTGATGGTACTGGTTCAGCAACATTCCCACTGGTTCACCTCACTTTGGTACTGGTGAGCCATCAGTGCCGCCTGGAAACACCTGGGCTCCATGTGTCCAGCCTATAAAATCCTAGCAGTCGGTCACTCTTCCCGCCCCACAGACATCCATTTGTTTACGTTGTGGTGTTATTCCTCTTCATTTTCCTTTCTTTTACAACAAAGACTGCAAAATCTGACACTGACACACAATGCACACCCTCATTAACAACCTGCATATGTATACATTTAAAGTTGTTCTGCTATTTTATGTACTGTTTTTTTAATACTTTTGCCTAATAAATTGCTCAGTGACGTTTATGATGTCAATAACACACTTAAGATATCAATAGGGAAATCTTCCTCCAGAAAACATGTGAATGTTCAATGAGGTGAACTGATTCAATGATCCCAGGGGTTAGAAGCAGTAAGCTGGTGGTTACAGCAGTAACAGTAGTGATAATAGTACTAATAGTTGTGGTACAATTTGTAGTATTACCAATCCTGTTCTTAGTAGTAATAATGCTGCTGACACAGTAGTAGTAGTGCTGGCTGTAGTAAAAACAGTAGCCTACTATTAAGACAAAAGAAGCAGTGTCAAGTGACACTGACAATGGTCATATTCTAGGAGCAGTCACAGTGTGGTAAGGTGTGAGCTGCAGGAAGAGTGGCAGCAATTCATATGTCAGTTACAGTGGTAAGGGTGACTGAAGTACAGTAGTGACATGTAGCTAATAGATATCAGTAACGTTCCTTAGGGCTATTAATACAAGCAGCAGTAAATATTACTCTCCGTAGCAACAGTATGTAGACAACAATAGTGGCTGACAGGAGAAGTAGACATGATCGGTGATATCTATTAGTGTCATTCTGGTACAAAAGCAGAAGTCGGATGCGATGTACACAATCTATTCGCTCCTTTTCACAATACATCCCCGTAATTATCTATATCCGTTGCAATGCGCATGCGCGTCAGGCGATTCGCGGTTGCGCCAACTGGTAGAGGATGTTGCTAGCAGCCACTGTAGATGCACAGCCTTTTTCACAACAATAACATCAACCAAATTTGCATCTCCACATACCTCATTTCAGGATTATAGGTTCCGAACGCTATCGGATATCGTACATTGGACCGCGCCACGCCGAATTTCCTTCTGTATTTTTTGGCTACATCTTCTGTTGACAATGGGAGCGGAGGGGTTTGCAGGTTTACAAGGCTGCTTTTTGCAAGAGCAGAAACAAGAATCATGGCTGGCCAGCTAGGCCGCAGATGGATTTTGTATCTAATAGCAACACTCTGTTGATAGAAAATACTGTATGCAGGCTTGGCATGAGCACATAATAACTGGTGCTAAGAAGACAGTGTTTTAATTACACGACTATTGTTGATTTTTGTTGTCTTTTTTGGCCCATAACACAAGCTAGTGAGCCCGTTAGCTTCACAACCTTGACTGGTTGACGTCTTGCTTTCGTAGTTAGCTCCTTTAGCCAGCTAACGAGAGCTAGCATCGCTTGGCCAACCATCCGCTGGTCAAAAACAATTGGAAAAAGAAAGTTATTGCGGGATTTACTCTCATCGTTGTGTGCCTGGCAGGGATTTGTACCGCAAATTCCTTTTGCAACGTCTGCTCCTGGATGAATGTGGGACAAAATGGAGACCCCGACGATTGTGTACGATCTGGATACCTCTGGGGGCTTAATGGAGGTGAGGTTGCATTGCCCGGAGGCCTTGATTGAATGAAATATCCCCTTATTGCCAATTCTTTAATGTATTTTCTAGTACCTTAATTGCCCTTATTACCAGCCCATCATAGCTGACTGTCATGAATTTCTCGCCTAGCTAACTTGGTAGTTTGGGTTGATAATGGAGGCCACAAGTTAACGTTACCGCTCCCCACAATCTTAGCATGGAATGGCACAGCGGACACAAAGCAGCATATTTTCCAACTCTGTGGGCAAACAAGCAGACAGCGCTGCCGTGATCTCATATTAAACTAATGACAAACTTTTACAGCAAATCCAAACACTGCTGGCGCCCCCGAAGTCAGAGGAGGTGGAGAAGAGGAGTCGGAAGTTGGTGAGAGACGTCCGGAGGAGCGGCAGGGCCACCAACCACGACACCTGCGATAGTTGCCGGGAGGGGGGAGACCTGCTGTGCTGTGACCACTGTCCTGCAGCCTTCCACCTCCAGTGCTGGTTAGTTACACTTATTTGAACAAAAGAGGCAAAGTAGGGGAGGGGGGGCGACTTCTGCACGCATCAATGCATGCAGAGTGTGAAACAGACTGCAACTTTGAGCCATCTTTAGCTTCATGCACAAGTTAGATGCTAAATGCTAACTTCTGTGAGGGTTTTTTCCTCAGGTGAAGTTACGGTTTAACTTCCTGTTCTTGGTCTGACAGAGATGAGCATCTGACATTTCACTGGTGAATTAAATTCTGCCGCCAGAGCCTAGAGCCAGATAAACTAAAGATGTTTTACGAGTCGTTGTTGTTCAGTACGTATAAGCAAATGTGTAAATGTATAACCATCGGTGGGTTCCTCATGCTCTGTGTGTTCGTCTAAACACATGAGCCGCGGAGGGCGACAGTGAGCCTTCAGAAGCTCTTGGTAAAGTTGATTCACCATATTCAAACGTATCTTGAAGTCATCGCCAGCGTTATTTTGGTAAACGCAAAGGAGAGTGGACATTAAATTTGAGGGTTGTTGAAAAAGGTTTTGAGGCCAAAGGCGACAAATGCCAAATTGATGTATGACGATGTCGACTGACTTAATGTAGCTCATCGTCATGTTTATACTCCTTTTCGGAGACTGGGAGCCGTTATGTGTGTGTGGTTGGACGTGGCTGTCGTATAGTTGTCGAGTTTAATGTTGCAGGGAGCATATATTTTTATTCGTTGCTGTCAATAAAAAGGCACTTTTAATACGACGCACAGGGCCTTAAAGAAACGCGTGAAAGGGGCTGGAATGAGCGTGAAGTCGCTCCTCTCCTGTCGTGGCTGCAGCCAGCGGAGCCGCTGCTGCTAAAAATGGAGTCGAGGCTGCCTCTGTTTACAATATGGCGACCTCACTGCTCTCTTTTCTATTCCACCGCCATCTTACCAACCTTTAAAATTCAGCTTTGAGATAGAAAGGCTCCACAAATATCACGAACGGAATGTTTTGTCGTTTCCTGAGATGGAGTAGCGGCACGGCAGTGTTTATTGGGGACATGTTACGAAGTTGGTCCCGTTGCGGTCTTTCGGTGCCGCTGTGCTTGGCTGCTCGTTTAACATCTGCTGCATGGTTATTTGAACTTTGCTTGGTTTCACACTGTCACTTGGAAGCGACCATGCAGAAACGTTTTAACCATATATGATCGGGCCTGTGAATGGCTTCATCTTCACAATTTGTAGTGTCATATATCGCTGCATATGGAGAAGAAACTTGCTGCATGGCTGTATGTTATCTCACAGATGATGTTCCACGGGGTCACTTTGGATCATCTTTGCCTGTGAATGGGAGATTTTCGGCTGTAGATGAGTCCTGGCTTCACGTGCCTTCTGCCTGTTAGAAATCAGTCTAACATTGCACTCCTTGACTCCTTGTTGTGTCACCCACTTTTTTAATCCCTTGTCTGTCTGATCATGCTTTGCTTTGATTTATGGCAATATCTGCTGTGGTCACTTAACTGGAGAATGTATTATTGTTATGTATGGATAGTTAGAATATTTGTGAATCTTTTCACATGAATTCATTCATGTACATGCTGTTGAGATGCAAATGCAATCAAGTTGGAAATTGAGATTACTTTGCACATCATCAGACATTTTATTTTGGTGTGTGCAACTGTGAGTCCACTAGATGGAGGCAGCAGAGGTGATGTTGACTAGCTGAGTGGTCACTGGTACCTCCTACAGTCTTTTTATTATCATTTTGAACGTGTGTTTAAATCACTGTATGCTGTTAGCAACATTGAGATGTTGGATAACAAGGCAGGAGGTGTTGTTGTAACCAATAAGAAAATACATATTTTTTGCAAAGTTCTTTAAATGAGAGTTTTTAAGAAATATGAAACATAATGTGAAGCATAATATCATCGCTGCATGCATGGGTGTTGAATGATAGTGTTTATTCACTTTCCTGCAGTAATTATCAAGCTGGTTGCTGATGATCGTGTTTTATCTTCTTACCACAGCAACCCACCTCTAAGTGAAGAAATGCTTCCCCCGGGAGAGTGGATGTGTCATCGCTGCAATGTTCGAAAAAAGGTCAGTGGCAAGTCTTCCGTTTTACATGTCCAGTGCTTCTGTCATGCTGTTGTTGAGATGAAGAGAAACATATTTGTATGCTGTATGAACTAATAAATCTGCCTTTTGGTCTGTGTTTGCTGTGATCAGAAGCGAGAGCAAAAGTCAGAACAGACCAATGGCTTACCAGAGAGGCCTTTGTCTAAGTGTTCTGCATCCCCGGCCGTGGAGCTGGAGCTCAATGCTGGCCCGCTGCGGCTTGATGGCCTGCCTCCAGGGGCTGGAGCGGCTGGGCCTGGTCTACGAGTGGCCCAGGTACGCCTCTTGGACCGCAGGACCAGCAGTCGGCCTAGCAGCCGGCCTGGGACACCCACCTCGAACACTTCGTCAACCCCAACCCCCTCAGAGGAGCAGAATGACGGGGAGGAGGAGGTAGTAGAGCCAGAAGATGAAATTCTGGGCACAGAGCTGGAGGGTGCTATGCTATCCACTCCGACGCCACGCCTCCTCAAGAGGCCCTTTCAGCTGCTAATAGCAGCCGCTATGGAGAGAAACCCGACACAGTTCCAGCTGCCCAGCGAGCTCACCTGCACCACTGCACTGCCAGGTCAGTCAACATGAATTCCTAACTTTCACTGTGAAATGACACTGTATTTATTTCAATTCCAATTCAAATCTCAAGGTGAAGAAAAAAAATCTAATATATGTATTATCCAGTTTTGTTGATGGCAAAAAGTGAAATTTGGTTTGTCCAACCCCTGTGGGCCGGTAACCTATTTTTAGGTCCCAAATTGCTGATGACTCCCACCAGTCAGAGCTACCACGTTGTCTTGTGAATATGAGTTTAACGTACATTTGTTATTTATTTTTAAGAGCAATCAAACTGTGAATAGGTTTTCTACAAATACTGATCCATTGTGACTTCTCGTTAGATTCTGAGCCCAAGGTTGAAAAACTATCCACACATTCCTTCTTGGTCAGAGTCTGACAACCCAGAAACCAAACTAGAAGGCGATGAGGCAAGTTGTGGAAAGTGGATATAAAAACAAATTACTGCACCTCGGTTTCAAAATGTGCCCTGGAATGAATTGAGCATTTCAGATTTTTGACTCATGACAGAAAAGGGATATCTGGGTTGGATTGTGTCTCAAATGATTCAAACTCGTTTGGCCTTCTAGGCAGCAGTAAACGCAGGAGAAAAGAGGAGCTGCTAGGGAAGCCGTTCAGGAGGCCTCAGCATGAGCTGGATTCCAATGGTCTGGTTCCTCTACCAGTCAAAGTCTGCTATTCGTGCAACAGGTATGAACAACCAGATGACCGTATTTACCAAGATACACACACACACACACACACACACACACACACCTCTGAAATGTTTCATGTCTTGGACCGGTTTGTTTGTGCTTCCTCTCACAGGAGTTGCAGGTTGGCTCCACTGATCCAGTGTGACTATTGTCCCCTTCTGTTCCACATGGACTGTCTGGACCCTCCACTCACAGCTTTACCTGCTGGCAAATGGATGTGTCCCAACCATGTTGAGCACTTAGTGGTGAGGATCATGGTCTTGGCTCATACAGAGCTGAAGACAGTTTTTGTTGTTGTTGTTTATTAGTTTGTCTCAGAAGAGAGTGCAACTGAGTGATTAGTTTTCAAATGTTTGTCTGATGTCCAGCTGAATCAGAGGAGCCTGAGCCTGTCCAGCCGCTGTCAGCTCTTTGACCAGTTCCAGGACAGGATGTCCCAGCACGCCGTAAAGTTGGACTTCCTGCGTAGAGTCCATCGACAGAACGCTCCCAACCGACGCACCACCCACCAGCACAACAAGAAGACCATCAAGGTAGACAGGCTGCCTCAGAGTGAGGGTGTAGACAGATGTGGGGGTAATCTGAATACGACAGACAAACAGTTGGAGGTGTCGGGGAAAAATCATTTCATGCAATAACTGAGGTTCCTATCTTTTACTCTTAATTCATGTTCATGAATCATGTTTTGGCTTCCTCTTGCTAAATCCTCTGTGCTGACAGAACAGAGAAGATGGATCAGCAGTCTGAACGTAGCACTGCAACACCTCATTTTCATCAAACTGAAGTTATTCCATGGACATGAAATATCAATTCAGTCACAACATCTGAACTTTAATTTGAGCAGGAATGCGCTCAGATTTGAATCTACCCAGGCTGGCTCCCCAAACACAGTCATCATGTGATACACCCTGTTCAGATAAAGTTCACGCTAAAGCTATGTAGTTATTTCTAATAATCACTGTTTGGATTCAGGTGCCAGATGCCATTAAGTCCCAGTACCAGAATCCTCCTTCCACGCTGCTTCCTGCAGGGGTGCGCCAGTTGGAGCTGGTTTGTAGCGGGGTTCCCGACCATCAGCTCTCAAAGCGCCTCACCACAGAAGCTGAGCAGCGGGAGGTAGGCAGAAGAAAAGCCGTTCTTCAAGCTTTTACAACAGCATGACACCGTTTTTAATGAGTGATAATTGTCATCTGCAACAATGGCTTGTATCTCATAAGCAGTATATTTATAGACATGTTGATGATTTTGAAGTGTGTTGGTCAATCATTGATGATTACTGCCATGTCAAAAAAGTCTAATGTGGATTGATGGGCATGCAGGAAGAGGCACTCATTACTTTCCTTTTTTTCAGAACAGCCATATAAATTAATCCAATTGAGATATTAACAGCAATGCAGATTCAGTGTGTGTTGAACCATTGGTGGGGTTTGCCTTGATTGCCTGTGCATTCAGGTGGCAGCTCCTCTCCGAAGGGAAATAGAAAGTTAAACTTGTTCAAAGTCTGATTGCTTGTCTAACTAACTTACTCTAATAGGAAACCTAATGAAAACCTAGCAGCCAAGCTAACCTCACTGTAACACAGCAAACAGGCATAAAATTCATGTTTTTATTTCACTCACTCTGGAAAGTAGCACAGATACACCCCAAATATAGCTTTAAGTTATTTAAAAATATTACAACAAATAAAAACTTATTGATTTGCTCCTGTGATATTAATGTCTCATCAAATAGGATAGGGTTCTGAAAGGAATTGACGGTTGCTTCTCATGTCATAAAATGTGGTTCTGCTGTGTTGAACAGTGGCTTCAGGATGTCATCACCCTCCAGTGCAGCATCATGCGACACCTATCCATCAAGCAGAAGGCTTCAACCACAGCATCCACCCTGACGTCCCTAACATCGCCTGCAGAATGGACTCCTGAGCAGAAAGCCAGCACTAAATCATGTGTAACATCAGATGAAATGAAAACTCAGGCCTCTATAGAAAGGACTTCTTCCCCTGACCCCTGCTCGAAACCCTGCAGTACACTTGATGACCCCCTGGGGGCGTCTTTTTCAGTGGATCCCCTAGCAGAGCTGGGAGTTTGTAAATGCAGCATGACACCATGTCAGAACTGTAGGAAACCCAACGGACCTCTCACAGAGGAGTGTCAGCCTCCCAAAGCCAACGGACCTGTAGACTGTAACAGTGCCTCAGACTCCTGCAGGCAGGCTGAGCTGCAGCACAGACTGAAGTCCAGCACAACACCCCCAGACTCAGCTCTTGCCTCTGGATTGCTGAACCACATAAGAGCAGAAACAGTTAAAAAGGAGCCTGAGAGCACTACAGAGGCCTGTGCTGAGAAAAGCTGCCCCACTGCCCCGACGATATGGCCCCACAGCAGCCAGCAGGACCACAGGAGCCAGATAGAACTCCAGGAGGAGAGTATGAGCAGCAGTGAAAAGCCCTCCTACTCCATCACCAGCCGTGCCCGCTCAGACACACCACCTAAAGGCAACCAGGAGCACGGCCCGACCAAGCTGGGCTCATCATCGTCGACTCCAGGTACACATTGCTGAGCTAATAAACTGGTCACTCCTGATTGGCTTCCCAGGTTCATTTGAGTTCACTTTAGAGCTGCAAGTCATCAGTTATTGATTTCTAACTTTTTCATTATTTAAATCTGAAAAAACAGAAGCAGTGAAAATGATCTCTATGTTCACTATACCTGCTTAGAATGCTTATTTGATATTCAGTCACATTGAATGGAAGTTTGGAATAATTAATAATAATTATAATAACAGCTGTTTTGGAAGAATCACACCATCCAGTAGCTCAAGCTACAGAAATTGAAGTGTGTGGTCCTCTTCACAGAGAGCACACACACCATAAATGGCAAATTCACGCATGTGCAATATCAATGCATACTACACTGAGCAGTATCAATATTTCCTCTGTGTAATGATGTGGATGCCTGTTTTACTTATTATATTGTTTACTTTTTTTATCATATCCTGCTTTTTTACTGACACTTCTTTCTATTACATCAGCCTCTTTACTGAATGGATTAAATACCAAACACCCGTACAACCTACAGCATTGCAACAAATCAGGCTTTTATGAGTCCTGACACATTGAAGGGTGTTCAGCATGTTGGTGTTCAGTCACTTTCCACTATACAGTGTATCCTCTCGTGATCACTGGGAACAGTTTCCCACAGCAAACAGCAGTGTGATATGACAAACCAGTTTTGTTTTGGACACAAATTTAAAAAGCTTAATGTATAGTTTAAAATTGTTTTTTTGTACACGAATGAATAATGTTTCCATCCAGCTAAATGTGCAATCCTCCAGATCCGTGTCAGTTCTTTGACCACATGTTGTCTCTGCATGTGTCCCCTCTGCAGACATAAAGGCTGGTCCTGCACTGATGGACTCACTGCTGCCTAGCGCTCTCTCCTCCATCGCTAACCTGTCCAGCTGCATGAAAGATGGAAAGGATGAGGATGGAGGTAACTGTTACAGAAAGTGTTCCAGAAATGTCATGTCTGATGAAACAAACAAATGGACCTAATGGTTGTGTGTGTGTGTGCATGCGTCCGTTCAGGGATAGAGCTGGACAAGCTGGATGCAGAGATGATCAAGCTCCTGGCCTGGCAGAGGATCCAGCAGCTCTTCCCTCCCAAAGCACCCAGCACTCCACTTCCTCTAGCCACTGCTGCTGCCCCCAAAACCCCATCACCCCACCCTGACAGTAAGACATGAACTGGCCTGTGGGACGGCTCTGTAATCTGTTTCAAATCTCATGTCTCGTTGATTTTGAATGAATGTAAACCTTCCTACCAGGTCAGAAGAAGGTGCAGGCCCGAGCCGTCTTCTACCCTCTGACAGGAAAAGGAGGAGCTGTTAGCATGTGCTACAGGACGTTATACATAGGATCTGGTAAGACATGCGGACTGTATCAGTGACCTCCAAAACATTCACCATTTAGCAAACAGAGAACACATATGTTGACAGATACCTTGTACTGTTTGAATTTTTAAGAGAAGATGGTTTGACAAAAGAAGTGTTAACTTTCCTCTTTTGTGAGCGGAACAGTTCTTGACGTGGCGTTCAGACAAACACAAGACTAAAACTAAAGCGATGTGTGTGATATGTATAGAGGTGTCATTTTTCTGAGATGATCGTTATTGTTTTGCTGTAAAATGACAATTCACTGTTTCTTTAATGTGTTTGTGAAGGTGCTGACATGGACGTGTGCCTTACAAATTACGGTCATTGCAACTACATATCGGGGAAGCACGCCTGTATTTTCTATGATGAGGTTTGGCCTTTGAAATTGTTATAATTCATAAATGCAGAAGTATGTTATTGTGCTGTACCACAATTCTCCAACATATAGTGTTAAAGACATGGAGGCACTGTTGTTGTTGACATGGTGTAAACGGTTTGCCTGTGTGTCTCTCATAGAATACTAAGCATTATGAGCTGCTCAACTACAGCGAGCATGGCACAACAGTGGACAACGTCCTGTACTCGTGTGATTTCTCTGAGAAAGCCTCACCATCTCCACCCAGTGGCCTGGTGGCCAAAGTGCAAGGCATCATCCGTGAGTCCATCTCATTCTTAACACACTTAAATTATTGAAACCTCTCGCAGGTATTCATAGTATGTGCAGGTCGGAGGGTCACCAGGGAGCCCAGACTGATCTCAAAGGGCTTCTACTCTATAAATGTTATTTTATTTTACAAGGCAATAGGGCTGTCAACGAATATTTTGCATTTGAATATACGGTCTAATTAAAAGAAAAATCCAGACATTTCATTGTAAAGATTAATGTTTGCAGCCCCACTGCAGCGGTTGCACTGAACCCATTGCATGATGACAGGAGTCACAAAACCAGAATTTCAGTTATCCAGTAGTTGCATTTTGTTTTGTTGTCGTTTTCTTTTCCCCTTCTTCAAACTGGGAAAATCTGTTGAAGTGCGAGATGTCTAAATCTCTTCGGTAGACTTCGACATAATTAGATGTAAAAATATGCCAGCTCTTCACACTTCTTTTCCTCTGAAACTTGTTGTGGAAATAGCCAAAATGTAGATGCAGTTGATAAAAGGGTTTCAGGGTTTCCCGTACCATTATAAGCATTATAATGATGCAATAGCATCTGCTATATTTTTGGTGAGATGCACATACACAAACAAGGACACACACAGGATGATGTTGAAGAGGTGCTGAGAGGGAGGGAGGGAGAATCACTTTCTGAGGCCAAAATGTGCTTAAGTTCACAGAATTCAGAAAAATTAAAACAGAAAACAGAATTTGGGAAAAAATTAACAGTCTGAAACGGATTTCATTGGGCCTGACAAGACTTGTGTATTGACGTCTCAACTGTTTTGCTGCCTGATGTCATCATTTCTGATGAGATGAAAAGCTTGTATCCCTTCATCTTTACTTTTGCTGTATAACCTGAGCCGCTGTTGTTTCCTCCGTCCTTTCTAAATCGTACTGATAGTGTTCACATTCCAGCCATCGTTGGTACCGATCTCCAAATTTCTCCCTGTGTCCTCTGCAGGTCGCAGTAAGAAGCGCGAGGATGATGAGGGTCCTAGCTCGGTGGCGGGTTTGCTGCTGGCCGGTGGCGTGATGAGCAGCCAGCCTCAGGGTGGCTTAGCTCTGTCATGCAGCTGTAAGGCGAGCAGCTCCAGCTTGATCGGAGGCAGCGGGGCAGGCTGGGAAGGCACCGCCCTGCTCCACCATGGCAGCTACATCAAACTTGGCTGCCTCCAGTTTGTCTTCAGCATCACCGAATTTGCCAGTAAGCAGCCCAAAGAAGAGCAAACTGCCACGCCTGCCACCAGTTGCACTGGTGCCATCACCACCACCAGCAGCAACAGCAACAGCAACAGCAGCAGCAGCAGCAGCAGCAGCAGCAGTAGTAGTAGTAGTAGTAGTAGTAGTAGTAGTGCAGCCAGCACCAATACCAGCACCACCACCACAACCACCACACCACCACCACCACCACCACCCAATACTGCCACAGTGAGCAGCCCGTCCAGCCAGGATGAGGCTGACACTGAGACTGGTCCTCCCCACCAAGTGCCCAGACTGCACACCAACTCTGTTCCATAACCCACACATTAAGTCCCGCCCTCCCTTGTTTTGTTTTGCACCTTCCGAGTCACAATGAAGGGAAAGCTGCACAGCTGGTTGGTCAACAGGGAAAAGTTTATTTTTTCATTTTTAATGGTTTATATCTTTGCATGAACTTGAAGTATTATTGACAATCTCCTCTGTTTTTGAATGACTGACATTAACCTTCTGTTCACTTCAGACCATTAGGACTTTGAGCAAACATTATTTACCTATGCTCACTTTTTCTTTTGCCAGTATATTGGTCATGTATGGTGTAACATTATTTTGTCAGTCAGCCCATTTAGCACAAACCTTTTATTTTGTAGTATTGAATTCCATACATTCTAATTTCTTTTGCTGCTTTTGCACCGCAGGTAGCTATATATGTATGAAAACATACATGCTTATACACTATGTATATATAATGTAAAAATATAATTCAGTGCCTCTCAATTGGAGAAACATTGGATTTCATGTAGATTTACCATTTTTTGGTTTTTAACTGTACAGTTCATGGAATTTGTGATACTGTGTAGAGCTCCAGAAGTTTTGTGATAAAACTTGTTCTTAGTCTGTACTTTCCGCTTTAGTCCATCTGTAAATACGGTATTGTTTTAGCACTCATTTTAACATCTTGTGCTGCTCTGTATATAAGCACTCTTTGTCTGTACCTGCTTGTCTGTTCAAACCTGTAAATACAGAAAGATTTTCTAAGAACAAACAATGGATTTGTGTTGTGTTACTTTCAGGTTTTTGTGGGTCTATTTGGGACTTTGTACTTTGATTTTTCACATTCTGCCTCATGTCATAGTACTAGTAAGAGTTATAACTTAATTTCTTAATGATTAAAGGTCAGGTGATGCGAAGAGAGAAGATCAGGCGAAAACTTCACATGGGACAAAAGTGGAAATGCTGTTTGACATGGGAGTGAGCATATAGAAGCCCTCAGTACGATTTTGATATTCTTACAATTTTAGAATAAGTCAGAATGCATAAAAGTTTGCAACTGATATGACTGATTCAACATGAATACAACCAGCACCATTCTGAACTAGCTTAAGATGTCTACTAGACCAGAGAGAAGAGCATGACTATAATCAAGTTTGGATGATACAAAATTCATGGATTATGGTTTCAGCATCAAATAAAATAGATCACATTCAATTCAATTCAATTCAATATTCCTTTATTTGTCCCGCGAGGGGAAATTCCAGATTACAGCAGCATCAGTAGAACAGATTAATATAAGAAGTGCATGCAACTTAGAAACAAACATCAGAATATATACAAAAGAATGAGAATTTGTAAATAAATTGTAGATAGTATTTACAGACTGTTATGTACATGTTTTATTGCACAGCTTATTGCACAGACTATTGCACTGATTATTTGGAGCAGTTTTTATTGTACAGTCTGATAGCTGCAGGGAGGAATGACCTGCAATACCGCTCTTTCACACACTTTGGATGTAGCATCCTGTCACTGATGGAGCTCCTCAGTGCAGTGAGTGTGTGTTGGAGGGGGTGGCAGTCATTGGCTGTCATCCCCCCCCCCACCTCCTCCACCAGTTCCAGAGGGCATCCCAGGACAGAGCTGGCCTTCCTGATGAGTTTGTCCAGCCTCTTCCTGTCAGCTGTTGTGATGCTGCTCCCCCAGCAGACTACACCATAGAAAATGGCAGAGGCCACAACAGAGTCATAGAAGGTCTTCAGGAGTGCCCCACGCACCCCAAAAGACCTCAGCCTCCTGAGCAGATAGAGTCTGCTCTGTCCTTTTTTGTAAAGTGCAGTGGTGTTATGAGTCCAGTCCAATTTATTGTTCAGATGAACACCCAGGTACTTACAGTATAAGATGTCACCATCTCAATGTCCCTTTCCTGGATGTTCACTGGTGAAGAGTACGGGCGCCGACGAAAGTCCACAACCAGCTCCTTGGTTTTATCCGCATTAATCAGGAGGTGGTTCTGCTGGCACCAGTCCACAAAGTCCTGGATGAGTTCTCTGTATGACCTGTCGTCCCCATCTGTGATGAGGCCGACAATGGCAGAGTCATCAGAGAACTTCTGCAGGTGGCAGGTGGGTGACAGGTGGGAAAAGTCAGCTGTGTAGATGGTGAAGAGGAACGGTGCCAGCACCGTTCCCTGGGGGGCCCCCACACTGCAGAGGACAGTCCCTGACACACAGTCCTGTGTCCTCACATACTGTGGGCGGTTTGAAAGGTAGTCCACTATCCAACATGTGAGGTGTTGGTCCACTCCCGAAAGTTCCAGCTTGTTCCTCAGGATGGCTGGCCTGATGGTGTTAAAAGCACTGCTAAGGTCCAGGAAAAGGACCCGAACAGAGCTCCCAGGTGATTCCAGGTGAGATAGAGCTCTATGGAGAAGGAAGATGAGGGCATCGTCCACTCCGAAGCCAGGCTGATATGCGAACTGCAGTGGATCCATGGACGAGCTCACTAGGGGGCGCAGGTGGGCAAGGACCGGCTGCTCCAGGGCCTTCATGAGGTGTGATGTTAGGGCCACCGGCCTGTAGCAGCTAGGGTCCTTGGGATGTGGGGTCTTTGGCACAGGTACCACGCAGGACATCTTCCAGAGGTGTGGCACCCTTCCCAGTCTCAGGCTCAGGTTAAACAGATGTCCAATGATCCCGCTCAGCTGATCAGAGCAGGATCTGAGGAGCCTGGGACTGAGGTCATCGGGTCCTGCAGCCTTCCTGGTCTTTAACCTCCTGAGCTGATTCCTCACCTGGAGAGGTGTGAGAGACA
Source organism: Chaetodon auriga (assembly GCF_051107435.1). NCBI lineage: Eukaryota > Metazoa > Chordata > Actinopteri > Chaetodontiformes > Chaetodontidae > Chaetodon > Chaetodon auriga. The sequence goes on along the minus strand of NC_135080.1, from coordinate 26,668,483 downwards.
AGTTGGAGCAGGGGGGCTGAGTGTCTCGTGAAATGGATGGGGGGCTGGGAGCAGTGGGGGGTGGCGTTGATTGCGGTGAGCTGAATACTGTGGGGGGGAGGTCAGTGGGGTACTCGGGCAGGGTGCTGGCAGATCAAAGGAGGTCTGCTGCAGTGCTGGTGCAGCTGGGGGAGGGGCAGATGTTTCTTCAAACCTGCAAAAGTAGGTGTTCAGCTGATCTGCCCACTTTGGATCCCCAGCCGCCTGGGAGTTTGGCTCCTGGTGACCTGAGATGGATTTCAGATCTCTCCAGACCCTCCTGGTGTTGTTCTCCTGCAGCTGTTCCTCCATTTTTTTTCTGTATCTGTCCTTCCCTTCCCTGATATTCCTTCTTAGCTCCCTCTGAACAGTTTTCAGCTCCTCTTTGTTTCCTGACTTGAAGGCCCTCTTCTTCTCCTTTAAGAGAGCCTTAATGTCAGGATTAATCCAGGTCCTGGTGGGTACAGTGTTCTCCACACAGAAGTTTGTGTAGTCCATGATGTTGTCTGTCAGACTGTCAATGTCCTCCTCATGAGAGTCACTGAATGCATCACATTTTAACAATATTACTAGGAGGAAAAGTGCTGTCTTGGTAATAGCTGTAATATGAGACTGGAATGTCAGACAAGAATCTAAAATCACTCCAAGGTTTTCATGGTCAAGCTTTCAGAACTGGTTCAGCCATCAGTGTTAAGTTGTCAGACAAATGCTCATATTTGGTTGGTCTAACAACTCGTAACTGTGATCAGCCTTTGTCAACAGAAATTTGTATCCATCCAGTTTTCTAAATTTAAGAACTAGGAAAGGTCGTTTGGATATACAGGTACATATAGCTCAGCATCACCAGCGTAAAAATGATGCTAGAAGAAACAATAGTTTGGGGGAGACGCCTCAGTAAGTATCGCTGCTGCAGTGGATGAGAGCGCTCAGTGAGGAATAACAGATGCAGAGCACATTGACAAATACAGTCATTAAACTAAAAGGTTTTTTGATGTTGAGAGGCTAGTACATTTTACAAAAAAGAAAAAAAAAGATTTCACATGCTGAATTATGGTTTCTGTGTGTTTTATTTTTGATTACAACTGAGTTGATGCAGAGGCTCCATGGACTGCATCGCAGAGTGCTGTCCCAGTCGTATTTACTCCATTTTATGCCGTTGCAGCCTCTCACACTCAAGCACTTACATGACTTCAACTAAGTCAGGGCTCAGGGCTTCAGGCCTAAGGGGGGACACTGAGATTGGGCCTTATGCTCTTCTTCCCCTAATTCGTGGGTCCCCAACCTTTCTGACTGGTTTAACATGGACATACATACAAATATATGTACATGCATATGGTAGAAAATGCCTTGTGACCGGGTGCCGGGCTGCGACCTGGTGGCTGGGTTGGTGGCTGCCCTAACTGACTCTTTGATTTGACATACTAGTTTCTAGTGGCCCTGGTCATCAAAGCAGCTTTCATTAGCAATTTACTTCCTGTAAGATAATTACTGCATAACTTGTTGAGAGTGTATAGTGAACCTGAGATGTCTTTCCAAAATGTTCTATTTGTGTCACATAGAGTCCATCAGCACCACCAAAGCTAGTAGTCATTTGGGTATTATTTAAGGAAGGAAATCTTCTGGGAATAAACAAATATTGCCCACATCAAACATCTACCAAAGTAAAACTTTTTCATCATTTCTCATTTAATTAATGTGAGTGTAAAGAAAGAAAGCTGTGTTCACTGATTTCATTTTTTTTTTTTTTTTTTTGCCACTTCAGGGCAGCAGATCATTATTACTATTTATGATTATAGTACTATTTACACATCTAGCGGACAACATTGGCATTCATTTATGTATGCCCCCCACCAGTCACGTAGTCCCATAATTCATATGCGATAAAGCTAAGAAGCAGCAGACATCGCAGTCTGCATCTGCAGGTCTTCAAATGCACATTTGCAACTGCAGGTGGTGCTGTTTTCCTATTGGATGATACTATTGGAGAGGGGAAGTCTTATGCAAGCTGTTATTTTGATTTAACTGGATTTTGCTATGGGTGGTCAGTCACATGATCTTTTATGAATTCCAGTCCTTCCAGTTTGCTTTAACCTTTAACCAGAGCAAACACTGTCACGCCCAGGCAGGAAATGGGTGTTTGTTTGTCTGTGTGGGTTTAAATGCACAGACTTGCCCTGACTTCCTCACTGTTGCCTCTGAGCAGCTGAGGCTTGAACAATGATTACTCTTCTGCTGGCTGTTGGTGTTGTTTTTGGAGTTGCTTACGTTTTCCATCATGTTTTTGTGAAGGGAAGGCGGTGCACAAGCAAAGCAACGCTGCATGGGAAAACTGTGATTGTGACCGGTAAGTCAGGTTTCTGTTTTCAGAATCTAAATAGAAATATATCTGTTGTGCAACATTCTACATTAAGTACCAAAGTAACAGTGTTTTGTAGACTGCTGTGTGACATCAGGGTGGCAGAAAGTCACGTCCACTGACTATGTCATATTCACTGGATGCATGCACTACATCACAACAAATTCTGAGTTCAGAAATAGCTCATACAGCATATTTCTAGCTTACCAACCAACTACAGATGCAGTAAGTCTGTGACTAAACCACTGCTGCATTTCTACATGTCAACAAAGCTTTCAGAAAATATCAGATTTGAAAGTACAAAAATAATATGCAAAAATAGTAGTTTGGGTTGGAGTACGGTATCAGGTCAGGGAGTAAAGAAGTCCTTCTGTGCTCTAATATTGAAGAGTTTCTTTCATAAAGTTTGGCATTCTGCAAAACCATGAATGACAAAAGTACAGGCTAGAAAACGTGACATGATACTTAATTTTTTTTTTTAAATATATATTAAATCAAGTCTTCCTTTAAAGTCTCCAAGAATTTTGGTTCATCATACTTAAAGAATTTAAAAATACAAAAGGAATTTCATTATGTTACATGTACCTATTAAAGGTTGAATACTTTCCCTCACCTCAGTTATACAACTGATCCGACAGTTCACTTTCACTATGTCTATCTGATACAGATCCAAATCCAGTATCCGTGTAGGTTAAAAGCTGAGTAGCTGTTTTTATTATTAAATACATACAGTATGTTGGACTTGCAAATAAAACATCACCCATGTTTCTTGCTTTTTATCCCCAGGTAGCAACACAGGCATTGGAAAGACTACAGCCATAGATGTGGCTAAAAGAGGAGCCAGAGTGATTCTGGCCTGTCGTAGTAAGCAGAGAGGAGAGGCTGCTCTTAAGGAAGTCATGAGAGTGAGTATAGAAATCATGCTCTGTTGCGTCTATGAAGATTAACTGATTTATTCACATTTCCCAAGCAAGAGAAGGTTCTCTGTCCTAAATGCCTTACTGATGAGCCTGCGGTTACTTCATGCCATGTACAAGCTTGTAGTTGCTTATAAAGATTGTGTGAGGATTTTATTGTCTGTATAAAGTTTATACTTGCCATATTTGTTCACAGATGGACCCATGTCAGTTTCCATTCAATAATGTAGAGGTAGATGGTAGCTGATTTCTGTGTCAGTGTGTGTGGGTCCACACTAATAAACCACACTGTTGCAAAACATTTTTGCACTGTTGCATTTTTGGAAATATCTTTGACATTCATTTTGGCACACAGACATTAATAAAAAAAAAAAAAAAAGTCCACAGTGCTACTTCATTTAATATTATACCACTGATTCAGTTGTCTCATGTCCCACAGGAGAGTGGCAGTAATCAGGTGGTGTTCATGCAGTTGAATCTGGGGAGTCTCAAGTCTGTTCGCAGCTTTGCTGAAACATTCTTGAAATCGGAGCCCAGACTGGACATCCTCATCAACAATGCAGGTTAGACTGTTCATTGTAGCTTGATGTTGTATATCTGCACAGGACCAGAAAGCCCATACTGAAAGCAGAGTTGTTTGCCAGAGAGGATCAGACGAAGTCGAAGGCAGACCTTCCTTCCATCCATTCCCATTTCCTTTCAATAGTATTGCATCTATGTATATATATACACTTATATGTACGCACATTTAATAGTTCAGCATTGTACACAAATACATACTTTCATTTTTTGTAAAAATTCAGATTCAGATTCAGACCAAATGTGCCCAAACAAACAGGGACTGGTGACATGTTAGCAGCATCACTGGTGCTGCCAGAGGGAAAACACCTGACTATTCAAAAACTTTTTCGAAATAATTATATAAATTAATGCAGTCTTATGAGACTCATTTGATAAAAACTGGCAGCCCTCGTTAATAGGTTACTAATACTAGGATACACAGAATGTGCTCCAAGGAACCTCTTGCTGGACATAGTGGGCATGCTGGAGTTTCGGGAAGACCCCATCTATGCAGGTTGGATGGGCTTGGGAGGACATTGCACACTGACTGGATCAGAAAGTTGAGTCTTGGTGGGTCTTGGTCCAAGCTCCTTGCTCTTGCATAGACACCGTTCTGCTGTGGTATTCCTCCTCCACCTCTGCTAGGATCTGTCCCTGGATCAGCCACAGTCTGTATCTCCTCTTTGCTTTGTCGTAGCTTCATCCACTCCGCTTCTGCCACAGCAGCTGTTTTGTAAAACCATGGACAAAAAACATCTATGTGGAGATGATGCGGCTTTGACACATCAGGCGTTTTGGGTCTTTGATCATTAGACACCCTCACCTGGGCGACCCAACCCAGGATGATCAGTCCCTGATTTGTGTCCAAGCAGCACACTACACCATGGATGCCCTCTCTTAATTCACAGCCACCTAGAAGCTTTCTCTGCAGCTTTGCAGATGTTTTTGGTGGCTTTTCTCTCCTGCAATCTTCTGATGCCCAGAAGCCTGAGTGGTCGCTGCAGAGACTGCCCTGGGAATCTCTTGCAGCCCACCTTGATGGATTCACAGGTTCCATTCCCTCTGCAGGTTTCCACAAGCTCCTCTATTCGGTCTTCCCAGTGGACTGTAAGTTCCATGACCACCACTTGCTTTGATGAGATATTAGGACCAAGTCTAGCCTGAGAGATGTCATTGCAATGTGCGAGGGAAACTTCAGCTGTCTTCCCAGGTCTACTCACAGCTACCAATCACGGGCAGAGGTTTTAAGCCCTGAGCTTTCTTCCCTGCTTTGACGAAGGTGATATTCCCTGCTGGGAGCTGATATTTGCTCCAACGAACCTCTCGCTGGACACAGTGGGCATGCTAGAGTTTCGGCAAGCTTGCTGCTTGGACACAAACCAGGGACTAATATCCCTGGTTTGTGTTCAAGCAGCACATTACACCATGGAGCACCAAGATCTAATAAGACTATTACAGAGACAAGTCATTTGTGTGATGCAATAAGAAGGTCATTTGTAACCAGTGCTGTCTCTGCATGGCATCGAATTATGAGATCATTCCCTTAAATTTAGCTACAGCACTATCAGATAGGAATCTGGTGTAGGAATTTTTGGCAAAGGATTCTGTGAAGAGACTGCTAAGTGTTCAGTTTTCAATTGGCTATATGTCAGAACAAGGTCGAGAGTGTTTTAACCATAACAGTGAGTAGGTTTATGTACACTCTGACAGAAGACAACTGAGTCCAATAATGAGATAAACGCAGTACAAAGGCTGTCATTATCAACATGAACATTAAAATCACCTACAATAATTACTTTATCTGTTTTAAGGACTAAACCTGATAGAAGCTCAGAACTCATAAATTTGGAATAAAAACCAGGAGAGCGGTACACTACAAAAAATAAAAGTGGCTGCACTGTTTTCCAAGTTTGATGTGAAAGACTAAGAACAAGGCTTTCAAATCAATTATAATTAAGTTTAGGTTTAGAGTTGATTAATAGGGTTGAGTCAAAAATGGCTGGAACTTCACCTCCTCAGCCACTGCCTCAAGGAATGTGAGTATTAATATGGCTTGGGGAATTAGCTACGTTTAGGCTAACATACTCTTCATGACACAGCCAGGCTTCAGGCAGACACAATAAATCAATATAATGATCTGATGTTAACTCATTTACTAATACAGCTTTAGAAGACACAGATCTCATGTTAAGGAGTCCACATTTAATTCTCCTATCTTGTTGTACTATTGCAGTGTTTTCATTTTTATGTATAACTCCTGTTTACTTTTGATTGAATTAGTTTAGGTGGTCAGGAGGAAGACACAGTGTCTGTGAGGTTTTGTGTGGGTAACTGCTCTAATGGAAGTGCAGAGAAGCGTGTCGGACTGCAGCTCTGCAGCTGATCAAATGATGCCAGATTTGAATTCAAATTCTATCACGTTGTTGCAATCAAGAGCAAAACGTTGCCCTATAGTTTGTAGAATTGTTTTAAAATTCATTTGAAATCCAAAAATGAATTGATTAAAATAGGTACATTGATCCAAGGAATAATACCATGCTCTGCCTGTAACTTTTCCCCACCATTAGCCAAACTGAACATTACTTTAACCTGTTTATCACCACAATGCCCTCTGGGGTTTGTGCTTTACAAACAAACAAAAAAAAGTTTTGTGCATTTCAGAACTATTCAATTGTTTGTTATGATTTTGTGGCCGAGCAAAAAGCAAGGAGTGAACCCAATGATGCAGACTTTACAAAAAGGCTGAGCGGAAACAGTCCAAATGGTTTATTTAACAAAATAAGGCAAACTAAATGAAAATTCACAAATACATGGGGAAACCAGATACAAGACCAGAAATACTCATAAAAATATCACAGGGACCCAGAATCTCGGAACAAGGAAAGCCACACATAAGGGATGATGCCAGAAAGGGAAACACACTCACTTAAATAGACAGGGGAGGAGAACTACATAGACAAAGTGGTTCAGATAATTTGGCTCAACTATTGGCTTTTTTATGATCTGTCTGATCTTACCGCTGGTGTTTTTTGACCAGTCAAACTTTGATAAGATAAGAATTTGTTGATCTGACACTGAGGAAATGTGGTTATTACAGCCAGCAAGTATTACAAAGAGCAAGCACAGTGGCATAAAGAGGTCAAAAGTAAAAAAGTATAAAGGGCACAGACAAGAAAAGCAACTATGTATACGTACATTTGTACAGATTGTGAAAAAAATAGTAAATGCCATAAAAATCCGACTGCCATAACAAAGTACTGTTGCTAATATTCTCATTAGAAAACTAACTAATGACATGTATTGTCAACTAATTGTACAGCAATGTTACCATGTTCCAAGAGTTACAAATTACTTGAATGTGTGCCATTGTTTGAAATGAAGCCATGTTAAATGTTAATAGTGGTTGTTAAAGGATGTTAATAGTGTTAATAGTAAAAGTCTTTAATTATGTCACTTCTTAATTCATTTGCTTATTTCACTATTTGTGGCAGTTATGCTCTTGGTTGTATTGTAATGAAGTTGAACTATGGTATGCTTGTCTGTGTCAAGGAGTCATTAGGCTCTCCCAAAGATGTAAGATGGTTTCAAGCCTTGCTTGTTTTGATATCACCATGTCTGGAAACAGGATTAAGGTTTGTCCATGTTTTTGTCACAGGTGTTTTCCTGCAGGGTCGCACAGAGGACGGGCTGGGAATGATGTTTGGCGTCAACCACATTGGTCACTTCCTGTTAACCAACCTGTTGCTGGACCGGCTGAAGGAGTGTGAACCGAGCAGGGTGGTCAATGTGTCGTCTATGGGACATCAATTTGGAAAAATTGATTTTGATTGCCTGAACACACAAAAGGCTTTGGGAGTGGGGACCTCATTCATGGAGGTTTTCAGGATCTACTGCGATAGCAAGCTGTGCAATGTCCTCTTCACCCATGAGCTGGCCAAAAGACTGAAGGGAACTAAGGTCACCTGCTACAGCCTCCATCCAGGTAAGTGGTCAGAGCATGTCAACTCATGCAAATGGATAATAAAGTCTTAAAACAAGGAATTACTGAACGCAGTTTCCATAAAATGGGGAGTTTAATACAGTTCAATGCAAACTGAGGACAATTTGCAAGGATCTTGGGGCAGCAGTGTAGGTGGGTCAGTCCACCACTTTGGTCTAGACTGGAATATGTTGATAAATATTGAAAGGATTGCCACGGAATCTGGACCAGACATTCATGGTGCCCTGACAATGCATTCCAATGACTTTGAAGATCCCTTGATGTTAGGCCTCTAGCATGACCAAAGACTCCTGGATGTCAAGGCTGGAGTGAGCAGAGCAATGGGTAGGACCCAAATGCAGATGACAGAGGAAGAGCTCATGCAGTTCAATGTTGTTGTTGTTGTTGTTTTTTTTCTTTTTTTTCTTTTTTTACAGGACCATGACAAGGGTAATGAACAAAATCAGAGAGGCAGTTCAAAGCAGGCAATAAATCTATAAATCCAAGAAGGAGCAGGCAAGAAATCAAAAGTCCAAATAATCAGGCAGACTGGTCAAATGCAGTGGCATGAAACAATAACAGAGCAACACTGGACAATCCGGCAAGGAGTGAGTGGAAAAGAGCTGCGGCTTTTCTCATTTCTATATCTTGTGCCTCCTTCTGTCCTCTCTCCTTGGTCCTCCTTCCTGTGACCTGGAAATTGAGCTTAACACGCCATGTTAAAGGATGTCTCAATTTCTAAAATGCATCTCAATGAGAGAGGACCAAGGAAAGAGGAACTATGAGCGAGGACACACAGGTGTATCCTATGTAGAAGTCTTTTCAGCAGCCATGATGGCATGACACAGCTGGAATATACAAACTGTGGCGGGAACAGGACTCCACAATACAAGTGTTCATAAATTGTATTAGTTACTTAAGATGGTCCAATGCAGCATCAAACTTTATGCCCTTCACTGTTTGTGTAGTGCTTTGTGAGGAGCTGTTTTAACTAGATTCCTTAATGACATTTCAACTTAATATATCGATTTGTCATTAAATGTAGGCTAGACCCAGTTAAACTGCTATAATCATGGCATGATGTTTGTTTTAGTGCAAACAGCATTTTCACATTATGCTATGTTGTGAATTGAATTTAAGGTAAATATATAAGTTGTCATGAACACGATGCTCATCTGACAGAATATTCAGTCGTGGGCTACAACAAAACAATGAACAGATGATGCAGCTGTTCCACACATCATATTTAATTGATGTCGCTTTAAAATGATGGCCCTGAAGGACTGAGAATATTGAATTGATGAAATGCTACTGTAACAGCAACACCAAGGAGAGAGGTTACATACAACGTAGGAACTATGGATGAGCAGAAGACCAACATCCACAATGACCAAGAGGCACCTGGTAGCTCAGGGCTCTAACATCAATAGAGGGAAGCTACTAGCACAGCTGGAGATTGAGAGGCACCAACAGAGTGGGAATACTACTGAACAACATGGAGACAGAATTGACCCCAGACCACCAGTCATGACAGCAGCATCCACTGAGCTGAGGATGAAAACTGTTGCCAGACTGAACACATTCAATCCACAGATAGGACTATATGTGTGTATGCGTGTGTGTCTGTAAAATAACAGTATAATAACAGGCTATTTTTACAATTGCAGCTAAAAATCACTATTTTCTGTTTGTGCAGGAGCTATCAAGACTGAGCTGGGAAGGAACAGTGCCGCACTGCAAGTGATCGTGAAGCCCCTGATTTATTTTTTCGCTAAGAATACTGTCCAGGGAGCCCAGACCACTCTGCATTGTGCTCTCCAGGAGGGACTCGAACCTCTCAGCGGACGTTACTTCTCCAACTGCGCTTTGAAAGAACCTTCTGCTAAAGCCAAGGATGACGCTGCAGCAAAGAAGCTGTGGGAGCTCAGTGAGAGACTGTGTGGTCTCGCATAAAAAGCTTTCCATCCTGATATTGGGTTGTCATTGTGATATTAGATACCAATGACACATGACACATTTTGGTTTGGCAAGCCCAGCACTGCCACTTTCCTAATATAATACAGAGAAGAGCCAGTGTAGTCGACAGACTATCTTGAAGTTAACAGAATAGTTGTGACAGCACTGTTTAAATTGGCTATATCTGTTTTCCTATATAAGGTAATGACTAATTATGTAACAGCTTGTAGGAGCTTGTTAAGATGAGATAAATCCAAAGATTTATTCATGCATTGTATATCTTGAATTATTGATGCAAAGTATTAATAAACAATCAAGTTACTATTAGTGCATGAGATTTTCTTTACAGGGCCTGGAAAAGCATTCAACTAAAAATTATGCAAATTATGCCAAATCACAATGAAAGTAATCTCATGACTTTCCATGTAGAGCAGGTCTAGACCATACTCTTTAATGTACAGAGACCTGACAATTGCTCCATGACCAAGCACTTGCTGATGATGGTGAGGAAATACTTTCTTTTGACAGGCAGAAACCTGGTGAAATAAATGATTTTTAATTTAATGCATAATTATCTGTGTGGTGTCCCTTGTTTGGTCTGACTTTCCGCTGGTTCATGACACAGGACCTGTAGTATTATTGCAGCATATTAGTACTGGTTGTTTTTCATGTTTTCGAGGTAAAACAGGAAATGGATGGGTTGTGACTTGATGGGAACTTGGACAAAACAGACATTATACACAGTCCACTGACAGTGGGAGGTGGCAGGAGTCATTAGGGGCTACTAAATAATGAAAATGATCTTGGGTTCTGAGCAGGTTATTGGTTCAACAGCATCAGAACATTAATGAGCACATGACGATGTAACACACTAAACATACGTATCTCTCTGGTGGTAAGTAGAGAGTAGTTTAAAAACTTCTAAGAACAAAGAGGGAACTGTAATGACATTACATTTTACACATTGCCTGCTAAATTAGTCTTTCTAAAGAGTGCTGCAGCTAATAAAGATGTAACTTATTAATGACAGTTTAACAATATTAGCACTGAGACACAGTACTATGAAGGCTTTGAGACACACTGTGATGCCACGGCCACACCATGGTGCTGCAAAACCTGTTTGCATGTGAAAACGATTTCCATTCACAAAGTCATTTCATCTTGTTTTCCAAGAGTCATTCATCCACTCTGAATTGCCCAAACAGTCAAAAACTTTACAGAGATGACTGAGAGAAAATAAATTGTACAGAACAATAGAACAACAGCTTTCAGTGGTAGGAGTGTAAGACACGTATCTGTTGTATTTATTGTGTTTATTGGTGTGGTCCTAGACATGAAGATGGGAAAATAAAGACTATCTATCTGCAGTGTCTAAACACAGTGGCACAAAACATCAGTCTGTTTCTGTTTGTCACAGAGTATTTCCATTGATTTTGTATGCATTCTTGCTGCCTAAAGGCCTTGGAAAAGGCAACTGAATGTCAGCATTGACCACCATTACTTTGGAAATTGGAATATGTAGCCAACTAAGGCACTGGAGAATATCAGTCCCACTAAGTTCACATACAGAAGAAGACTTTACACTTGTTGCATCTGTATGTGACTAAATCATAGCTATTATCTCTCATTTGCGGTGTGCAACAAAATCTGCAACAAATCTTTGAGAGAAAATATTATTGTGGATGGCTGTGGCTCAGGAGGTAGAGCGGTCGTCCACCAAGAGGTCGGTGGTTCGATCCCTGGCCTCGGCAGTCCACATGCCGAAGTATCCTTTGGCAAGATACTGAAGCCCAAAACTGTCCCTGGTGCTGTGCCATCGGTGTGTGAATTCATATGTATGTTGCATTGGATAAAAGCATCTGCCAAATGGCTAACTGTAATTGTATTACAGTAAACAATGAATGGTTAAACTAAGCTAAGCTAAACTGGCATGTCATGACCTTAGATACAGTAAGCCAGCACATAGATAAAGTTGCCATGTTATCTGTGCAGCTCACCAGAATGCTTTTCTGTAGGACTCCTGTTCAGGCAGGCCAGACCATTCCACACTGTGATCTCTGTACATGAACCTCAGCTAATGTCTTTTCTTCAACAGGATTGTTGCCTTGTACTTGTTTTGTGAAAAGCTTAGCTCAAGACTAACAAGTGTAATTAAAGCTATGGTAATGGTTTGGCTCAACTAGTTCTCAATCTAGTGTGAAAACCTCTACTCAGTGAAAAACATTTTCTGTTTAGCATGGAACTCAAACAGAGCTGAAATTAAACTAAGTGTAAAATCCAAATAGCCAATATCCAAATGAAGTGGATTGTGGTGAAGATCTGTTCCCCTTCTTTCACTGCCTCTCACCTAATTACATAAAAGACCAGTTGAACTGGATGGTTGACACACCATGACTCAGCAACTTTCAGTGCAGTGTTTGGAGTATAAAGTATATAAAGTAATTCTAAATCTAAAAGTCCTACATGTGTGTAATATTTCTTCATTCTACATAGTTTTCAGTGAGTTCTCAGATCCTCTGGAATACTGCAGGTGGTTTGCAGATTGAACAGGTATCATTCTCCACATACCTTTGCCTTGGCTTTTGTATACTTTTGTAGAACTGATAACATGTTTCAAAACAAAATCTCATAATAAGCTTTCTAATCATAAAAATGGCCTTTCTTGAGTCAAGAACCAATAAGTTAACTCAACGATCCTGTCAGTATTGTGACAATGTTCTACATTTTAATGAAGCATCATTTACGCCTTGATCATTAAATGGTTCACATCATTACATTATATTTACTATTACTGACAAGATTAATAAATGTGTATCAGAATGTACAAAATGTTGGCTTTCCTTGTTGGAAAGAACACACATGTATTGCTGACTGTATTTAATAGTTATAAACCTCTTTTTGGAACATTGCTTGTATATGTAACATCACTTCTAACCTTAAGATTAGCTTGTTTGGAAGGTTCCCGATCAAAATCTTCAAGTTCATCTAACCCCATCAGCCTCCTCAGTGCATGCATTACTCTAAGATGCACTTACACACCCATCGATGCCAAACCACTACACACAACTCTCTCTCTCTCTCTCTCTCTCTCTCTCTCTCTCTCTCTCTCTCTCTCTCACTCTCTCTCACACACACACACACACACACACACACACACACACGCACACACACACACACACACACACATTGTTTTTTCATCACTTGTGGGGTCATTACATAGACTTACATTCTTTTCCTGGAGACACTAACCATAACCACTATTTGCCTATTCCTAACCCTATACCTAACCTAAGCTTACCTAACCGGTAACCCTATCCTCAGTCTTCACCCTAAAATGTAATGATTTACATTAAGGGGACCTGCATTTTGTCCCCATGAGGCAGGTGAGTCCCCACAATGTGACTGTGTAAACAGATGTTTGTCCCCACAACGTGATAAATACCTGGTCACACAAACTATTCTTCAGGATCACTACACACTCACCCTCAGGTTCGCAGATTTGTGACGCGCTAGGCGGCTGTGATGACAGATACGCTCAGATTCAAAGATGCTTTTGGTGCGTTTATTATGAACAAACAGCACAGAGCTATCACAGCGCAGCAAAGATGGATGAATGGAAAAAATGAAAACCAGCGTATTAAACAGATAAAAAGTGATAAATGAATGAGTGGATAGCGGTTAAAAACCCATCCCTGACTCTCTCATCTGTGTCACAGGTGAGTGCACACCTTTACACACACACACACACACACACACACACACACACACACACACACACAGACACCGTGCTCCTCATCTTCAACCTGTATGTCTCCTACAGCACATATACATAGCTGTTTTTTATTCTGTACCCTGTATACTTTTTTATTTTGACCTCTTTATGCTACTGTGCTTGCTCTTTGTAATACTTACTTAATGATTAAATTTCCCGGGTGTGACATCAATAAAGTCTTATCTATCTTATCTTATTGTGATTACTATTATTTACAGACGATTACATAACAGTGACGAGGCTCACCTTGTGCCTCTTTAAATGACAACAGTTTCCCTGTCACATTTACACCTAACACTCTTATTAGTGTAACTATGTGTAATCAGATTACATTATATATGTAGTCATTTTCAGGTAATGTATCGGAATACTGTAGCTTTTTCTGTGTTTTATTTAATGTCATTGTTACGAGTCAGCACATATATCACAACGCATGACTAAAGCACACCAGTTCAGTGCACCTGAGTCACTATTCTACTTCTAATCACACTGGATAGCTCCAGAGATGATGACTATAGAAGCAGAGAGAGTGCTTTTCATTTAACGCGACATCCTGTTTGGACCGTACTTTCTTTTTCACAATATTAATTTTACTTTGAATAGATATATGGCGACATCTGCCGATTCGGTAACGCTAAACCGGGAAGTCCAACCGGATGTTGCCCAAACTGGTGGCATTTGATGTCATTCAAAGCAAACTCTTAATGATATTAGTAAAATTATGATGTAGATCTAATTGACATCATTTTGCCACGTTTATCAAAAGCGACTTGTGTTAGCCTATATCTAAAAATAATTTTGATACTTTCGTGCTGAACAAAGAGTAAAAAAAAAAAAAAAAAATGTTGTTTCACAAGGATTTTATTTTGAAACGGTACCGGAATAATGTATTCGTTTTACTCAACTTGAAGCCAGTTGTAGGCTGAGTGCAGCGATGTCGGCATTGGTTTTTTACATAGCGGGAGCAGTTTCCTTGTATGTGATAGTGTATTACCGCGTCTTCAGAGGAGTGAGATGCTCCAGCTCAGTGAAGCTGAAGGGGAAGACGGCTGATGTAACAGAAAACGAGCCTCACCTTAAGACTGTGGACGTCTGCTCCTGCTAACTTGCTTAGCTTCATTCATGCTGTTAGTTCATCTTCAAACAACATTCCGGTTAACGTAAAGGAGTAGGGTCTGTTTCTGAAACACTCCCCAGTCGTTCTGTGTCAAAGCTTTACTGGATCACCTGTCACCAACCGAAAATATTACTCACTGGTCCCCCGACAAGAATCCAGGAATGTACAGTCAGACCAAGCTTCATAAACCGGCTTCACGCGCTCCATGGTGTGTCAAAGTGAAGTTTGCATATTTTTATTTATTTAACCTTTATTTAACCAGATAAAAACCCATTGAGATCAGGATCTCTTCGACAAGGGTGACCTGGCCAAGAGGTCTGTAGCACATGTCATAAGAGCAGTTACAAGGAAATGATGGTATAAAATAAGACATACAATTTTAGAGATGCAGTAGTATTTTCAAGTGCGGGAGCTTTTACAACAACAACAAACAACATTTTACGATTTAAAACACAAGCACTGTTCAGTGGTCTCTCGCTGTCTATCCCTCAGGATAGAACAGAAGGCTGCAAGTGGAATAAGTTCAGAAAGCTTCAGTTCGGCCTGTAGAGTATTCCACGCAGAGGGGGCAGCAAAGCTAAAAGCTCTTTTTCCAAATTCTGTCCGTACCCTAGGAACAGAAAAAACTAATGACGTACAAGAGCGCAAGGCATAGCAACTGCTTGTTTTTTTTTGTTTTTTTTTTTGCACTAACACACAGGTGTGAAATGGTTAAGGACTGTCACTTTAGATTTAATTTAGATTTAGATTTCTATGTTAACCACTTCACACCTGTGTGTTAGTGCAAAAAAACCCCTCAGCAAATCATGGTAATCAATGATCTATTTCCTTAATTATGACCTTTTCAAATTTGTTCTTTCAATAGTTCGCTCATTTATGAATACTGAAAAATACATATACACTCGTGTCTTGGACATCTCACGACTTTCACAGCTGCCTTATTTCCTCTTTCACAGTGGAACGACGAGGTGGACCAGCCACCATTGTGCATATGTGACACAAGCCAACTGCAACTTTAAAAACAAATAAACATTTGTAAAAATATCCTGTGTCTATTCCTTGTGTGCTCATTTGTATATGCCAATCACATTAACATCTTTACTGCTAAAATACTGTAGTGAGACAGCAGACGGAGCTGTCTCCCTGCAAGGGACAATTTAATTAAAGACAATGATATACACCTGGAGAACGCCAGGTAGAGGGCAGAGGCGTTAAAAAGGGACGGTCGTTTTTGTGAGGGGGTCTCTTTCTACACACGTTTTGTGTGGTTGGTGGCTATATGAGGGGACCGGGTTCATCCGGACTCCCTCTTGCTCTTTGGCGTTGAGATCGTCCACTTCCTGGTCGCCTCGTTTCCGCTTCCCCCCGCTGCCACCTGCACAGCACTGTGTACTTCCATACTTACGCGCCAATCGTGCCAGTCTCCCAAACTGCCTGGCTGTCCTCCTCCTGCTGCTGGAGTGTGCGAGCTTTCCACATCCGCTCAGGTGGTTAAACAACATCCTATCGGTGCTGCGGAACCGAAGCAGCGCCGGAGACCGATACCACTGTGCCTGCTGCTGCTTTGCCTGTTACGGTTTGCTTGCTACTGTTTTGCCTGCTACTGCTTGCCTGCCACTGTCTCACCTGCTGCTGTCTGATTTGACGCTCTTTCGCCTGACGCCATCCTGCTTCATATAGCGTTGCTTAACGCTACTACACTACTACTACAGCGCTGAATCGCAGAGCCTTCACTATTTTTAGCTCGTTGTGTGTGTGTGTGTGAGGATAGTGGGGTTGCCCTTGATTTTGCTTTATGTTCTTTTGGAGTTTAGATTGTTTTTGTTCAAGTTACATTGTGTTAATTTATTTTTTGTTTATATTATTTTATTCCTGATTTATGTGGGATTTAAGTTCTTGGCGTTAATTTGATACGCTGCCTTTGGATTTAGTTTGTTAATCAAATTGTTTTTGTTACTTTGATTTGGGGAATTGTGTTTTATTCTTTTTGTGAGTGTAACCCCATTAATTTTACTTCCCTTTTTTTCCTTGCAGTTGCTGAGAGCCGATGGTGGTGGTTCTGGTGTCCTGGGTGGTGGGTTCCCTTCTTTTTTTGTGTGTGCTGTGCGTCCCCTGGATTGGGCTCCCCCAACTAAAGTATTTGCATGTGTGTGTGGCTGCCACGTGTGACTGGGGTGACCTGAATTTTCCTGTTGGATCCCTCACACTCTTGTGGACCCGTCTCCCTGCCGGTAAGCCTCAGCACTGATAGGTCCCCCCCGTCCTTATCCCTTGTGTGCCAGTGGCGTCTATTGTTTTTTTTTTGTGTGCATTTTGTAATAAAGGATTGGTTGTTTATCTTTTTTTAAGCACGTCTTCTGCCTCATTGTTACGAACCTTTGTGCCTTTAACTTGGGGTTTGTTGCTGTATTTCCTTGGGTGAAACTCCCAAGGTGGCGTTGTCCGGCTTGCCCTGGTTAGTGATATTCACTAACCAACCTACTATTAATTGCCCTCATCTGTCCTTGTGTCGCCACACTATCTAGCTCTTCCTGGTGTGGGGTGAGCTCTGTAGCCTGACTTGTAATTCTCCCTCCTGGCTGCCTGCCCGGCTGCGTCTTTTACCTACGGTATTCCTGCGCCCTAATTTAATAACGTTTGTAAATAAATTAATAAAGTATACCTTTTATATATTTCTGCTGCCCGTCTTGTGTGGGTTTGTTCGCCTCCCCTGACAAGAGCCTTACCATTAAATCCCAGGTGGGGGCAGGATTCCTCTGCCTGGTTCATGAGGTAAATTACAATACACTGTTAATAGAGATTTAGTAACGGCAACTTGTTGTTACATTTCCTCCACCCCTGTATAGCAATCCTGTAGCACTTCCGGAGGGGAGCAGCACATTCCTTCAAACAAATTTCTCCAGCATGTTCTTCAGAGTCTGACTTAGCCTCTCCATCAGTCAGTCCATCTGGGGGTGATATGGGGTGGTCTTAGTGCCTTTAACTTATAACAACTGATAAACCTGATATAGCAGTTTGGACAGGAAGTTTGTCCCAAAGTCTGTGAGGACCTGTCTTGGTATGTCTACCCTTGAAAAAAGTTGAGTAAGACGATTTGCAATTTGTCTGGCCTTAACAGATCTGAGGCGAAAGGCTTCTGGGTAACAAGTGGCAGAATCATAAATTACCTAAATATACCAATTGCCTGATGAACTGTTTTCAAGGGGTCCCACTACATCCATGCCTATCCTGTCAAATGGTGTGTCAATGAGAACCAATGGCTGAAGCTGGGCACGGGCTGCTCCCCTAGGTAAAGTTAGCTGAGATGTTTCACATGAAACTCAAAACTCCTTGACATCAGTGTACATGTCTGGCCAAACAAACCTACTAGCAATTCTGTTAAGGGTTTTCTGGAATGCTCGGTGGCCTGCCCAGGGGATGGAATGACCTAGCTCCATGACCTTGCAGTGTAAGGCCCTCTGGCTCTAAGGCCTTAACCTTACCCTGGCACTGGTAAAGAATGCCATTCTGAATCACATAACTAGCATCACCTAAACAGTCTGCTCTGCTTTGCTTCTTACCCTCCACCTCTGAGACCTTGTCAAACCTGGATTTTAGCGCTGAATCAGCTCACTGCAGTGCTGCTATGTCAGAGGGAATGTGAAAATCTAAGGATTTCCAGGGCTCCATTGCTTTCTCACCACGTTCCCTGGCAGTAGCCAAAACCTTTACCCTGCTTCTATGAGCTCTCCACTTTGGCTGCTTGACTGGATCAAATAATGGAGATTTAGTAACAGTAACTTGTCGTTACCACTGTTTCCACTGCAAGAGGAGGTGTTCTGAAAGTGATTTGAGGGGGTTTGACGCATTTAAGATCTTTTTGACAAACCAAAAGCTATGAAAGTTGTGAGAGGATGTCCAAAACAATGAAAAGTGGATTGATGTCAATGAAAGTATACTCTTGCACTGTATAGTTGGGAAACATGAGGCTGATAATAACTGTGGTAACACAAACTAACAGATGTGCTTTGGTTATCAATATATTCATAAATGAGCAAACTCTTGAAATAAATTTGAAAAGTGAATATTTTAGGCAAAAGTTTCCTCCTGAAAATGATTTGCTGAGGTTTTATTATTTTCAGATTTTTTTTTTTTTAATCACAAACTCCCAGGTGTGAAATGTGTGAGGGCTGTCTCTCTGTATAAGGCAGAGGTTTGAGAATTCTTTATAGGTAATGGGAAAAATATGAATTCATAAGAGTTTCCAGTTATTCTATAATCAAGTAAGTTGCTTTTGCCATATGCAAACCTCACTTCGACACACCATGGAGCGCGTGAAGCCGGTTTATGAAGCTTGGTCTGACTGTACCTTCCTGGATTCTTGTCGGGGGACCAGTGAGTAATATTTTCGGTTGGTGACAGGTGATCCAGTAAAGCTTTGACACAGAACGACTGGGGAGTGTTTCAGAAACAGACCCTACTCCTTTACGTTAACCGGAATGTTGTTTGAAGATGAACTAACAGCATGAATGAAGCTAAGCAAGTTAGCCGGAGCAGACGTCCACAGTCTTAAGGTGAGGCTCGTTTTCTGTTACATCAGCCGTCTTCCCCTTCAGCTTCACTGAGCTGGGGCATCTCACTCCTCTGAAGACGCGGTAATACACTATCACATACAAGGAAACTGCTCCTGCTATGTAAAAACCCAATGCCGACATCGCTTCACTCAGCCTACAACTGGCTTCAAGTTGAGTAAAACGAATACATTATTCCGGTACAGTTTCAAAATAAAATCCTTGTGAAACAACAATTTTTTTTTTTTTTACTCTTTGTTCAGCACGAAAGTATCAAAATTATTTTTAGATATAGGCTAGCACAAGTCGCTTTTGATAAACGTGGCAAAATGATGTCATTTAGATCTACATCATAATTTTACTAAAATCATTAAGAGTTTACTTTGAATGACATCAAATGCCACCAGTTTGGGCAACATCCGGTTGGACTTCCCGGTTTAGCGTTACCGAATCGGCAGATGTCGCCATATATCTATTCAAAGTAAAATTAATATTGTGAAAAAGAAAGTACGGTCCAAACAGGATGTCGCGTTAAGTGAAAAGCACTCTCTCTGCTTCTATAGTCATCATCTCTGGAGCTATCCAGTGTGATTAGAAGTAGAATAGTGACTCAGGTGCACTAAACTGGTGTGCTTTAGTCAGGTGCACTAAACTGGTGTGCTTTAGTCATGCACTGTGATATATGTGCTGACTCGTAACAATGACATTAAATAAAACACAGAAAAAGCTACAGTATTCCGATACATTACCTGAAAATGACTACATATATAATGTAATCTGATTACACATAGTTACACTAATAAGAGTGTTAGGTGTAAATGTGACAGGGAAACTGATGTCATTTAAAGAGGCACAAGGTGAGCCTCGTCACTGTTATGTAATCGACTGTAAATAACAGTAATCACAATAAGATAAGATAGATAAGACTTTATTGATGTCACACCCGGGAAATTTAATCATTAAGTAAGTATTACAAAGAGCAAGCACAGTAGCATAAAGAGGTCAAAATAAAAAAGTATACAAGGTACAGAATAAAAAAACAGCTAGCGGGCACCGTGACATCAATTTGATGTTGAAGATTGGTCAAGATTTTGATCACAATGATAAATAGCCTACAGAAGCTTTGACCTCCTTATGGTTGTAAAAAGGGCCAACCAAAGGATCAATCTCACATCCAATTACTGCATCATACATTGTTAATCAATATATTTGACATCAATACAACGTAGCTGCACAAAACTTGACATCAAATTGACGTTGATTTGAAGTCTGGAGACACGGCATTGAATTGATGTCACATTGATGTTCCAATAAAACTGCTCAAGTTGAAGCATTTTGCAATGGGTGTGATTTTTTTGTTCTTGCTTTAGGGATGATAACAGACAAAAGACTTAGCAACTAGCATGAAGCTATTAAACTCTCAATCTAAATATTCATACAGAAAATACATCAACCAACATCAGCCAATCCGCTTCAACCTAGTTGTTTACGATTTGCCCCTCGATGTCATCATAAGCCAAAGTCCCGCCTCACAGTGCGCTCTGAGACACTCATAGGCACGCAGGTGTTTGGGGGCGTGCCCAGATTCGCACCCGGCACAAGCGGGGAAGTCAGGTCTTCTGGGTGTCTTCTTAACCGGCGACTGTGTTCGTCAGCACTGCTAAAAGCTTTTTGTTGGTAAGTACGCACATTATGGTCATATTGTTGTCATTATTAGTGTACAGTGACCTTAAATTGTAAAGGGTGTATCGTCAATGTTTCAAATTACGTGACATTAAGCGACGTTAATAGCAGTTAGCCAACTAGTAGCTAACGCTAATGGCTATATGCCTATTCACGCTCAACTGCAGTAAATGCCACTATTTAAAATAATGTGCAATTTATCCGTATTTAACGTGACTCAAAGTCTGTGAAAATGCCCGGTAATTAGCCACCAGTTTGGGGGGAGTTATACCGAACTAATAGTTAGCAGTTAGCCAGCTAGCTAACGTTTAATGAGCGTCCCGCCACCACTCCCATCCTGGCGAGTGACAGACAAGCCGCCTCAGACATGACTCGCAATACAGCGGGATGATTCTGTTCTGGCCTGCCACTGAGTCAGATCATTTTTAAAACGTCTTTTAAAACGTACGTACAACAATCCAACCCCAGTGTATTTAATTTTTTAATATATCGATCCCTGTCAGCAGGGAATAGCAACTCAAAGTACGTCATGACAACTTGTTAGAGTTAGCAAAACAAGTGTAAATTCGGCGTTTTTACATTATAGCGGGGGTGTTTTCCCCACGGCGCTAACCTGACCGCTTTCTGCATAGATATGCAGAATTCTGCTGCTGCTGCTGCTGCTGCTGCTTCTTCTCCTCGTCCTTATTAATTTGGCGGTCGGCAAACAATGTAGCGGTGCATTACTGCCACCCTCTGACGCTACGACGTTAAAACATCTGATTGGCTACCTATATCCCCTTGGTATAAAAAATGCATTTGTGGATCGGGTCACGTCAGGAGAGTCTCAGAAATATTCACACACAAATGCGCAGAGGTTCACAAATAATAAACACTTGCAGATTCCATTCAGCAGTCACAGCCTGGAGCCAGTGAGGCTGCCATTGTGTCCTGGATGGCGGCCTATTTCAGCGCCAGACAGGAAAGGTGGTGGTGGCCGCAAGACTGCTGCAGCTGACAGTGATGTTAACTATAATGTACAATCTGTACTGTAAAGTATTGGATTTTTGTTCACTTGTGCTGTTTGTGTTAGACCTGTAGTTTACACCTGTAGTTAGTCAGTTACCTGTTAGCACAGCTGCATAGCTGTGGAGATCGATCCAACCTGGGATGAGTCGTTTCAGAATAAAAATGTTTTGTTATACTTGTATGTTTGATCATTGAGAGAGAATGCCATGGGGGAAAGTATTGGAGCAATAGCAATTATAGAACACAAGAACTCAGCGTAGATGATGCCAAACATATTATAATTACAGTACTGTATACAATACACTTTATAGAATTGCTATTTTAAAGGTCATGTGCATGAAACACTGCAGAAATGCAAAGATCTCGTACACTGTCTTGTATGTTAAACAGAATTGGCTTCATTTAGGTCGTATCCGTCTTGCAGGACCTTCATCAGCTTTTAATCCTGATGACGATCCCGTGAGACAGAACGTTCATCTACGTAAATAAAGCCAATTCTGTTTGCAATACAAGGCGGTGCAGGATCTTTCCATCTGTGCTTTTGCTTTTTTTTTTTTTTTGCAAAAGTTTGACATAGAAACAATGTCAAAATAACATCAATATAATTATTTGGGAGAAATTTCAAATAAGTTTGATATTGAAGTAATGTCAAAATAACATCAATAAAATCATTATTTGACATATATCAAATTGATGTCAAAGGATTGATGTCATGTTGATTTACGTTTTTGACCAAATTATGATGACAATTTGATATCAGTGTTTGATGTCATATTGATGTTGAATTGACATCAGATGCCCACTGTGATGTATATGTGCTGTAGGAGACATACAGGTTGAAGATGAGGAGCACAGTGTGCTTGAGAGAGAGAGAGAGAGTGTGTGTGTGTGTGTGTGTGTGTGTGTGTGTGTGTGTGTGTGTGTTGCAGAGGCGGTGGTTCACGTGGGAGTAGGCGTGTGCACGCGCGGAAGTGTGTGTGTGTAAAGGTGTGCACTCACCTGTGACACAGATGAGAGAGTCAGGGTTGGGTAGTAGCCATAATTTTTTTAACCGCTATCCACTCATTCATTTATCACTTTTTATCTGTTTAATCCGCTGGTTTTCATTTTTTCCATTCATCCATCTTTGCTGCGCTGTGATAGCTCTGTGCTGTTTGTTCATAATAAACGCACCAAAAACATCTTTGAATCTGAGCGTATCTGTCATCACAGCCGCCTAGCGCGTCACAAATCTGCGAACCTGAGGGTGAGTGTGTAGTGATCCTGAAGAATAGTTTGTGTGACCAGGTATTTATCACGTTGTGGGGACAATCATCTGTTTACACAGTTACATTGTGGGGACTCACCTGCCTCATGGGGACAAAATGCAGGTCCCCTTAATGTAAATCATTGTTAGGATCCTGTTATTTTGGTAGCCTTGTTCCTGTTTTACTTTGGTAGCCTTCCCTTGTGTGTCTTAGTTTCTTTACTTCCTGTAGGTTTCCCGCCTTTGTTAGGTTGATTGGGTCCACCTGTGTCTGTTTAGTTCCCCCCTCTATTTAAGTCTGTGTGTTTCTTTTGTCTTTGTGGGATCATCCCCTTGCGTGTGGTTTCCTTGTTCCAAGTGACTTTAGTGAGTATTCTGGCCTAGTCCTTGTTCTTCTAGTTTGGTTATGAGTTTGTTTTCCTAGAACTGCCTTTTGTTTTTTTGGATTTTGTATGTGGTGGATTTTGGTTGCCTTTATTTTTGGCTGAATAAATTACTTGGACTGCCTCTGCTCAGCCTTTTGTCTTTGTCAAGTCTGCACTTTTGGGTTCACTCCTTGTTTTTGCTCAACGACCACTAATCGTAACAAATCATTACATTTTAGGGTGAAGACTGAGGATAGGGTTACGGGTTAGGTAAGCTTAGGTTAGGTATAGGGTTAGGAATAGGCAAATAGTGGTTATGGTTAGTGTCTCCAGGAAAAGAATGTAAGTCTATGTAATGTCCCCACAAGTGATGAAAAAACAAAGAGAGAGAGAGAGAGAGAGAGAGAGATGTGTGTAGTGGTTTGGCATAGATAGGTGTGTAAGTGCATCTTAGAGTAATGCATGCACTGAGGAGGCTGATGGGGTTAGATGAAGATTTTGATCGGGAACCTTCCAAACAAGCTAATCTTAAGGTTAGAAGTGATGTTACATATACAAGCAATGTTCCAAAAAGAGGTTTATAGCTATTAAATACAATCAGCAATACATGTGTGTTCTTTCCAACAAGGAAAGCCAACATTTTGTACATTCTGATACACATTTATTAATCTTGTCAGTAATAGTAAATATAATGTAATGATGTGAACCATTTAATGATCAAGGCGTAAATGATGCTTCATTAAAAGGTATAACATTGTCACATTACTGTCAGGATCGTTGAGTTAACTTATTGGTTCTTGACTCAAGAAAGGCCATTTTTATGATTAGAAAGCTTATTATGAGATTTTGTTTTGAAACATGTTATCAATTCTACAAAAGTATTATTCATAATTTACCCAAGGCAAAGGTATGTGGAGAATGACACCTGTTCAATCTGCAAACCACCTGCAGTATTCCAGAGGATCTGAGAACTCACCGAAAACTATGTAGAATGAAGAAATATTACACACATGTAGGACTTTTAGATTTAGAATTACTTTATATACTTTATACTCCAAACACTGCTCTGAAAGTTGCTGAGTCATGGTGTGTCAACCATCCAGTTCAACTGGTCTTTATGTAATTAGGTGAGAGGCAGTGAAAGAAGGGGAACAGATCTTCACCACAATCCACTCATACTTCGTTTGGATATTGGCTATTTGGATTTTACACTTAGTTTAATTTCAGCTCTGTTTGAGTTCCATGCTAAACAGAAAATGTTTTTCACTGAGTAGAGGTTTTCACACTAGATTGAGAACTAGTTGAGCCAAACCATTACCATAGCTTTAATTACACTTGTTAGTCTTGAGCTAAGCTTTTCACAAAACAAGTACAAGGCAACAATCCCGTTGAAGAAAAGACATTAGCTGAGGTTCATGTACAGAGATCACAGTGTGGAATGGTCTGGCCTGCCTGAACAGGAGTCCTACAGAAAAGCATTCTGATGAGCTGCACAGATAACATGGCAACTTTATCTATGTGCTGGCTTACTGTATCTAAGGTCATGACATGCCAGCTTAGCTTAGTTTAACCATTCATTGTTTACTGTAATACAATTACAGTTAGCCATTTGGCAGATGCTTTTATCCAATGCAACATACATATGAATTCACACACCGATGGCACAGCACCAGGGACAGTTTTGGGCTTCAGTATCTTGCCAAAGGATACTTCGGCATGTGGACTGCCGAGGCCAGGGATCGAACCACCGACCTCTTGGTGGACGACCGCTCTACCTCCTGAGCCACAGCCATCCACAATAATATTTTCTCTCAAAGATTTGTTGCAGATTTTGTTGCACACTGCAAATGAGAGATAATAGCTATGATTTAGTCACATACAGATGCAACAAGTGTAAAGTCTTCTTCTGTATGTGAACTTAGTGGGACTGATATTCTCCAGTGCCTTAGTTGGCTACATATTCCAATTTCCAAAGTAATGGTGGTCAATGCTGACATTCAGTTGCCTTTTCCAAGGCCTTTACAGGCAGCAAGAATGCATACAAAATCAATGGAAATACTCTGTGACAAACAGAAACAGACTGATGTTTTGTGCCACTGTGTTTAGACACTGCAGATAGATAGTCTTTATTTTCCCATCTTCATGTCTAGGACCACACCAATAAACACAATAAATACAACAGATACGTGTCTTACACTCCTACCACTGAAAGCTGTTGTTCTATTGTTCTGTACAATTTATTTTCTCTCAGTCATCTCTGTAAAGTTTTTGACTGTTTGGGCATTTCAGAGTGGATGAATGACTCTTGGAAAACAAGATGAAATGACTTTGTGAATGGAAATCGTTTTCACATGCAAACAGGTTTTGCAGCACCATGGTGTGGCCGTGGCATCACAGTGTGTCTCAAAGCCTTCATAGTACTGTGTCTCAGTGCTAATATTGTTAAACTGTCATTAATAAGTTACATCTTTATTAGCTGCAGCACTCTTTAGAAAGACTAATTTAGCAGGCAATGTGTAAAATGTAATGTCATTACAGTTCCCTCTTTGTTCTTAGAAGTTTTTAAACTACTCTCTACTTACCACCAGAGAGATACGTATGTTTAGTGTGTTACATCGTCATGGGGTCATTAATGTTCTGATGCTGTTGAACCAATAACCTGCTCAGAACCCAAGATCATTTTCATTATTTAGTAGCCCCTAATGACTCCTGCCACGTCCCACTGTCAGTGGACTGTGCATGCTGTCTGTTTTGTCCAAGTTCCCATCAAGTCACAACCCATCCATTTCCTGTTTTACCTCGAAAACATGAAAAACAACCAGTACTAATATGCTGCAATAACACTACAGGTCCTGTGTCATGAACCAGCAGAAAGTCAGACCAAACAAGGGACACCACACAGATAATTATGCATTAAATTAAAAATCATTTATTTCACCAGGTTTCTGCCTGTCAAAAGAAAGTATTTCCTCACCGTCATCAGCAAGTGCTTGGTCATGGAGCAATTGTCAGGTCTCTGTACATTAAAGAGTATGGTCTAGACCTGCTCTACATGGAAAGTCATGAGATTACTTTCATTGTGATTTGGCGATTTAGAGATAAAAGTGATTTATAGATAAAATTGAGATTGAAATTGAAAACCATAATTTTTAGTTGAATGCTTTTCCAGGCCCTGTAAAGAAAATCTCATGCACTAATAGTAACTTGATTGTTTATTAATACTTTGCATCAATAATTCAAGATATACAATGCATGAATAAATCTTTGGATTTATCTCATCTTAACAAGCTCCTACAAGGTGTTACATAATTAGTCATTACCTTATATAGGAAAACAGATATAGCCAATTTAAACAGTGCTGTCACAACTATTCTGTTAACTTCAAGATAGTCTGTCGACTACACTGGCTCTTCTCTGTATCATATTAGGAAAGTGGCAGTGCTGGGCTTGCCAAACCAAAATGTGTCATGTGTCATTGGTATCTAATATCACAATGACAACCCAATATCAGGATGGAAAGCTTTTTATGCGAGACCACACAGTCTCTCACTGAGCTCCCACAGCTTCTTTGCTGCAGCGTCATCCTTGGCTTTAGCAGAAGGTTCTTTCAAAGCGCAGTTGGAGAAGTAACGTCCGCTGAGAGGTTCGAGTCCCTCCTGGAGAGCACAATGCAGAGTGGTCTGGGCTCCGTCGACAGTATTTTTAGTGAAAAAATAAACCAGGGGCACTGCCATTTGCAGTGTGAGACTGTTCCTTCCCAGGTCAGACTTGATAGCTCCTGCACAAACAAAAAATAGTGATTTTTAGCTGCAATTGTAAAAATAACCTGTTATTATACTGTTATTTTACAGACACACACACATACACACATATAGTCCTATCTGTGGATTGAATGTGTTCAGTCTGGCAACAGTTTTCATCCTCAGCTCAGTGGATGCTGCTGTCATGACTGGTGGTCTGGGGTCAATTCTGTCTCCATGTTGTTCAGTAGTATTCCCACTCTGTTGGTGCCTCTCAATCTCTAGCTGTGCTAGTAGCTTCCCTCTATTGATGTTAGAGCCCTGAGCTACCAGGTGCCTCTTGGTCATTGTGGATGTTGGTCTTCTGCTCATCCATAGTTCCCACGTTGTATGTAACCTCTCTCCTTGGTGTTGCTGTTACAGTAGCATTTCATCAATTCAATATTCTCAGTCCTTCAGGGCCATCATTTTAAAGCGACATCAATTAAAAAGATGTGTGGAACAGCTGCATCATCTGTTCATTGTTTTGTTGTAGCCCACCACTGAATTTTCTGTCAGACGAGCATCGTGTTCATGACAACTTATATATTTACCTTAAATTCAATTCACAACATAGCATAATGTGAAAATGCTGTTTGCACTAAAACAAACATCATGCCATGATTATATAGCAGTTTAACTGGGTCTAGCCTACATTTAATGACAAATCGATATATTAATTTGAAATGTCATTAAGGAATCTAGTTAAAACAGCTCCTCACAAGGCACTACACAAACAGTGAAGGGCATAAAGTTTGATGCTGCATTGGACCATCTTAAGTAACTAATACAATTTATGAACACTTATATTGTGGAGTCCTGTTCCCGCCATGGTTTGCATATTCCAGCTGTGTCATGCCATCATGGCTGCTGAAAAGACTTCTACATAGGATACACCTGTGTGTCCTCGCTCATAGTTCCTCTTTCCTTGGTCCTCTCTCATTGAGATGCATTTTAGAAATTGAGACATCCTTTAACATGGCGTGTTAAGCTCAATTTCCAGGTCACAGGAAGGAGGACCAAGGAGAGAGGACAGAAGGAGGCACAAGATATAGAAATGAGAAAAGCTGCCACTCTTTTCTACTCACTCCTTGCCAGATTG
This sequence comes from Chaetodon auriga, assembly GCF_051107435.1. Taxonomy (NCBI): domain Eukaryota; kingdom Metazoa; phylum Chordata; class Actinopteri; order Chaetodontiformes; family Chaetodontidae; genus Chaetodon; species Chaetodon auriga. Next base: position 26,640,074 of record NC_135080.1, on the reverse strand, counting down.
TCCAGTGTTGCTCTGTTATTGTTTCATGCCACTGCATTTGACCAGTCTGCCTGATTATTTGGACTTTTGATTTCTTGCCTGCTCCTTCTTGGATTTATAGATTTATTGCCTGCTTTGAACTGCCTCTCTGATTTTGTTCATTACCCTTGTCATGGTCTTGTAAAAAAAAAAAAAAAACAACAACAACATTGAACTGCATGAGCTCTTCCTCTGTCATCTGCATTTCGGTCCTACCCATTGCTCTGCTCACTCCAGCCTTGACATCCAGGAGTCTTTGGTCATACTAGAGGCCTAACATCAAGGGATCTTCAAAGTCATTGGAATGCATTGTCAGGGCACCATGAATGTCTGGTCCAGATTCCGTGGCAATCCTTTCAATATTTATCAACATATTCCAGTCTAGACCAAAGTGGTGGACTGACCCACCTACACTCCTGCCCCAAGATCCTTGCAAATTGTCCTCAGTTTGCATTGAACTGTATTAAACTCCCCATTTTATGGAAACTGTGTTCAGTAATTCCTTGTTTTAAGACTTTATTATCCATTTGCATGAGTTGACATGCTCTGACCACTGACCTGGATGGAGGCTGTAGCAGGTGACCTTAGTTCCCTTCAGTCTTTTGGCCAGCTCATGGTTGAAGAGGACATTGCACAGTTTGCTATCGCAGTAGACCTTGAAAACCTCCTTGAACGAGGCGTCCATTCCCAAAGCCTTTTGTGTGTTCAGGCAATCAAAATCAATTGTTCCATATTGATGTCCCATAGACGACACATTGACCACCCTGCTCGGTTCACACTCCTTCAGCCGGTCCAGCAACAGGTTGGTTAACAGGAAGTGACCAATGTGGTTGACGCCAAACATCATTTCCAGCCCGTCCTCTGTGCGACCCTGCAGGAAAACACCTGTGATAAAAGCATGGACAAACCTTAATCCTGTTTCCAGACATGGTGATATCAAAACAAGCAAGGCTTGAAACCATCTTACATCTTTGGGAGAGCCTAATGACTCCTTGACACAGACAAGCATATAGTTCAACTTCATTACAATACAACCAAGAGCATAACTGCCACAAATAGTGAAACAAGCAAATGAATTAAGAAGTGACATAATTAAAGACTTTTACTTTTAACACTATTAACATCCTTTAACAACCACTATTAACATTTAACATGGCTTCATTTCAAACAATGGCACACATTCAAGTAATTCTTAACTCTTGGAACATGGTAACATTGCTGTGCAATAAGTTGACAATACATGTCATTAGTTAGTTTTCTAATGAGAATATTAGCAACAGTACTTTGTTATGGCAGTAGGATTTTTATGGCATTTACTATTTTTTTCACAATCTGTACAAATGTACGTACACATAGTTGCTTTTCTTTTCTGCGCCCTTTATACTTTTTTACTTTTGACCTCTTTATGCCACTGTGCTTGCTCTTTGTAATACTTGCTGGCTGTAATAACCACATTTCCTCAGTGTCAGATCAATAAATTCTTATCTTATCAAAGTTTGACTGGTCAAGAAACACAAACGGTAAGATCAGATAGATCATAAAAATGCCAATAGTTGAGCCAAATTATCTGAACCACTTTGTCTATGTAGTTCTCCTCCCCTGTCTATTTAAGTGAGTGTGTTTCCCTTTCTGGCATCATCCCTTATGTGTGGCTTTCCTTGTTCCGAGATTCTGGGTCCCTGTGATATTTTTATGAGTATTTCTAGTCTTGTCCCGGGTTTCCCCATGTATTTGTGAATTTTCATTTAGTTTGCCTTATTTTGTTAAATAAACCATTTGGACTGTTTCCGCTCAGCCTTTTTGTAAAGTCTGCATCATTGGGTTCACTCCTTGCTTTTTGCTCGGCCACAAAATCGTAACAAACAATTGAAGAGTTTTGAAAATGCACAAGACTTTTTGTTTGTTTGTTTGTTTACAATTTCTAGATGTCAAGCACAAACCCCAGAGGGCATTGTGGTGATAAACAGGTTAAAGTAATGTTCAGTTTGGCTAATGGTGGGGAAAAGTTACAGGCAGAGCATGGTGTTATTCCTTGGATCAATTTACTTATTTTAATCAATTCATTTTTGGATTTCAAATGAATTTTAAAACAATTCTACAAACTATAGGGCAACGTTTTGCTATTGATTGCAACAACGTGATTGAATTTGAATCTGGCATCATTTGATCAGCTGCAGAGCTGCAGTCCGACATGCTTCTCTGCACTTCCATTAGAGCAGTTACCCACACAAAACCTCACAGACACTGTGTCTTCCTCCTGACCACCTAAACTAATTCAATCAAAAGTAAACAGGAGTTATACATAAAAATGAAAACACTGCAATAGTACAACAAGATAGGAGAATTAAATGTGGACTCCTTAACATGAGATCTGTGTCTTCTAAAGCTGTATTAGTAAATGAGTTAACATCAGATCATTATATTGATTTATTGTGTCTGCCTGAAGCCTGGCTGTGTCATGAAGAGTATGTTAGCCTAAACGTAGCTAATCCCCCAAGCCATATTAATACTCACATTCCTTGAGGCAGTGGCTGAGGAGGTGAAGTTCCAGCTATTTTTGACTCAACCCTATTAATCAACTCTAAACCTAAACTTAATTATAATTAATTTGAAAGCCTTGTTCTTAGTCTTTCACATCAAACTTGGAAAACAGTGCAGCCACTTTTATTTTTTGTAGTGTACCGCTCTCCTGGTTCTTATTCCAAATGTATGAGTTCTGAGCTTCTATCAGGTTTAGTCCTTAAAACAGATAAAGTAATTATTGTAGGTGATTTTAATGTTCATGTTGATAATGACAGCCTTTGTACTGCGTTTATCTCATTATTGGACTCAGTTGTCCTACACCAGATTCCTATCTGATAGTGCTGTAGCTAAATTTAAGGGAATGATCTCATAATTCGATGCCATGCAGAGACAGCACTGGTTACAAATGACCTTCTTATTGCATCACACAAATGACTTGTCTCTGTAATAGTCTTATTAGATCTTGGTGCTCCATGGTGTAATGTGCTGCTTGGACACAAACCAGGGATATTAGTCTCTGGTTTGTGTCCAAGCAGCAAGCTTGCTGAAACTCTAGCATGCCCACTGTGTCCGGCGAGAGGTTCTTTGGAGCACATCCTGTGCTGCTGCCCCAAAGCCCTGGGAGAGGGGAGGTACACGTGGTGCCACAACCAGGTACTGAATACAGTAGCAGACTCCATTTGCTCCATGAATCCAGCAGAGCAAATATCAGCTCCCAGCAGGGAACATCACCTTTGTCAAAGCAGGGAAGAAAGCTCAGGGCTTAAAACCTCTGCCCGTGATTGGTAGCTGTGAGTGGACCTGGGAAGACAGCTGAAGTTTCCCTAGCACATTGCAATGACACCTCTCAGGCTAGACTTGGTCCTAATATCTCATCAAAGCAAGTGGTGGTCATGGAACTTACAGTCCACTGGGAAGACCGAATAGGGAGCTTGTGGAAACCTGCAGAGGGAATGGAACCTGTGAACCCATCAAGGTGGGCTGCAAGAGATTCCCAGGGCAGTCTCTGCAGCGACCACTCAGGCTTCTGGGCATCAGAAGATTGCAGGAGAGAAAAGCCACCAAAAACATCTGCAAAGCTGCAGAGAAAGCTTCTAGGTGGCTGTGGATTAAGAGAGGGCATCCATGGTGTAGTGTGCTGCTTGGACACAAACCAGGGACTGATCATCCTGGGTTGGGTCGCCCAGGTGAGGGTGTCTGATGATCAAAGACCCAAAACGCCTGATGACCCCAGGTTCTTCACTGACAATGTGTCCAAGCCGCATCATCTCCACATAGATGGTTTTTGTCCATGGTTTTACAAAACAGCTGCTGTGGCAGAAGCGGAGTGGATGAAGCTACGACAAAGCAAAGAGGAGATACAGACTGTGGCTGATCCAGGGACAGATCCTGGCAGAGGTGGAGGAGGAACACCACAGCAGAACGGTGTCTATGCGAGAGCAAGGAGCTTGGACCAAGACCCACCAAGACTCAACTTTCTGATCCAGTCAGTGTGCAATGTCCTCCCAAGCCCATCCAACCTGCATAGATGGGGTCTTGCCGAAACTCCAGCATGCCCACTATGTCCGGCAAGAGGTTCCTTGGAGCACATTCTGTGTATCCTAGTAATAGTAACCTATTAACGAGGGCTGCCACTTTTTAATCAAATGAGTCTCATAAGACTGCATTAATTTATATAATTATTTCGAGAAATGTTTTTGAATAATCAGGTGTTTTCCCTCTGGCAGCACCAATGATGCTGCTAACATGTCACCAGTCCCTGTTTGTTTGGGCACATTTGTTCTGAATCTGAATCTGAATTTTTACAAAAAATTAAACTATGTATTTGTGTACAATGCTGAACTATTAAATGTGCGTACATATAAGTGTATATATATACATAGATGCAATATTATTGAAAGGAAATGGGAATGGATGGAAGGAAGGTCTGCCTTCGACTTCGCCCTGATCCTCTGTTCTCTGGCAAACAACTCTGCTTTCAGTATGGGCTTTCTGGTCCTGTGCAGATATACAAAATCAAGCTACAATGAACAGTCTAACCTGCATTGTTGATGAGGATGTCCAGTCTGGGCTCCGATTTCAAGAATGTTTCAGCAAAGCTGCGAACAGACTTGAGACTCCCCAGATCCAACTGCATGAACACCACCTTATTACTGCCACTCTCCTGTGGGACATATTTCAACTGAATCAGTGGTATAATATTAAATGAAGTAGCACTGTGGACTTTTTTTTTTTAATTAAGGTCTGTGCGCCAAAATGAATGTCAAAGATATTTCCAAAAATGCAACAGTGCAAAAATGTTTTGCAACAGTGTGGTTTATTAGTGTGGACCCACACACACTGACACAGAAATCAGCTACCATCTACCTCTACATTATTGAATGGAAACTGACATGGGTCCATTTGTGAACAAATATGGCAAGTATGAACTTTATACAGACAATAAAATCCTCACACAATCTTTATAAGCAACTACAAGCTTGTACATGGCATGAAGTAACCGCAGGCTCATCAGTAAGGCATTTAGGACAGAGAACCTTCTCTTGCTTGGGAAATGTGAATAAATCAGTTAATCTTCATAGACGCAACAGAGCATGATTTCTATACTCACTCTCATGACTTCCTTAAGAGCAGCCTCTCCTCTCTGCTTACTACGACAGGCCAGAATCACTCTGGCTCCTCTTTTAGCCACATCTATGGCTGTAGTCATTCCAATGCCTGTGTTGCTACCTGGGGATAAAAAGCAAGAAACATGGGTGATGTTTTATTTGCAAGTCCAACATACTGGATGCATTTAATAATAAAAACAGCTACTCAGCTTTTAACCTACACGGATACTGGATTTGGATCTGTATCAGATAGACATAGTGAAAGTGAACTGTCGGATCAGTTGTATAACTGAGGTGAGGGAAAGTATTCAACCTTTAATAGGTACATGTAACATAATGAAATTCCTTTTGTATTTTTAAATTCTTTAAGTATGATGAACCAAAATTCTTGGAGACTTTAAAGGAAGACTTGATTCAATATATAATTAAAAAAAAAATTAAGTATCATGTCACATTTTCTAGCCTGTACTTTTGTCATTCATGGTTTTGCAGAATGCCAAACTTTATGAAAGAAACTCTTCAATATTAGAGCACAGAAGGACTTCTTTACTCCCTGACCTGATACCGTACTCCAACCCAAACTACTAATTTTGCACATTATTTTTGTACTTTCAAATCTGATATTTTCTTAAAGCTTTGTTGACATGTAGAAATGCAGCAGTGGTTTAGTCACAGACTTACTGCATCTGTAGTTGGTTGGTAAGCTAGAAATATGCTGTATGAGCTATTTCTGAACTCAGAATTTGTTGTGATGTAGTGCATGCATCCAGTGAATATGAAATAGTCAGTGGACGTGACTTTCTGCCACCCTGATGTCACACAGCAGTCTACAAAACACTGTTACTTTGGTACTTAATGTAGAATGTTGCACAACAGATATATTTCTATATAGATTCTGAAAACAGAAACCTGACTTACCGGTCACAATCACAGTTTTCCCATGCAGCGTTGCTTTGCTTGTGCACCGTCTTCCCTTCACAAAAACATGACGGAAAACGTAAGCAACTCCAAAAACAACACCAACACCCAGCAGAAGAGTAATCATTGTTCAAGCCTCAGCTGCTCACAGGCTGCAGTGAGGAAGTCAGGGCAAGTCTGTGCATTTAAACCCACACAGACAAACAAACACCCAGTTCCCGCCTGGGCGTGACAGTGTTTGCTCTGGTTAAAGGTTAAAGCAGACTGGAAGGACCGGAATTCATAAAAGATCATAAAAGACCACCCATAGCAAAATCCAGTTAAATCAAAATAACAGCTTGCATAAGACTTCCCCTCTCCAATAGTATCATCCAATAGGAAAACAGCACCACCTGCAGTTGCAAATGTGCATTTGAAGACCTGCAGATGCAGACTGCGATGTCTGCTGCTTCTTAGCTTTATCGCATATGAATTATGGGACTACATGACTGGTGGGGGGCATACATAAATGAATGCCAATGTTGTCCGCTAGATGTGTAAATAGTACTATAATCATAAATAGTAATAATGATCTGCTGCCCTGAAGTGGCAAAAAAAAAAAAAAAAAATGAAATCAGTGAACACAGATTTCTTTCTTTACACTCACATTAATTAAATGAGAATGATGAAAAAGTTTTACTTTGGTAGATGTTTGATGTGGGCAATATTTGTTTATTCCCAGAAGATTTCCTTCCTTAAAAAATACCCAAATGTCTACTAGCTTCGGTGGTGCTGATGGACTCTATGCGACACAAATAAAACATTTTGGAAAGACATCTCAGGTTCACTATACACTCTCAACAAGTCATGCAGTAATTATCTTACAGGAAGTAAATTGCTAATGAAAGCTGCTTTGATGACCAGGGCCACTAGAAACTAGCATGTCAAATCAAAGAGTCAGTTAGGGCAGCCACCAACCCAGCCACCAGGTCGCAGCCCGGCACCCGGTCACAAGGCATTTTCTACCATATGCATGTACGTATGTCCGTATGTATGTCCATGTTAAACCAGTCAGAAAGGTTGGGGACCCACGAATTAGGGGAAGAAGAGCATAAGGCCCAATCTCAGTGTCCCCCCTTAGGCCTGAAGCCCTGAGCCCTGACGTAGTTGAAGACATGTAAGTGCTTGAGTGTGAGAGGCTGCAATGGCCTAAAATGGAGTAAATACGACTGGGACAGCACTCTGCGATGCAGTCCATGGAGCCTCTGCATCAACCCAGTTGTAATCAAAAATAAATCACACAGAAACCATAATTCAGCATGTGAAATCTTTTTTTTTCTTTTTTGTAAAATGTACTAGCCTCTCAACATCAAAAAACCTTTTAGTTTAATGACTGTATTTGTCAATGTGCTCTGCATCTGTTATTCCTCACTGAGCGCTCTCATCCACTGCAGCAGTGATACTTACTGAGGCGTCTCCCCCAAACTATTGTTCCTTCTAGCATCATTTTTACGCTGGTGATGCTGAGCTATATATACCTGTATAGCCAAACGACCTTTCCTAGTTCTTAAATTTAGAAAACTGGATGGATACAAATTTTCTGTTGACAAATGCTGATCACAGTTACGAGTTGTTAGACCAGCCAAATATGAGCATTTGTCTGACAACTTAACACTGATGGCTGAACCAGTTCTGAAAGCTTGACCATGAAAACCTTGGAGTGATTTTAGATTCTTGTCTGACATTCCAGTCTCATATTACAGCTATTACCAAGACAGCACTTTTCCTCCTAGTAATATTGCTAAAATGTGATATATTCAGTGACTCTCATGAGGAGGACATTGACAGTCTGACAGACAGCATCACGGACTACATAAACTTCTGTGTGGAGAACACTGTACCCACCAGGACTGTACGGTGCCACTCTAACAACAAACCCTGGATTAATCCTGACATTAAGGCTCTCTTAAAGGAGAAGAAGAGGGCCTTCAAGTCAGGAAACAAAGAGGAGCTGAAAACTGTTCAGAGGGAGCTAAGAAGGAATATCAGGGAAGGGAAGGACAGATACAGAAAGAAAATGGAGGAACAGCTGCAGGAGAACAACACCAGGAGGGTCTGGAGAGGTCTGAAATCCATCTCAGGTCACCAGGAGCCAAACTCCCAGGCGGCTGGGGATCCAAAGTGGGCAGATGAGCTGAACACCTACTTTTGTAGGTTTGAAGAAACAACGCCCTGGAGCAGCTGGTCCTTGCCCACCTGCGCCCCCTGGTGAGCTCGTCCATGGATCCACTGCAGTTCGCATATCAGCCTGGCTTCGGAGTGGACGATGCCCTCATCTTCCTTCTCCATAGAGCTCTATCTCACCTGGAATCACCTGGGAGCTCTGTTCGGGTCCTTTTCCTGGACCTTAGCAGTGCTTTTAACACCATCAGGCCAGCCATCCTGAGGAACAAGCTGGAACTTTCGGGAGTGGACCAACACCTCACATGCTGGATAGTGGACTACCTTTCAAACCGCCCACAGTATGTGAGGACATGGGACTGTGTGTCAGGGACTGTCCTCTGCAGTGTGGGGGCCCCCCAGGGAACGGTGCTGGCACCGTTCCTTTTCACCCTCTACACAGCTGACTTTTCCCACCTGTCACCCACCTGCCACCTGCAGAAGTTCTCTGATGACGCTGCCATTGTCGGCCTCATCACAGATGGGAACGACAGGTCATACAGAGAACTCATCCAGGATTTTGTGGACTGGTGCCAGCAGAACCACCTCCTGATTAATGCGGGTAAAACCAAGGAGGTGGTTGTGGACTTTCGTCGGTGCCCGTACTCTTCACCATCACCAGTGAACATCCAGGGAACTGACATTGAGATGGTGACATCTTATAAGTACCTGGGTGTTCATCTGAACAATAAATTGGACTGGACTCATAACACCACTGCACTTTACAAAAAAGGACAGAGCAGACTCTATCTGCTCAGGAGGCTGAGGTCTTTTGGGGTGCGTGGGGCACTCCTGAAGACCTTCTATGACTCTGTTGTGGCCTCTGCCATTTTCTATGGTGTAGTCTGCTGGGGGAGCAGCATCACAACAGCTGACAGGAAGAGGCTGGACAAACTCATCAGGAAGGCCAGCTCTGTCCTGGGATGCCCTCTGGAACTGGTGGAGGAGGTGGGGGAGAGGAGGATGACAGCCAATGACTGCCACCCCCTCCAACACACACTCACTGCACTGAGGAGCTCCATCAGTGACAGGATGCTACATCCGAAGTGTGTGAAAGAGCGGTATTGCAGGTCATTCCTCCCTGCAGCTATCAGACTGTACAATAAAAACTGCTCCAAGTAATCAGTGCAATAGTCTGTGCAATAAGCTGTGCAATAAATCATGTACATAACAGTCTGTAAATACTATCTACAATTTCTTACAATTTTTTTTTTTTTTTTTTTTTTTTTTTACAATTTTTCTTTCATTTTTATTTAAAAATTCTCATTCTTTTGTATATATTCTGATGTTTGTTTCTAAGTTGCATGCACTTCTTATATTAATCTGTTCTACTGATGCTGCTGTAATCTGGAATTTCCCCTCGCGGGACAAATAAAGGAATATTGAATTGAATTGAATTGAATGTGATCTATTTTATTTGATGCTGAAACCATAATCCATGAATTTTGTATCATCCAAACTTGATTATAGTCATGCTCTTCTCTCTGGTCTAGTAGACATCTTAAGCTAGTTCAGAATGGTGCTGGTTGTATTCATGTTGAATCAGTCATATCAGTTGCAAATTTTTATGCATTCTGACTTATTCTAAAATTGTAAGAATATCAAAATCGTACTGAGGGCTTCTATATGCTCACTCCCATGTCAAACAGCATTTCCACTTGTCTGCAATTATTTTGTCCCATGTGAAGTTTTCACCTGATCTTCTCTCTCCGTATCACCTGACCTTTAATCATTAAGAAATTCAGTTATAACTCTTACTAGTACTATGACATGAGGCAGAATGTGAAAAATCAAAGTACAAAGTCCCAAATGGACCCACAAAAACCTGAAAGTAACACAACACAAATCCATTGTTTGTTCTTAGAAAATCTTTCTGTATTTACAGGTTTGAACAGACAAGCAGGTACAGACAAAGAGTGCTTATATACAGAGCAGCACAAGATGTTAAAATGAGTGCTAAAACAATACCGTATTTACAGATGGACTAAAGCGGAAAGTACAGACTAAGAACAAGTTTTATCACAAAACTTCTGGAGCTCTACACAGTATCACAAATTCCATGAACTGTACAGTTAAAAACCAAAAAATGGTAAATCTACATGAAATCCAATGTTTCTCCAATTGAGAGGCACTGAATTATATTTTTGCATTATATATACATAGTGTATAAGCATGTATGTTTTCATACATATATAGCTACCTGCGGTGCAAAAGCAGCAAAAGAAATTAGAATGTATGGAATTCAATACTACAAAATAAAAGGTTTGTGCTAAATGGGCTGACTGACAAAATAATGTTACACCATACATGACCAATATACTGGCAAAAGAAAAAGTGAGCATAGGTAAATAATGTTTGCTCAAAGTCCTAATGGTCTGAAGTGAACAGAAGGTTAATGTCAGTCATTCAAAAACAGAGGAGATTGTCAATAATACTTCAAGTTCATGCAAAGATATAAACCATTAAAAATGAAAAAATAATCTTTTCCCTGTTGACCAACCAGCTGTGCAGCTTTCCCTTCATTGTGACTCGGAAGGTGCAAAACAAAACAAGGGAGGGCGGGACTTAATGTGTGGGCTATGGAACAGAGTTGGTGTGCAGTCTGGGCACTTGGTGGGGAGGACCAGTCTCAGTGTCAGCCTCATCCTGGCTGGACGGGCTGCTCACTGTGGCAGTATCGAGTGGTGGTAGTGGTGGTGGTGTTGGTGGTGTGGTGGTTGTGGTGGTGGTGCTGGTATTGGTGCTGGCTGCACTACTACTTCTACTACTACTACTACTACTGCTGCTGCTGCTGATGGCACCAGTGCAACTGGTGGCAGGCGTGGCAGTTTGCTCTTCTTTGGGCTGCTTACTGGCAAATTCGGTGATGCTGAAGACAAACTGGAGGCAGCCCAGTTTGATGTAGCTGCCATGGTGAAGCAGGGCAGTGTCTTCCCAGCCTGCCCCGCTGCCTCCGATCAGGCTGGAGCTGCTCGCCTTACAGCTGCATGACAGAACTAAGCCACACTGAGGCTGGCTGCTCATCACGCCACCGGCCAGCAGCAATCCTGCCACCGAGCTAGGACCCTCATCATCCTCGCGCTTCTTACTGCGACCTGCAGAGGACACAGGGAGAAATTTGGAGATCGGTACCAACGATGGCTGGAATGTGAACACTATCAGTACGATTTAGAAAGGACGGAGGAAACAACAGCAGCTCAGGTTGTACAACAAAAGTAAAGATGAAGGGATACAAGCTTTTCATCTCATCAGAAATGATGACATCAGGCAGCAAAACAGTTGAGACGTCAATACACAAGTCTTGTCAGACCCAATGAAATCCGTTTCAGACTGTTATTTTTTCTCAAATTCAGTTTTCTGTTTTAATTTTTCTGAATTCTGTGAACTTAAGCACATTTTGGCCTCAGAAAGTGAGTCTCCCTCTCTCTACTATTACAACAACAGTGCCTCCATGTCTTTAACACTCTACGTTGGAGAATTGTGGTACAGCACAATAACACACTTCTGCATTTATGAATTATAACAATTTCAAAGGCCAAACCTCATCATAGAAAATGCAGGCGTGCTTCCCCGATATGTAGTTGCAATGACCGTAATTTGTAAGGCACACGTCCATGTCAGCACCTTCACAAACACATTAAAGAAACAGTGAATTGTCATTTTACAGCAAAATAATAACGATCATCTCAGAAAAATGACACCTCTATACATATCACATACATTGCTTTAGTTTTAGTCTTGTGTTTGTCTGAACGCCACGTCAAGACCTGTTCCGCTCACAAAAGAGGAAAGTTAACACTTCTTTTGTCAAACCATCTTCTATTAAAAATTCAAACAGTACAAGGTATCTGTCAACATATGTGTTTTCTATTTGATAAATGGTGAATGTTTCGGAGGTCACTGATACAGTCCACATGTCTTACCAGATCCTATGTATAACGTCCTGTAGCACATGCTAACAGCTCCTCCTTTTCCTGTCAGAGGGTAGAAGACGGCTCGGGCCTGCACCTTCTTCTGACCTGGTAGGAAGGTTTACATTCATTCAAAATCAACGAGACATGAGATTTGAAACAGATTACAGAGCCGTCCCACAGGCCAGTTCATGTCTTACTGTCAGGGTGGGGTGATGGGGTTTTGGGGACAGCAGCAGTGGCTAGAGGAAGTGGAGTGCTGGGTGCTTTGGGAGAGAAGAGCTGCTGGATCCTCTGCCAGGCCAGGAGCTTGATCATCTCTGCATCCAGCTTGTCCAGCTCTATCCCTGAACGGACGCGTGCACACGCAAAACCATTAGGTCCATTCGTTTGTTTCATCAGACATGACATTTCTGGAACACTTTCTGTAGCACTTACCTCCATCCTCATCCTTTCCATCTTTCATGCAGCTGGACAGGTTAGCGATGGAGGAGAGAGCGCTAGGCAGCAGTGAGTCCATCAGTGCAGGACCAGCCTTTATGTCTGCAGAGGGGACACATGCAGAGACAACATGTGGTCAAAGAACTGACACGGATCTGGAGGATTGGACATTTAGCTGGATGGAAACATTATTCATTCGTGTACAAAAAACAATTTTAAACTAAACATTAAGCTTTTTAAATTTGTGTACAAAACAAAACTGGTTTGTCATATCACACTGCTGTTTGCCGTGGGAAACTGTTCCCAGTGATCACGAGAGGATACACTGTATAGTGGAAAGTGACTGAACACCAACATGCTGAACACCCTTCAATGTGTCAGGACTCATAAAAGCCTGATTTGTTGCAATGCTGTAGGTTGTACAGGTGTTTGGTATTTAATCCATCCTCTGGGGCTCAACATTGCTTTGCCATTTAAAAAACAACTGAAAGAAATGCATATTTGTGACAAAAAAAAATGCTCTTAGACATATAAAGTACTGCTACAACAACCCACATATTGAGAAAGCACTAATTTTAATTAGTAATGTAGGTGTAAGGTTCTCCCTTTGTTTTGGGGAGACAGGTGGAGAAGGCACTGTCGACTGAAAATCTGCATATTTCTTCCATTAAATAAGAAAATCCTCTATTAATGCCACAGTGGGAAATCTGCAGTGTTATAACAGTAAAGAGGCTGATGTAATAGAAAGAAGTATCAGTAAAAAAGCAAGATATGATTAAAAAAAAAAAAAGAGTAAACAATATAATAAGTAAAACAGGCATTCACATCATTACACAGAGGAAATATTGATACTGCTCAGTGTAGTATGCATTGATATTGCACATGTGTGAATTTGCCATTTATGGTGTGTGTGCTCTCTGTGAAGAGGACTACACACTTCAATTTCTGTAGCTTGAGCTACTGGATGGTGTGATTCTTCCAAAACAGCTGTTATTATAATTATTATTAATTATTCCAAACTTCCATTCAATGTGACTGAATATCAAATAAGCATTCTAAGCAGGTATAATGAACATAGAGATCATTTTCACTGCTTCTATTTTTTCAGATTTAAATCATGAAAAAGTTAGAAATCAATAACTGATGACTTGCAGCTCTAAAGTGAACTCAAGTGAACCTGGGAAGCCAATCAGCAGTGACCGATCAGCCTGTCTACCTTGATGGACTTCTTGTTGTGCTGGTGGGTGGTGCGTCGGTTGGGAGCGTTCTGACGATGGACTCTACGCAGGAAGTCCAAGTTTACGGCGTGCTGGGACATCCTGTCCTGGAACTGGTCAAAGAGCTGACAGCGGCTGGACAGGCTCAGGCTCCTCTGATTCAGCTGGACATCAGACAAACATTTGAAAACTAATCACTCAGTTGCACTCTCATCTGAGACAAACTAATAAACAACAACAACAAAAATTGTCTTCAGCTCTGTATGAGCCAAGACCATGATCCTCACCACTAAGTGCTCAACATGGTTGGGACACATCCATTTGCCAGCAGGTAAAGCTGTGAGTGGAGGGTCCAGACAGTCCATGCTGAGGCCTCCTGAACGGCTTCCCTAGCAGCTCCTCTTTTCTCCTGCGTTTACTGCTGCCTAGAAGGCCAAATGAGTTTGAATCATTTGAGACACAATCCAACCCAGATATCCCTTTTCTGTCATGAGTCAAAAATCTGAAATGCTCAATTCATTCCAGGACACATTTTGAAACCGAGGTGCAGTAATTTGTTTTTATTTCCACTTTCCACAACTTGCCTCAAGTAGAATGAAGAAATATTACACACATGTAGGACTTTTAGATTTAGAATTACTTTACATACTTTATACTCCAAACACTGCACTGAAAGTTGCTGAGTCATGGTGTGTCAACCATCCAGTTCAACTGGTCTTTTATGTAATTAGGTGAGAGGCAGTGAAAGAAGGGGAACAGATCTTCACCACAATCCACTCATACTTCATTTGGATATTGGCTATTTGGATTTTACACTTAGTTTAATTTCAGTTCTTTTCACTGAGTAGAGGTTTTCATACTAGATTGAGAACTAGTTGAGCCAAACCATTACCATAGCTTTAATTACACTTGTTAGTCTTGAGCTAAGCTTTTCACAAAACAAGTACAAGGCAACAATCCTGTTGAAGAAAAGACATTAACTGAGGTTCATGTACAGAGATCACAGTGTGGAATGGTTATAACATGGCAACTTTATCTATGTACTGGCTTACTGTATCTAAGGTCATGACATGCCAGCTTAGCTTAGTTTAACCATTCATTGTTTACTGTAATACAATTACAGTTAGCCATTTGGCAGATGCTTTTATCCAATGCAACATACATATGAATTCACACACCAATGGCACAGCACCAGGGACAGTTTTGGGTTTCAGTATCTTGCCAAAGGATACTTCGGCATGTGGACTGCCGAGGCCAGGGATCGAACCACCGACCTCTTGGTGGACGACCGCTCTACCTCCTGAGCCACAGCCATCCACAATAATATTTTCTCTCAAAGATTTGTTGCAGATTTTGTTGCACACCGCAAATGAGAGATAATAGCTATGATTTAGTCACATACAGATGCAACAAGTGTAAAGTCTTCTTCTGTATGTGAACTTAGTGGGACTGATATTCTCCAGTGCCTTAGTTGGCTACATATTCCAATTTCCAAAGTAATGGTGGTCAATGCTGACATTCAGTTGTCTTTTCCAAGGCCTTTACAGGCCAGGATCACCCTGGCTCCTCTCTTTGCCAGATCCAGAGCCGTGGCCTTGCCAATGCCAGTGTTACTTCCTTTACAGGGAAACAATTCACATACATCAAAAGCAACAAAAGACTGACAACAAAGAGCTGTGATAACCTCAGTTATATCTGACTGTCATTCAAGGGCTGGTCACCTGCAAATACACAGGTTTTAAAACAAAAGATTAGAGCCTCAGAATAAACAAATCATTTTAATATATCTGGTATAGAGATTACATAAGCAGCAAAAAATTTCAAAATGTTCAGTTTTTAAAAGCACACTGTATTCTTATGGAAGAAGATTATGGTATCTAATTGATCAGTTCAGAATAAGAACGTAGGCTTAATGCGAACAGACAGTGTGGGCTTATCTTAGAGCTGGTATGAAAAAAGTCAGTACTGGCCTCCACACATTTCATGGTATTCTTTGTTTTACATACACCGATCAGCAACAACATTAAAACCAACTGTGGTGGCGTGCATTGTCCTGCTGATGGAGGCCACTGCCATCAGGAGCAATGAGGGGTCACTAAACGATGTTTAGGTGGGCAGCACGTGTCAAAGTAACATCCCTATGAATGTCCCCCTAAGGCCTTATGGCACTCACCAGCACTCACCTGATAAGTGCTTGAGCGCAAGAGGCTGCAAGGGCCCTGAATGGCATGAGCAGAACTGGGACAGCCTTTGCACTACATCACGTGCAATACATCACATCACGTCACGTCATGTTTGGGACTTTTTACTTTGCATTTTTTTTGCAGTGATTTAAGGAGAGAATTCAGTTGTAGGTAAAAAGGTGAGATCTTAGGGAGTGATTTAGAACATTTCTTCATCTGAATACAAAATTTTGAACATAGAACAACAAAATCAATAGGATATTTAAGGACTGTCACTTAAGATTTGATTAAGATTTAGATTTCTTGACCACCATTGCTTTGGAAATTGGAATATGTAGCCAACTAAGGCACTGGAGAATATCAGTCCCACTAAGTTCACATACAGAAGAAGACTTTACACTTGTTGCATCTGTATGTGACTAACTCGTAGCTATTATCTCTCATTTGCGGTGTGCAACAAAATCTGCAACAAATCTCTGCTTATGTAATCTCTATACCAGATATATTAAAATGATTTGTTTATTCTGAGGCTCTAATCTTTTGTTTTAAAACCTGTGTATTTGCAGGTGACCAGCCCTTGAATGACAGTCAGATATAACTGAGGTTATCACAGCTCTTTGTTGTCAGTCTTTTGTTGCTTTTGA
This sequence comes from Chaetodon auriga, assembly GCF_051107435.1. Taxonomy (NCBI): domain Eukaryota; kingdom Metazoa; phylum Chordata; class Actinopteri; order Chaetodontiformes; family Chaetodontidae; genus Chaetodon; species Chaetodon auriga. The sequence continues at coordinate 26,623,411 of NC_135080.1, read as the reverse complement.
TGTATGTGAATTGTTTCCCTGTAAAGGAAGTAACACTGGCATTGGCAAGGCCACGGCTCTGGATCTGGCAAAGAGAGGAGCCAGAGTGATCCTGGCCTGTAAAGGCCTTGGAAAAGACAACTGAATGTCAGCATTGACCACCATTACTTTGGAAATTGGAATATGTAGCCAACTAAGGCACTGGAGAATATCAGTCCCACTAAGTTCACATACAGAAGAAGACTTTACACTTGTTGCATCTGTATGTGACTAAATCATAGCTATTATCTCTCATTTGCGGTGTGCAACAAAATCTGCAACAAATCTTTGAGAGAAAATATTATTGTGGATGGCTGTGGCTCAGGAGGTAGAGCGGTCATCCACCAAGAGGTCGGTGGTTCGATCCCTGGCCTCGGCAGTCCACATGCCGAAGTATCCTTTGGCAAGATACTGAAACCCAAAACTGTCCCTGGTGCTGTGCCATTGGTGTGTGAATTCATATGTATGTTGCATTGGATAAAAGCATCTGCCAAATGGCTAACTGTAATTGTATTACAGTAAACAATGAATGGTTAAACTAAGCTAAGCTGGCATGTCATGACCTTAGATACAGTAAGCCAGCACATAGATAAAGTTGCCATGTTATCTGTGCAGCTCATCAGAATGTTTTTCTGTAGGACTCCTGTTCAGGCAGGCCAGACCATTCCACACTGTGATCTCTGTACATGAACCTCAGCTAATGTCTTTTCTTCAACAGGATTGTTGCCTTGTACTTGTTTTGTGAAAAGCTTAGCTCAAGACTAACAAGTGTAATTAAAGCTATGGTAATGGTTTGGCTCAACTAGTTCTCAATCTAGTATGAAAACCTCTACTCAGTGAAAAACATTTTCTGTTTAGCATGGAACTCAAACAGAACTGAAATTAAATTAAGTGTAAAATCCAAATAGCCAATATCCAAATGAAGTATGAGTGGATTGTGGTGAAGATCTGTTCCCCTTCTTTCACTGCCTCTCACCTAATTACATAAAAGACCAGTTGAACTTGATGGTTGACACACCATGACTCAGCAACTTTCAGTGCAGTGTTTGGAGTATAAAGTATGTAAAGTAATTCCAAATCTAAAAGTCCTACATGTATGTAATATTTCTTCATTCTACATGAGGCAAATTGTGGAAAGTGGATATAAAAACAAATTACTGCATCTCGGTTTCAAAATGTGCCCTGGAATGAATTGAGCATTTCAGATTTTTGGCTCATGACAGAAAAGGGATATCTGGGTTGGATTGTGTCTCAAATGATTCAAACTTGTTTGGCCTTCTAGGCAGCAGTAAACGCAGGAGAAAAGAGGAGCTGCTAGGGAAGCCGTTCAGGAGGCCTCAGCATGAGCTGGATTCCAATGGTCTGGTTCCTCTACCAGTCAAAGTCTGCTATTCGTACAACAGGTATGAACAACCAGATGACCGTATTTACCAAGATACACACACACACACACACACACACACACACACACACACTCACACACACACACACACCTCTGAAATGTTTCATGTCTTGGACCGGTTTGTTTGTGCTTCCTCTCACAAGAGTTGCAGGTTGGCTCCACTGATCCAGTGTGACTATTGTCCCCTTCTGTTCCACATGGACTGTCTGGACCCTCCACTCACAGCTTTACCTGCTGGCAAATGGATGTGTCCCAACCATGTTGAGCACTTAGTGGTGAGGATCATGGTCTTGGCTCATACAGAGCTGACGACAATTTTTGTTGTTGTTGTTTATTAGTTTGTCTCAGAAGAGAGTGCAACTGAGTGATTAGTTTTCAAATGTTTGTCTGATGTCCAGCTGAATCAGAGGAGCCTGAGCCTGTCCAGCCGCTGTCAGCTCTTTGACCAGTTCCAGGACAGGATGTCCCAGCACGCCGTAAACTTGGACTTCCTGCGTAGAGTCCATCGTCAGAACGCTCCCAACCGACGCACCACCCACCAGCACAACAAGAAGTCCATCAAGGTAGACAGGCTGATCGGTCACTGCTGATTGGCTTCCCAGGTTCACTTGAGTTCACTTTAGAGCTGCAAGTCATCAGTTATTGATTTCTAACTTTTTCATGATTTAAATCTGAAAAAATAGAAGCAGTGAAAATGATCTCTATGTTCATTATACCTGCTTAGAATGCTTATTTGATATTCAGTCACATTGAATGGAAGTTTGGAATAATTAATAATAATTATAATAACAGCTGTTTTGGAAGAATCACACCATCCAGTAGCTCAAGCTACAGAAATTGAAGTGTGTAGTCCTCTTCACAGAGAGCACACACACCTGCCTTGATACTCTGCCAACAAACTTTTTTAAAAATGTCTTTAATTGCATAGCTCCAGATGTGTTGCAGATAATAAATAATTCTCTTCAGTCTGGTCACTTTCCCCAGGCCTTGAAAACTACAGTAATAAAACCTCTCCTAAAAAAGACTAATCTGGATGCTTCAGCGATAAGTAACTACAGGCCAATATCAAATCTTCCCTTTCTAGGAAAAATTATTGAAAGGGTTGTTTTTCAACAAATGCATGCTTTCATGATGCAGAACAATCTTTTTAATGCATATCAGTCTGGATTTCATCCACACCACAGCACTGAGACTGTACTTATCAAAGTTTTAAATGACATACATCTGAATAATGATGCTTCCAAAACCTCAGTCTTAGTATTATTAGATCTCAGTGCTGCCTTTGATACAGTTGATCATGACATACTTCTTGACAGACTGGAAAAGTGGGTGGGACTTACTGGCACTGTACTACACTGGTTCAAATCTTATTTACAAGATAGAGACTACTTTGTGTCAATTGGTGAGCATGTGTCTGAACAAAAAAAGATGATGTGTGGGGTGCCACAAGGGTCCATTCTTGGACCACTTCTTTTCAATATCTACATGTTGCCCCTAGCTCAGATTATGGAGCAACATAATATTTCTTATCATACTTACGCAGATGATACACAACTTTATATTTCTGTGTCATCACATGACTACAGTCCCTTACTTTCACTGAGTGGGTGTATTCATCAAATCAATGAGTGGATGTGTCAGAATTTTCTTCAGCTTAATGCAGATAAGACAGAAGTGATTGTATTTGGCCCCAAAAATGAAAGGTCAAAGATCAGTGCTCACCTTAATGCCATGTCACTGACAACAACAGATAAAGCCAGAAATCTTGGTGTAATTATTGATTCTGACCTGAATTTTAACAACCAGTTAAAGCTCATTACCAAATCAGCCTACGACCACCTGAAAAATATAACCAGAATTAAGGGATGTCTGTCCAAAGAAGACATGGAAAAACTGGTTCATGCATTTATTTTCAGTAGGTTGGACTATTGCAATGGAGTCTTTACTGGCCTAAACAAAAAATCAATTAGGCAACTACAGCTGATTCAAAATGCTGCTACACGAGTCCTTACAAACACCAGAAAAATGGACCATATCACACCAGTCCTCAGATCACTACATTGGCTTCCTGTGAGTCAGAGAATAGACTTTAAAATCTTACTGTTGGTCTACAAAGCATTTAATGGTCTAGGATCGAAATATATTTTAGATTTATTAACTCCATATGAAGTATCCAGACCTCTCAGGTCATCAGGGACAGGTCTATTGTGTGTTCCCAGAATGAGAACCAAACAAAGTGAAGCAGCTTTTAGTTATTATGCTCCTCACCTGTGGAACATTCTCCCTACACACCTGAGGTCTGCACCAGCTGTCAGCTCATTTAAATCAGGGTTGAAAACATTATTATTTGCTACAGCTTTTACTTAAAGTAATCATTCTAAATGCTAATGCTTTTACTGGCTTCTGTTTTTAATGTTCCTTTGATTGTATTTTATTTTTATCTTTCTATTCTCTTCTAATCTCTTTCTTTCTTTCTTTGAAATGTATGATTTTAATGTATTTTTATGCTTCTGTAAAGCACTTTGAATTGCCTGGTGTATGAATTGTGCTATACAAATAAATTTGCCTTGCCTTGCCTTGCCATGAATGGCAAATTCACGCATGTGCAATATCAATGCATACTACACTGAGCAGTATCAATATTTCCTCTGTGTAATGATGTGAATGCCTGTTTTACTTATTATATTGTTTACTTGTTTTTATATATCTTGCTTTTTTACTGATATTTCTTTCTATTACATCAGCCTCTTTACTGTTATAACACTGCAGATTTCCCACTGTGGCATTAATAGAGGATTTTCTTATTTAATGGAAGAAATATGCAGATTTTCAGTCGACAGTGCCTTCTCCATTGTGTCCCCAAAACAAAGGGAGAACCTTACACCTACATTACTAATTAAAATTAGTGTTTTCTCAATATGTGGGTTGTTGTAGCAGTATTTTATGTCTAAGAGCATTATTTTTTGTCACAAATATGTATTTCATTCAGTTGTTTTTTAAATGGCAAAGCAATGTTGAGCCCCAGAGGATGGATTAAATACCAAACACCTGTACAACCTACAGCATTGCAACAAATCAGGCTTTTATGAGTCCTGACACATTGAAGGGTGTTCAGCATGTTGGTGTTCAGTCACTTTCCACTATACAGTGTATCCTCTCGTGATCACTGGGAACAGTTTCCCACGGCAAACAGCAGTGTGATATGACAAACCAGTTTTGTTTTGTACACAAATTTAAAAAGCTTAATGTATAGTTTAAAATTGTTTTTTGTACACGAATGAATAATGTTTCCATCCAGCTAAATGTCCAATCCTCCAGATCTGTGTCAGTTCTTTGACCACATGTTGTCTCTGCATGTGTTCCCTCTGCAGACATAAAGGCTGGTCCTGCACTGATGGACTCACTGCTGCCCAGCGCTCTCTCCTCCATCGCTAACCTGTCCAGCTGCATGAAAGATGGAAAGGATGAGGATGGAGGTAAGTGCTACAGAAAGTGTTCCAGAAATGTCATGTCTGATGAAACAAACAAATGGACCTAATGGTTTTGTGTGTGCATGCGTCCGTTCAAGGATAGAGCTGGACAAGCTGGATGCAGAGATGATCAAGCTCCTGGCCTGGCAGAGGATCCAGCAGCTCTTCCCTCCCAAAGCACCCAGCACTCCACTTCCTCTAGCCACTGCTGCTGTCCCCAAAACCCCATCACCCCACCCTGACAGTAAGACATGAACTGGCCTGTGGGACGGCTCTGTAATCTGTTTCAAATCTCATGTCTCGTTGATTTTGAATGAATGTAAACCTTCCTACCAGGTCAGAAGAAGGTGCAGGCCCGAGCCATCTTCTACCCTCTGACAGGAAAAGGAGGAGCTGTTAGCATGTGCTACAGGACGTTATACATAGGATCTGGTAAGACATGCGGACTGTATCAGTGACCTCCAAAACATTCACCATTTATCAAATAGAAAACACATATGTTGACAGATACCTTGTACTGTTTGAATTTTTAAGAGAAGATGGTTTGACAAAAGAAGTGTTAACTTTCCTCTTTTGTGAGCGGAACAGTTCTTGATGTGGCGTTCAGACAAACACAAGACTAAAACTAAAGCAATGTATGTGATATGTATAGAGGTGTCATTTTTCTGAGATGATCGTTATTATTTTGCTGTAAAATGACAATTCACTGTTTCTTTAATGTGTTTGTGAAGGTGCTGACATGGACGTGTGCCTTACAAATTACGTCATTGCAACTACATATCGGGGAAGCACGCCTGTACTTTCTATGATGAGGTTTGGCCTTTGAAATTGTTGTAATTCATAAATGCAGAAGTATGTTATTGTGCTGTACCACAATTCTCCAGCGTAGAGTGTTAAAGACATGGAGGCACTGTTGTTGTAGTAGTAGAGGGAGGGAGAATCACTTTCTGAGGCCAAAATGTGCTTAAATTCACAGAATTCAGAAAAATTAAAACAGATAACAGAATTTGGGAAAAAATAACAGTCTGAAACGGATTTCATTGGGTCTGACAAGACTTGTGTATTGACGTCTCAACTGTTTTGCTGCCTGATGTCATCATTTCTGATGAGATGAAAAGCTTGTATCCCTTCATCTTTACTTTTGTTGTACAACCTGAGCCGCTGTTGTTTCCTTCGTCCTTTCTAAATCGCACTGATAGTGTTCACATTCCAGCCATCGTTGGTACCGATCTCCAAATTTCTCCCTGTGTCCTCTGCAGGTCGCAGTAAGAAGCGCGAGGATGATGAGGGTCCTAGCTCGGTGGCGGGTTTGCTGCTGGCCAGTGGCGTGATGAGCAGCCAGCCTCAGGGTGGCTTAGTTCTGTCATGCAGCTGTAAGGCGAGCAGTTCCAGCCTGATCGGAGGCAGCGGGGAAGGCTGGGAAGGCACCGCCCTGCTCCACCATGGCAGCTACATCAAACTGGGCTGCCTCCAGTTTGTCTTCAGCATCACCGAATTTGCCAGTAAGCAGCCCAAAGAAGAGCAAACTGCCACGCCTGCCACCAGTTGCACTGGTGCCATCAGCAGCAGCAGCAGTAGTAGTATTAGTAGTAGTGCAGCCAGCACCAATACCAGCACCACCACCACCACAACCACCACACCACCACACCACCACCACCACCCAATACTGCCACAGTGAGCAGCCCGTCCAGCCAGGATGAGGCTGACACTGAGACTGGTCCTCCCCACCAAGTGCCCAGACTGCACACCAACTCTGTTCCATAACCCACACATTAAGTCCCGCCCTCCCTTGTTTTGTTTTGCACCTTCCGAGTCACAATGAAGGGAAAGCTGCACAGCTGGTTGGTCAGCAGGGAAAAGTTTATTTTTTCATTTTTAATGGTTTAAATCTTTGCATGAACTTGAAGTATTATTGACAATCTCCTCTGTTTTTGAATGACTGACATTAACCTTCTGTTCACTTCAGACCATTAGGACTTTGAGCAAACATTATTTACCTATGCTCACTTTTTCTTTTGCCAGTATATTGGTCATGTATGGTGTAACTAATTTTGTAATTAGTAATTATTTTGTCAGTCAGCCCATTTGGCAGGTAGCTATATATGTATGAAAACATACATGCTTATACACTATGTATATATAATGTAAAAATATAATTCAGTGCCTCTCAATTGGAGAAACATTGGATTTCATGTAGATTTACCATTTTTTGGATTTTAACTGTACAGTTCATGGAATTTGTGATACTGTGTAGAGCTCCAGAAGTTTTGTGATAAAACTTGTTCTTAGTCTGTACTTTCCGCTTTAGTCCATCTGTAAATACGGTATTGTTTTAGCACTCATTTTAACATCTTGTGCTGCTCTGTATATAAGCACTCTTTGTCTGTACCTGCTTGTCTGTTCAAACCTGTAAATACAGAAAGATTTTCTAAGAACAAACGATGGATTTGTGTTGTGTTACTTTCAGGTTTTTGTGGGTCTATTTGGGACTTTGTACTTTGATTTTTCACATTCTACCTCATGTCATAGTACTAGTAAGGGTTATAACTGAATTTCTTAATGATTAAAGGTCAGGTGATACGAAGAGAGAAGATCAGGCGAAAACTTCACATGGGACAAAATAATTGCAGACAAGTGGAAATGCTTTTTGACATGGGAGTGAGCATATAGAAGCCCTCAGTACGATATTGATATTCTTACAATTTTAGAATAAGTCAGAATGCATAAAAGTTTGTAACTGCAGACTTTTATCTCAGCGCCCAAATGAGAGCCCTTCAGGGAGCTAATCACATTTTGGTAATGTATGATGAGAAGTTGTCAAAATACTGTACAACATGAAAAGGTTTGTGATATGACTGATTCAACATGAATACAACCAGCACCATTCTGAACTAGCTTAAGACGTCTACTAGACCAGAGAGAAGAGCATGACTATAATCAAGTTTGGATGATACAAAATTCATGGATTATGGTTTCAACATCAAATAAAATAGGTCACATTTTAGCAATATTACTGAGAGGAAAAGTGCTGTCTTGGTAATAGCTGTAATATGAGACTGGAATGTCAGACAAGAAACTAAAATCACTCCAAGGTTTTCATGGTCAAGCTTTCAGAACTGGTTCAGCCATCAATGTTAAGTTGTCAGACAAATGCTCATATTTGGCTGGTCTAACAACTCGTAACTGTGATCAACATTTGTCAGCAGAAATTTGTATCCACCCAGTTCTCTAAATTTAAGAACTGGGAAAGGTCGTTTGGCTATACAGGTACATATAGCTCAGCATCACCAGCGTAAAAATGATGCTAGAAGGAACAATAGTTTGGGGGAGACGCCTCAGTAAGTATCGCTGCTGCAGTGGATGAGAGCGCTCAGTGAGGAATAACAGATGCAGGGCACATTGACAAATACAGTCATTAAACTAAAAAGTTTTTTGATGTTGAGAGGCTAGTACATTTTACAAAAAAGAAAAAAAAAAGATTTCACATGCTGAGTCATGGTTTCTGTGTGTTTTATTTTTGATTACAACTGGGTTGATGCAGAGGCTCCATGGACTGCATCGCAAAGTGCTGTCCCAGTCCTATTTACTCCATTTTAGGCCGTTGCAGCCTCTCACACTCAAGCACTTACATGACTTCAACTAAGTCAGGGCTCAGGGCTTCAGGCCTAAGGGGGGACACTGAGATTGGGCCTTATGCTCTTCTTCCCCTAATTCGTGGGTCCCCAACCTTTCTGACTGGTTTAACATGGACATACATACAGACATACGTACATGCATATGGTAGAAAATACCTTGTGACCGGGTGCCAGGCTGCGACCTGGTGGCTGGGTTGGTGGCTGCCCTAACTGACTCTTTGATTTGACATGCTAGTTTCTAGTGGCCCTGATCATTAAAGCAGCTTTCATTAGCAATTTACTTCCTGTAAGATAATTACTGCATGACTTGTTGAGAGTGTATAGTGAACCTGAGATGTCTTTCCAAAATGTTCTATTTGTGTCACGTAGAGTCCATCAGCACCACCAAAGCTAGTAGACATTTGGGTATTTTTTAAGGAAGGAAATCTTCTGGGAATAAACAAATATTGCCCACATCAAACATCTACCAAAGTAAAACTTTTTCATCATTTCTCATTTAATTAATGTGAGTGTAAAGAAAGAAATCTGCGTTCATTGATTTCATTTATTTATTTATTTATTTTTTGCCACTTCAGGGCAGCAGATCATTATTACTATTTCTGATTATAGTACTATTTACACATCCAGTGGACAACATTGGCATTCATTTATGTATGCCCCCCACCAGTCACGTAGTCCCATAATTCATATGCGATTAAGCTAAGAAGCAGCAGACATCTCAGCTTTAGTCTGCATCTGCAGGTCTTCAAATGTACATTTGCAACTGCAGGTGGTGCTGTTTTCCTATTGGATGATACTATTGGAGAGGGGAAGTCTTATGCAAGCTGTTATTTTGATTTAACTGGATTTTGCTATGGGTGGTCAGTCACATGGTCTTTTATGAATTCCAGTCCTTCCATTCTGCTTTAACCTTTCACCAGAGCAAACACTGTCACGCCCAGGCGGGAACTGGGTGTTTGTTTGTCTGTGTGGGTTTAAATGCACAGACTTGCCCTGACTTCCTCACTGTTGCCTCTGAGCAGCTGAGGCTTGAACAATGATTACTCTTCTGCTGACTGTTGGTGTTGTTTTTGGAGTTGCTTACGTTTTCCATCATGTTTTTGTGAAGGGAAGGCGGTGCACAAGCAAAGCAACGCTGCATGGGAAAACTGTGATTGTGACCGGTAAGTCAGGTTTCTGTTTTCAGAATCTATATAGAAATATATCTGTTGTGCAACATTCTACATTAAGTACCAAAGTAACAGTGTTTTGTAGACTGCTGTGTGACATCAGGGTGGCAGAAAGTCACGTCCACTGACTATGTCATATTCACTGGATGCATGCACTACATCACAACAAATTCTGAGTTCAGAAATAGCTCATACAGCATATTTCTAGCTTACCAACCAACTACAGATGCAGTAAGTCTGTGACTAAACCACTGCTGCATTTCTACATGTCAACAAAGCTTTAAGAAAATATCAGATTTGAAAGCACAAAAATAATGTGCAAAAATAGTAGTTTGGGTTGGAGTACGGTATCAGGTCAGGGAGTAAAGAAGTCTTCACTATTCCTGACAAAATTCTGCAAAACCATGAATGACAAAAGTACAAGCTAGAAAACGTGACATGATACTTAATTTTTTTTTTAAAATATATATTAAATCAAGGTAGATGGTAGCTGATTTCATTATGTTACATGTACCTATTAAAGGTTGAATACTTTCCCTCACCTCAGTTATACAACTGATCCGACAGTTCACTTTCACTATGTCTATCTGATACAGATCCAAATCCAGTATCCGTGTAGGTTAAAAGCTGAGTAGCTGTTTTTATTATTAAATGCATCCAGTATGTTGGACTTGCAAATAAAACATCACCCATGTTTCTTGCTTTTTATCCCCAGGTAGCAACACAGGCATTGGAAAGACTACAGCCATAGATGTGGCTAAAAGAGGAGCCAGAGTGATTCTGGCCTGTCGTAGTAAGCAGAGAGGAGAGGCTGCTCTTAAGGAAGTCATGAGAGTGAGTAGAAATCATGCTCTGTTGCATCTATGAAGATTAACTGATTTATTCACATTTCCCAAGCAAGAGAAGGTTCTCTGTCCTAAATGCCTTACTGATGAGCCTGCGGTTACTTCATGCCATGTAGAAGCTTGTAGTTGCTTATAAAGATTGTGTGAGGATTTTATTGTCTGTATAAAGTTCATACTGGCCATATTTGTCAGTTTCCATTCAATAATGTAGAGGTAGATGGTAGCTGATTTCTGTGTCAGTGTGTGTGGGTCCACACTAATAAACCACACTGTTGCAAAACATTTTTGCACTGTTGCATTTTTGGAAATATCTTTGACATTCATTTTGGCACACAGACATTAATAAAAAAAAAAAAAAAAAAAAAACAAGTCCACAGTGCTACTTCATTTAATATTATACCACTGATTCAGTTGAAATATGTCCCACAGGAGAGTGGCAGTAATCAGGTGGTGTTCATGCAGTTGAATCTGGGGAGCCTCAAGTCTGTTCGCAGCTTTGCTGAAACATTCTTGAAATCGGAGCCCAGACTGGACATCCTCATCAACAATGCAGGTTAGACTGTTCATTGTAGCTTGATTTTGTATATCTGCACAGGACCAGAAAGCCCATACTGAAAGCAGAGTTGTTTGCCAGAGAACAGAGGATCAGACGAAGTCAAAGGCAGACCTTCCTTCCATCCATTCCCATTTCCTTTCAATAATATTGCATCTATGTATATATATACACTTATATGTACGCACATTTAATAGTTCAGCATTGTACACAAATACATACTTTCATTTTTTGTAAAAATTCAGATTCAAATTCGGAACAAATGTGCCCAAACAAACAGGGACTGGTGACATGTTATCAGCATCATTGGTGCTGCCAGAGGGAAAACACCTGATTATTCAAAAACATTTCTCGAAATAATTATATAAATTAATGCAGTCTTATGAGACTCATTTGATTAAAAACTGGCAGCCCTTGTTAATAGGTTACTATTACTAGGATACACAGAATGTGCTCCAAGGAACCTCTTGCCGGACATAGTGGGCATGCTGGAGTTTCGGCAAGACCCCATCTATGCAGGTTGGATGGGCTTGGGAGGACATTGCACACTGATTGGATCAGAAAGTTGAGTCTTGGTGGGTCTTTGTCCAAGCTGCTTGCTCTCGCATAGACACCGTTCTGCTGTGGTGTTCCTCCTCCACCTCTGCCAGGATCTGTCCCTGGATCAGCCACAGTCTATATCTCCTCTTTGCTTTGTCGTAGCTTCATCCACTCCGCTTCTGCCGCAGCAGCTGTTTTGTAAAACCATGGAAAAAACCATCTATGTGGAGATGATGCGGCTTGGACACATTGTCAGTGATGAACCTGGGGCCATCAGGCATTTTGGGTCTTTGATCATCAGACACCCTCACCGGGGCGACCCAACCCAGGATGATCAGTCCCTGGTTTGTGTCCAAGCAGCACACTACACCATGGATGCCCTCTCTTAATCCACAGCCACCTAGAAGCTTTCTCTGCAGCTTTGCAGATGTTTTTGGTGGCTTTTCTCTCCTGCAATCTTCTGATGCCCAGAAGCCTGAGTGGTCACAGCAGAGACTGCCCTGGGAATCTCTTGCAGCCAACCTTGATGGATTCACAGGTTCCATTCCCTCTGCAGGTTTCCACAAGCTCCTCTGTTCGGTCTTCCCAGTGGACTGTAAGTTCCATGACCACCACTTGCTTTGATGAGATATTAGGATCAAGTCTGGCCTTAGAGATGTCATTGCAATGTGCTAGGGAAACTTCAGCTGTCTTCCCAGGTCCACTCACAGCTGCCAATCACGGGCAGAGGTTTTAAGCCCTGAGCTTTCTTCCCTGCTTTGACGAAGGTGATGTTCCCTGCTGGGAGCTGATATTTGCTCTGCTGGATTCATGGAGCAAATGGAGTCTGCCACTGTATTCAGTACCTGGTTGTGGCACCATGTGTACCTCCCCTCTCCCAGGGCTTTGGGGCAGCAGCACAGGATGTGCTCCAAAGAACCTCTCGCCGGACACAGTGGGCATGCTAGAGTTTCAGCAAGCTTGCTGCTTGGACACAAACCAGGGACTAATATCCCTGGTTTGTGTTCAAGCAGCACATTACACCATGGAGCACCAAGATCTAATAAGACTATTACAGAGACAAGTCATTTGTGTGATGCAATAAGAAGGTCATTTGTAACCAGTGCTGTCTCTGCATGGCATCGAATTATGAGATCATTCCCTTAAATTTAGCTACAGCACTATCAGATAGGAATCTGGTGTAGGAATTTTTGGCAAAGGGCAGGTAGTCTGGTAATAGGAATACAGAAGTTATTAAATGATCGTCCAATAAAAGAGGATTCTGTGAAGAGACTGCTAAGTGTTCAGTTTTCAATTGGCTATATGTCAGAACAAGGTCGAGAGTGTTTTAACCATAACAGTGAGTAGGTTCATGTACACTCTGACAGAAGTCAACTGAGTCCAATAATGAGATAAACGCAGTACAAAGGCTGTCATTATCAACATGAACATTAAAATCACCTACAATACTTACTTTATCTGTTTTAAGGACTAAACCTGATAGAAGCTCAGAACTCATACATTTGGAATAAAAACCAGGAGAGCGGTACACTACAAAAAATAAAAGTGTCTGCACTGTTTTCCAAGTTTGATGTGAAAGACTAAGAACAAGGCTTTCAAATTAATTATAATTAAGTTTAGGTTTAGAGTTGATTAATAGGGTTGAGTCAAAAATAGCTGGAACTTCACCTCCTCAGCCACTGCCTCAAGGAATGTGAGTATTAATATGGCTTGGGGAATTAGCTACGTTTAGGCTAACATACTCTTCATGACACAGCCAGGTTTCAGGCAGACACAATAAATCAATATAATGATCTGATGTTAACTCATTTACTAATACAGCTTTAGAAGACACAGATCTCATGTTAAGGAGTCCACATTTAATTCTCCTATCTTGTTGTACTATTGCAGTGTTTTCATTTTTATGTATAACTCCTGTTTACTTTTGATTGAATTAGTTTCGGTGGTCAGGAGGAAGACACAGTGTCTGTGAGGTTTTGTGTGGGTAACTGCTCTAATTGAAGTGCAGAGAAGCGTGTCGGACTGCAGCTCTGCAGCTGATCAAATGATGCCAGATTTGAATTCAAATTGTATCACGTTGTTGCAATCAAGAGCAAAACGTTGCCCCATAGTTTGTAGAATTGTTTTAAAATTCATTTGAAATCCAAAAATGAATTGATTAAAATAGGTACATTGATCCAAGGAATAACACCATGCTCTGCCTGTAACTTTTCCCCACCATTAGCCAAACTGAACATTACTTTAACCTGTTTATCACCACAATGCCCTCTGGGATTTGTGCTTGACATCTAGAAATTGTAAACAAACAAACAAAAAAAAGTCTTGTGCATTTCAGAACTGTTCAGTTGTTTGTTACGATTTTGTGGCCGAGCAAAAAGCAAGGAGTGAACCCAATGATGCAGACTTTACAAAAAGGATGAGCGGGAACAGTCCAAATGGTTTATTTAACAAAATAAGGCAAACTAAATGAAAATTCACAAATACATGGGGAAACCCGGGACAAGACTAGAAATAAAAAAAAATATAAAAATATCACAGGGACCCAGAATCTTGGAACAAGGAAAGCCACACATAAGGGATGATGCCAGAAAGGGAAACACACTCACTTAAATAGACAGGGGAGGAGAACTACATAGACAAAGTGGTTCAGATAATTTGGCTCAACTATTGGCTTTTTTATGATCTGGCTGATCTTACCGCTGGTGTTTTTTGACCAGTCAAACTTTGATAAGATAAGAATTTATTGATCTGACACTGAGGAAATGTGGTTATTACAGCCAGCAAGTATTACAAAGAGCAAGCACAGTGGCATAAAGAGGTCCAAAGTAAAAAAGTATAAAGGGCACAGAAAAGAAAAACAACTATGTACGTACATTTGTACAGATTGTAAAAAAATAGTAAAAGCCATAAAAATCCTACTGCCATAACAAAGTACGGTTGCTAATATTCTCATTAGAAAACTAACTAATGACATGTATTGTCAACTTATTGTACAGCAATGTTACCATGTTCCAAGAGTTACGAATTACTTGAATGTGTGCCATTGTTTGAAATGAAGCCATGTTAAATGTTAATAGTGGTTGTTAAAGGATGTTAATAGTGTTAATAGTAAAAGTCTTTAATTATGTCACTTCTTAATTCATTTGCTTGTTTCACTATTTGTGGCAGTTATGCTCTTGGTTGTATTGTAATGAAGTTGAACTATGGTATGCTTGTCTGTGTCAAGGAGTCATTCGGCTCTCCCAAAGATGTAAGATGGTTTCAAGCCTTGCTTGTTTTGATATCACCATGTCTGGAAACAGGATTAAGGTTTGTCCATGCTTTTATCACAGGTGTTTTCCTGCAGGGTCGCACAGAGGACGGGCTGGGAATGATGTTTGGCGTCAACCACATTGGTCACTTCCTGTTAACCAACCTGTTGCTGGACCGGCTGAAGGAGTGTGAACCAAGCAGGGTGGTCAATGTGTCGTCTCTGGGACATCAATATGGAAAAATTGATTTTGATTGCCTGAACACACAAAAGGCTTTGGGATTGGGGACCTCGTTCATGGAGGTTTTCCAGGTCTACTGCGATAGCAAGCTGTGCAATGTCCTCTTCACCCATGAGCTGGCCAAAAGACTGAAGGGAACTAAGGTCACCTGCTACAGTGTCCATCCAGGTAAGTGGTCAGAGCATGTCAACTCATGCAAATGGATAATAAAGTCTTAAAACAAGGAATTACTGAACACAGATTCCATAAAATGGGGAGTTTAATATAGTTCAATGCAAACTGAGGACAATTTGCAAGGATCTTGGGGCAGCAGTGTAGGTGGGTCAGTCCACCACTTTGGTCTAGACTGGAATATCTTGATAAATATTGAAAGGATTGCCACGGAATCTGGACCAGACATTCATGGTGCCCTGACAATGCATTCCAATGACTTTGATGATCCCTTGATGTTAGGCCTCTAGCATGACCAAAGACTCCTGGATGTCAAGGCTGGAGTGAGCAGAGCAATGGGTAGGACCCAAATGCAGATGACACAGGAAGAGCTCATGCAGTTCAATGTTGTTGTTTTTTTTTTTTTTTTACAGGACCATGACAAGGGCAATGAACAAAATCAGAGAGGCAGTTCAAAGCAGGCAATAAATCTATAAATCCAAGAAGGAGCAGGCAAGAAATCAAAAGTCCAAATAATCAGGCAGACTGGTCAAATGCAGTGGCATGAAACAATAACAGAGCAACACTGGACAATCCGGCAAGGAGTGAGTGGAAAAGAGCTGCGGCTTTTCTCATTTCTATATCTTGTGCCTCCTTCTGTCCTCTCTCCTTGGTCCTCCTTCCTGTGACCTGGAAATTGAGCTTAACACGCCATGTTAAAGGATGTCTCAATTTCTAAAATACATCTCAATGAGAGAGGACCAAGGAAAGAGGAACTATGAGCGAGGACACACAGGTGTATCCTATGTAGAAGTCTTTTCAGCAGCCATGATGGCATGACACAGCTGGAATATACAAACTGTGGCGGGAACAGGACTCCACAATACAAGTGTTCATAAATTGTATTAGTTACTTAAGATGGTCCAATGCAGCATCAAACTTTATGCCCTTCACTGTTTGTGTAGTGCCTTGTGAGGAGCTGTTTTAACGAGATTCCTTGATGACATTTCATCTTAATATATTGATTTGTCATTAAATGTAGGCTAGACCCAGTTAAACTGCTATAATCATGGCATGATGTTTGTTTTAGTGCAAACAGCTGCATTTTCACATTATGCTATGTTATGAATTGAATTTAAGGTAAATATATAAGTTGTCATGAACACGATGCTCGTCTGACAGAAAATTCAGTGGTGGGCTACAACAAAACAATGAACAGATGATGCAGCGGTTCCACACATCATATTTAATTGATGTCGCTTTAAAATGATGGCCCTGAAGGACTGAGAATATTGAATTGATGAAATGCTACTGTAACAGCAACACCAAGGAGAGAGGTTACATACAACGTGGGAACTATGGATGAGCAGAAGACCAACATCCACAATGACCAAGAGGCACCTGGTAGCTCAGGGCTCTAACATCAATAGAGGGAAGCTACTAGCACAGCTGGAGATTGAGAGGCACCAACAGAGTGGGAATACTACTGAACAACATGGAGACAGAATTGACCCCAGACCACCAGTCATGACAGCAGCATCCACTGAGCTGAGGATGAAAACTGTTGCCAGACTGAACACAGTCAATCCACAGATAGGACTATATGTGTGTATGTGTGTGTGTCTGTAAAATAACAGTATAATAACAGGTTATTTTTACAATTGCAGCTAAAAATCACTATTTTCTGTTCGTGCAGGAGCTATCAAGACTGACCTGGGAAGGAACACTCCCCTAGTGCAAATAGTCATGAAGCCCCTGACTGTTTTTTTCTTCAAAAATACTGTCCAGGGAGCCCAGACCACTCTGCATTGTGCTCTCCAGGAGGGACTCGAACCTCTCAGCGGACGTTACTTCTCCAACTGTGCTTTGAAAGAACCTTCTGCTAAAGCCAAGGATGACGCTGCAGCAAAGAAGCTGTGGGAGCTCAGTGAGAGACTGTGTGGTCTCGCATAAAAAGCTTTCCATCCTGATATTGGGTTGTCATTGTGATATTAGATACCAATGACACATGACACATTTTGGTTTGGCAAGCCCAGCACTGCCACTTTCCTAATATAATACAGAGAAGAGCCAGTGTAGTCGACAGACTATGTTGAAGTTAACAGAATAGTTGTGACATTACAGTTTAAATTGGCTATATCTGTTCTCCTATATAAGGTAACGACTAATTATGTAACAGCTTGTAGGAGCTTGTTAAGATGAGATAAATCCACAGATTTATTAATGCATTGTATATCTTGATTTATTGATGCAAAGTATTAATAAATAATCAAGTTACTATTAGTGCATGAGATTTTCTTTACAGGGCCTGGAAAAGCATTCAACTAAAAATTATGGTTTTCAATTTCAATCTCAATTTTATCTATAAATCACTTTTATCTCTAAATCGCCAAATCACAATGAAAGTAATCTCATGACTTTCCATGTAGAGCAGGTCTAGACCATACTCTGTAATGTACAGAGACCTGACAATTGCTCCATGACCAAGCACTTGCTGATGACGGTGAGGAAATACTTTTTTTTGACAGGCAGAAACCTGGTGAAATAAATGATATTTAATTTAATGCATAATTATCTGTGTGGTGTCCCTTGTTTGGTCTGACTTTCCGCTGGTTCATGACACAGGACCTGTAGTATTATTGCAGCATATTAGTACTGGTTGTTTTTCATGTTTTCTAGGTAAAACAGGAAATGGATGGGTTGTGACTTGATGGGAACTTGGACAAAACAGACATTATACACAGTCCACTGACAGTGGGACGTGGCAGGAGTCATTAGGGGCTGCTAAATAATGAAAATGATCTTGGGTTCTGAGCAGGTTATTGGTTCAACAGCATCAGAACATTAATGAGCCCATGACGATGTAACACACTAAACATACGTATCTCTCTGGTGGTAAGTAGAGAGTAGTTTAAAACCTTCTAAGAACAAAGAGGGAACTGTAATGACATTACATTTTACACATTGCCTGCTAAATTAGTCTTTCTAAAGAGTGCTGCAGCTAATAAAGATGTGACTTATTAATGACAGTTTAACAATATTAGCACTGAGACACAGTACTATGAAGGCTTTGAGACACACTGTGATGCCACGGCCACACCATGGTGCTGCAAAACCTGTTTGCATGTGAAAACGATTTCCATTCACAAAGTCATTTCATCTTGTTTTCCAAGAGTCATTCATCCACTCTGAATTGCCCAAACAGTCAAAAACTTTACAGAGATGACTGAGGTAAAATAAATTGTACAGAACAATAGAACAACAGCTTTCAGTGGTAGGAGTGTAAGACACGTATCTGTTGTATTCATTGTGTTTATTGGTGTGGTCCTAGACCTGAAGAAAATAAAGACTATCTATCTGCAGTGTCTAAACACAGTGGCACAAAATATCAGTCTGCTTCTGTTTGTCACAGAGTGTTTCCATTGATTTTGTATGCATTCTTGCTGCCTGTAAAGGCCTTGGAAAAGGCAACTGAATGTCAGCATTGACCACCATTACTTTGGAAATTGGAATATGTAGCCAACTAAGGCACTGGAGAATATCAGTCCCACTAAGTTCACATACAGAAGAAGACTTTACACTTGTTGCATCCGTATGTGACTAAATCATAGCTATTATCTCTCATTTGCGGTGTGCAACAAAATCTGCAACAAATCTTTGAGAGAAAATATTATTGTGGATGGCTGTGGCTCAGGAGGTAGAGCGGTCGTCCACCAAGAGGTCGGTGGTTCGATCCCTGGCCTCGGCAGTCCACATGCCGAAGTATCCTTTGGCAAGATACTGAAGCCCAAAACTGTCCCTGGTGCTGTGCCATCGGTGTGTGAATTCATATGTATGTTGCATTGGATAAAAGCATCTGCCAAATGGCTAACTGTAACTGTATTACAGTAAACAATGAATGGTTAAACTAAGCTAAGCTGGCATGTCATGACCTTAGATACAGTAAGCCAGCACATAGATAAAGTTGCCATGTTATCTGTGCAGCTCACCAGAATGCTTTTCTGTAGGACTCCTGTTCAGGCAGGCCAGACCATTCCACACTGTGATCTCTGTACATGAACCTCAGCTAATGTCTTTTCTTCAACGGGATTGTTGCCTTGTACTTGTTTTGTGAAAAGCTTAGCTCAAGACTAACAAGTGTAATTAAAGCTATGGTAATGGTTTGGCTCAACTAGTTCTCAATCTAGTGTGAAAACCTCTACTCAGTGAAAAACATTTTCTGTTTAGCATGGAACTCAAACAGAGCTGAAATTAAACTAAGTGTAAAATCCAAATAGCCAATATCCAAATGAAGTATGAGTGGATTGTGGTGAAGATCTGTTCCCCTTCTTTCACTGCCTCTCACCTAATTACATAAAAGACCAGTTGAACTGGATGGTTGACACACCATGACTCAGCAACTTTCAGTGCAGTGTTTGGAGTATAAATTATGTAAAGTAATTCTAAATCTAAAAGTCCTACATGTGTGTAATATTTCTTCATTCTACATAGTTTTCAGTGAGTTCTCAGATCCTCTGGAATACTGCAGGTGGTTTTGCAGATTGAACAGGTATCATTCTCCACATACCTTTGCCTTGGGTAAATTATGAATAATACTTTTGTATACTTTTGTAGAACTGATAACATGTTTCAAAACAAAATCTCATAATAAGCTTTCTAATCATAAAAATGGCCTTTCTTGAGTCAAGAACCAATAAGTTAACTCAACGATCCTGACAGTAATGTGACAATGTTATACATTTTAATGAAGCATCATTTACGCCTTGATCATTAAATGGTTCACATCATTACATTATATTTACTATTACTGACAAGATTAATAAATGTGTATCAGAATGTACAAAATGTTGGCTTTCCTTGTTGGAAAGAACACACATGTATTGCTGACTGTATTTAATAGTTATAAACCTCTTTTTGGAACATTGCTTGTATATGTAACATCACTTCTAACCTTAAGATTAGCTTGTTTGGAAGGTTCCCGATCAAAATCTTCAAGTTCATCTAACTCCATCAGCCTCCTCAGTGCATGCATTACTCTAAGATGCACTTACACACCCATCGATGCCAAACCACTACACACAACTCTCTCTCTCTCTCTCTCTCTCTCTCTCTCTCACACACACACACACACACACACACACACGTTGTTTTTTCATCACTTGTGGTGTCATTACATAGACTTACATTCTTTTCCTGGAGACACTAACCATAACCACTATTTGCCTATTCCTAACCCTATACCTAACCTAAGCTTACCTAACCCGTAACCCTATCCTCAGTCTTCACCCTAAAATGTAATGATTTACATTAAGGGGACCTGCATTTTGTCCCCATGAGGCAGGTGAGTCCCCACAATGTGACTGTGTAAACAGATGTTTGTCCCCACAACGTGATAAATACCTGGTCACACAAACTATTCTTCAGGATCACTACACACTCACCCTCAGGTTCGCAGATTTGTGACGCGCTAGGCGGCTGTGATGACAGATACGCTCAGATTCAAAGATGTTTTTGGTGCGTTTATTATGAACAAACAGCACAGAGCACAGCGCAGCAAAGATGGATGAATGGAAAAAATGAAAACCAGCGGATTAAACAGATAAAAAGTGATAAATGAATGAGGTGATAGCGGTTAAAAAAAATTACGGCTACTACCCAACCCTGACTCTCTCATCTGTGTCACAGGTGAGTGCACACCTTTACACACACACACACTTCCGCGTGTGCACACGCCCACTCCCACGTGAACCACCGCCTCTGCAACACACACACACACACACACACGCACGCACACACACACGCACGCACGCACGCACGCACACACACACACACACACACACACACACACACACACACACACACTCTCAAGCACACCGTGCTCCTCATCTTCAACCTGTATGTCTCCTACAGCACATATACATAGCTGTTTTTTTATTCTGTACCCTGTATACTTTTTTATTCTGACCTCTTTATGCTACTGTGCTTGCTCTTTGTAATACTTACTTAATGATTAAATTTCCCGGGTGTGACATCAATAAAGTCTTATCTATCTTATCTTATCGTGATTACTGTTATTTACAGTCGATTACATAACAGTGACGAGGCTCACCTTGTGCCTCTTTAAATGACATCAGTTTCCCTGTCACATTTACACCTGACACTCTTATTAGTGTAACTATGTGTAATCAGATTACATTATATATTTAGTCATTTTCAGGTAATGTATCGGAATACTGTAGCTTTCTCTGTGTTTTATTTAATGTCATTGTTACGAGTCAGCACATATATCACAACGCATGACTAAAGCACACCAGTTCAGTGCACCTGAGTCACTATTCTACTTCTAATCACACTGGATAGCTCCAGAGATGATGACTATAGAAGCAGAGAGAGTGCTTGTCATTTAACGCGACATCCTGTTTGGACCGTACTTTCTTTTTCACAATATTAATTTTACTTTGAATAGATATATGGCGACATCTGCCGATTCGGTAACGCTAAACCGGGAAGTCCAACCGGATGTTGCCCAAACTGGTGGCATTTGATGTCATTCAAAGCAAACTCTTAATGATATTAGTAAAATTATGATGTACATCTAAATGACATCATTTTGCTACTTTCATCAAAAGCGACTTGTGTTAGCCTATATCTAAAAATAATTTTGATACTTTCGTGCTGAACAAAGAGTAAAAAAAATTTGTTGTCTCAAAAGGACTTTATTTTGAAACTGTATCGGAATAATGTATTCATTTTACTCAACTTGTTGTCGGCTGAGTGCAGCGATGTCGGCTTTGCTTTTCTACGTAGCAGGAGCAGTTTCCTTGTATGTGATCGTGTATTACCGCGTCTTCAGAGGAGTGAGATGGTCCAGCTCAGTGAAGCTGAAGGGGAAGACGGCTGTTGTAACAGGTAACGAGCCTCACCTTAAGACTGTCGACCTGTCTGCTCCTGCTAACTTGCTTAGCTTCATTCATGCTGTTAGTTCATCTTCAAACAACGTTCCGGTTAACGTAAAGGAGTAGGGTCTGTTTCTGAAACACTCCCCAGTCGTTCTGTGTCAAAGCTTTACTGGATCACCTGTCACCAACCGAAAATATTACTGACTGGTCCCCCGACAAGAATCCAGAAATGTACAGTCAGACCAAGCTTCATAAACCGGCTTCACGCGCTCCATGGTGTGTCAAAGTGAAGTTTGCATGTGGCAAAAGCAACTTACTTGATTATAGAATAACTGGAAACTCTTATGAATTCATATTTTTCCCATTACCTATAAAGAATTCTCAAACCACTGCATTTTACAGAGTGACAGCCCTCACTGTTAAGGTTTTTATCTGGAGTGCGCAGTCCTCTTGTGCGTATGGAGGATAAGCAGAACAAACTCGGATCTACTTTTTAGCCTCCCGGCATATTTATTCAGCAATAAAGTGCTAAACTGGTATTGATGAACATGGTGCCGTCTCATCCCCCGAAGCTAACACACAGAATAACAACTGGCGCTCTCTGGGAGCGTGGTGACGTCATGTCCCGTACGTAGCGTAAGTCGTATACAATACGGCAGTGCAGTACATCATTTTACCGTAATACAGGGAGTAAGGGTGCCATCAAATTACAACACTTAACACTCACACATTTCACACCTGGGAGTTTGTGATAAAAAAAAAAAAAATTCTGAAAATAATAAAACCTCAGCAAATCATTTTCGGGAGGAAACTTTTGCCTAAAATATTCACTTTTCAAATTTACTTCAAGAGTTTGCTCATTTATGAATATATTGATAACCAAAGCACATCTGTTAGTCTGTGTTACCACAGTTATTATCAGCCTCATGTTTCCAAACTATACAATGCAAGAGTATACTTTCATTGACATCAATCCACTTTTCATTGTTTTGGACATCCTCTCACAACTTTGATAGCTTTTGGTTTGTCAAAAGATCTTAAATGCGTCAAACCCCCTCAAATAACTTTCAGAACACCTCCTCTTGCAGTGGAAACAGTGGTAACGACAAGTTACCGTTACTAAATCTCCATTATTTGATCCAGTCAAGCAGCCAAAGTGGAGAGCTCAGAGAAGGAGGGGAAAGGTTTTGGCTACTGCCAGGGAACATGGTGAGAAAGCAATGGAGCCCAGGAAATCCTTAGATTTTAACATTCCCTCTGACATAGCAGCACTGCAGCGAGCTGATTCAGCACTAAAATCCTGGTTTGACAAGGTGTCAGAGGTGGAGGGTAAGAAGCAAAGCAGAGCAGACTGTTTAGGTGATGCTAGTTATGTGATTCAGAATGGCATTCTTTACCAGTGCCAGGGTAAGGTTAAGGCCTTAGAGTCAGAGGGCCTTACACTGCAAGGTCATGGAGCTAGGTCATTCCATCCCCTGGGCAGGCCACCGAGCATTCCAGAAAACCCTTAACAGAATTGCTAGTAGTTTGTTTGGCCAGGCATGTACACTGATGTCAAGGAGTTTTGTGTTTCTTGTGAAACATCTCAGCTAACTTTACCTAGGGGAGCAGCCTGTGCCCAGCTTCAGCCATTGGTTCTCATTGACACACCATTTGACAGGATAGGCATGGATGTAGTGGGACCCCTTGAAAACAGTTCATCAGGCAATTGGTATATTTAGGTAATTTATGATTCTGCCACTTGTTACCCAGAAGCCTTTCGCCTCAGATCTGTTAAGGCCAGACAAATTGCAAATCGTCTTACTTAACTTTTTTCAAGGGTAGACATACCAAGACAGGTCCTCACAGACTTTGGAACAAACTTCCTGTCCAAACTGCTATATCAGGTTTATCAGTTGTTATAAGTTAAAGACACTAAGACCACCCCATATCACCCCCAGATGGACTGACTGATGGAGAGGCGAAGTCAGACTCTGAAGAGCATGCTGCAGAAATTTGTTTCCCACACAGACTCTATTTTTTGCATATTGTGAGGAGCCAAAGGTTTCAGCAGGATTCTCACCCTTCGAACTTCTCTATGGTCATCAGGTGAGGGGTCCACTGGACCTCCTGAAGGAGTACTGGGAAAACCTCATTGCAGATCAGGAGAATGTTGTTGCCTATGTGGTAAAGAGTCGGGACTATGCAGGCAAACCAGGAGACCTGGTATGACAGGAAGACCAGCAGGTGTTGCTACTGCTCCCAGTGACCGTAAGTTGTTGGCCAAATGGCCAAGAAAGAACAAATTTGAAAAGGTCATAATTAAGGAAATAGGTCATTGATTACCATGATTTGCTGAGGTTTTTTTTTGTACTAACTTACAGGTGTGAAATGGTTAAGGACTGTCACTTTAGATTTAATTTAGATTTAGATTTAGATTTCTGTGTTGAAAAAAATTATTGAAGATTGAAATGGCTCATATTGCACTTTTACAGCGGTCCATAACTAAGCTTGTAGTTACAGGTACATTAGACATACATTCAGATCTTTGCACTCTTAACTGCATCGTCAGCTTTTGTGATTTTTTTTATGTTTTAGCTCTTCAGCATATTCCAACACTGGGAGAAATTAAGGCTTTGTCACGGCTTGAAGGTACCAGCCGTGAAAACCAACATGTCACATATTAAACTAAATTGACCCCGGTAGAATCTCAACTCTTACTTTCTCAATATATTTCATTTTTTGGATTCAGATACTCTAAAGCCTAGGTAAGATGTTTTTGAGTGTGTGTGTTTTCATGCACCCATTAAAAACTTTTAATCTAAATCTATTTTAATATACTGCCCTAATTTATAAGGGAAATGTATTTCTGTACATTGTAGATGTACCATCCAACTATACAAGACTAACTAACAACATTAATTATCAGTAGTAAGTCGTAAGTAATGTTTTGCTGGGAAACCCTGGCCCAAACTCAATGGCTCCTGTAAGTCTGTCAGGGCTAGAGGACTGTCCCATCATCAAGTGCATGAGGGCTCTCTCGCAGACATTTGAACCCTTTATGAACACTTTCTGTGTATCCACATTTTTGCAGACTTTGCCTGAAAGAAGTAGTCACAGTTCATAGCAGTATGATGTTAAACACAGGATTGCCTGGGGGGAGTCTGAAGGCGTGGTTTGTTTGTTTTCTTTTAATAGTAAATAGTTTTTGTTACTATGGTAATCCAGATGATGGTGCTCTTAAATATCTGATTGATTTTGTTGTTCTATGGTCAAAATTTTGTATTCAGATGAAGAAATGTTCTAAATCACTCCCTAAGATCTCACCTTTTTACCTACAACTGAATTCTCTCCTTAAATCACTGCAAAAAAATGCAAAGTAAAAAGTCCCAAACATGACGTGACGTGATGTGATGTATTGCACGTGATGTAGTGCAAAGGCTGTCCCAGTTCTGCTCATGCCATCCAGGGCCCTTGCAGCCTCTTGCGCTCAAGCACTTATCAGGTGAGTGCTGGTGAGTGCCCTAAGGCCTTAGGGGGACATTCATAGGGATGTTACTTTGACACGTGCTGCCCACCTAAACATCGTTTAGCGACCCCTCATTGCTCCCTGATGGCAGTGGCCTCCATCAGCAGGACAATGCACCCCACCACAGTTGGTTTTAATGTTGTTGCTGATCGGTGTATGTAAAACAAAGAATACCATGAAATGTGTGGAGGCCAGTACTGACTTTTTTCATACCAGCTCTAAGATAAGCCCACACTGTCTGTTCGCATTAAGCCTACGTTCTTATTCTTAATTGATTAATTAGATACCATAAGCTTCTTCCATAAAAATACAGTGTACTTTTAAAAACTGAACATTTTGAAATTTTTTGCTGCTTATGTAATCTCTATACCAAATATATTAAAATGATTTGTTTATTCTGAGGCTCTAATCTTTTGTTTTAAAACCTGTGTATTAGCAGGTGACCAGCCCTTGAATGACAGTGAGGTATAACTGAGGTTATCACAGCTCTTTGTCGTCAGTCTGTTATTGCATTTGATGTATGTGAATTGTTTCCCTGTAAAGGAAGTAACACTGGCATTGGCAAGGCCACGGCTCTGGATCTGGCAAAGAGAGGAGCCAGGGTGATCCTGGCCTGCCGCAACAAGGAGAAAGCTGAGGCTGCTGCTTTTGACATCCGCAAAGTAAGTGGTAAGAAAGACTACTGCAATGGAGACTCACTCCATTGTGCTGTAATCCATGAAGAGCACTTAGAATTCCAATTCAGATGTTAGTAGTTAACAGATCGACTAATCAAAAAATTGTGACTATGACACATATATTTAAGATGTACTCCAAAATGTGGACTCTATGTAGCCTACCCTCACTCATATCAAATCTTTATTACTAGGAGTGCACGATTGTATTTGATTCTTGGGGTCAAAATGAATTTGATTAAATTCAATTCACAATTTAAAATCAATTTGTTCCTTGATTGTAAATCATTTCTAAAAAAATGCAATTCATTCACAGATTTGGTTCTAGATTACTGTTTTGAATTACTTTTCGCATTTGACTGCAGTAGATATACATCTCAAGAAAAAAAATCACACTGAATCAAATGTAAATTTTTACCACTCATTGTTAAACCTTAGTAGGTTTAATTTTCCTGTAGTCCACTCAGTGGATAGGAAACCAAGGCGCATTATACTTCATAACATCGGAATAAGCCGAGTAATATAACAGGCAAGTTGCGACATGGATTTGGGAAAACAATCACACCCGTGACACAGACGGCAGCTTTAGAGCTCTCTGTGCGGCGAGGTTGATCGTGTGTGCAAAATACTGGACTTGTTTTAATTTGCCTGGCTGCGTAGCAGCTACCATTCTAGCACCGCTATCAGTAACCAGTACCATGCTGGTGGTTGCAAGCCACCATTCCAGTGCGACAGTCTGAAACATCTCATTCCTGTCAACTCTTGTGTGACTTTCATGCATTACTCTAGCTTGTAAAACACAAGACTTTCTAGCTGCCTGTCATCAGTGGTATAGTGAGCGATAAATGTCACATATTATTGAGTTGCTCTTGATGTCCATGCATCACCTGTTAGTACCACTCAGTGCTTCCTTCAAGCCCTCCACAACATTTTTGTTAGTTTTTTGGCCTTGTGGTAAAAAGGCACTCTCTGTGAAAAAGTGACAAGATGGTATAGTATACCTTGGCTCATTTGTGTGAATCACTATCAGTGATGCTGTAGGGACGCAGGTCTTTTGAAATGAAATACGCTATAGTGATGAGTTTAGAGTTATTTTTGTTGCCTGTTCCGAGTTGTCTGGAGGTTTAGAACATTGCTGTAAAGTGCATTCATTGTGCTTTCATTGCCGACAGGCAGGTTGTAGTACTCCATTGCCCCGATCCCTCCATAACACACACTTCACTTCCTTCTTGCTCACGCCAAGGAGGTGGGTCTGGATGGGAACTTGGGTAGCGTCATAGTGCCACCTGGAAATGGAAAACGTAGTTGTCGCCAGACTGAAAAATGTGAATCAATTGTAGAATTTGTGAATCAATCGTGAATCACAATTCTTCTGTGAATCAATTTTTTTGTGGTCGCCATTTAGAATCTAACACAGTACAACAGCACCACAGACTGTAACCACCAGAATGATCAGACGTTTCGACTAACACCTCTAAACAGTTTAAACACAAAGTGAACATATTGTGATTGTTGGATTAGACTGCATTAGTTTTAGTGGCAACTGAGTTTAGTGTTCACACAATTTCATGGAACATTTTTGGAGTATAACCATCTCAAAACCACCCCTTTGTTAACACACAATAAGACTCACCCATAGCCTGCACGTTAGTCATAATGTGGAAGTAAGAGGCTGTGATGATCAGCATGTACAGGTGTTTTTTCTTATATTTCTGACCACAGTAACTGTGAAATGACCTGAGCTTTCAGGGGACTGCATATTATCCACAGCGTCAAGACCACCCAGACTGCAGACAACATCATTTTCCATAGTTTCAAATGCAAAAAATCAGCAATGCATTTTTTTTTTGGATCAGTATTGTTCAGTTCTGCTAGTTGTGTATGTGTAGTACAACCAGACTGACTCAGCATTAATATCCCTCAGGAGAGTGGCAACAGTCAGGTGGTGTTCATGCAGCTGGATCTGTCAAGTTTCAAGTCTGTTCGTAACTTTGCTGAAAACTTCTTGAAGACTGAACCCAGACTGGACATTCTCATCAACAATGCAGGTGAGGATGTTAAAACACAGTGGATCCTTTCCATGGTATGTTATTTGTTGAATTTTATTTATTTATTTTTTTTACATAAAAACGAAATGAAAAGTACAGTTAAAGAAAACAAAGTGAGTTACTTTTGACTTAACCACTACAGTGCTGTGAAATGGAAGTACACTAAGTTATTGAACCTTTCTGTGTTTCAGGTGTAATGAGTCCAGGACACACTGAAGATGGTTTCGGCATGGCATTTGGGGTGAACCACCTGGGCCACTTCCTGCTCACCAACCTTCTCTTGGAGCGACTGCAGCAGTGTGGTCCCAGTCGTGTGGTCACCGTGGCGGCGCTTCTGCACCGCTTTGGCAAAATTGACTTCCCTCTGCTAGCTTCCAAGAAGGATTTAGTGTCTGACCAGTCTGCCTGGCACAACTTTCTAGCCTACTGCAACAGCAAGCTGTGTAATGTGCTCTTCACTAGGGAGCTGGCCAACAGACTGGAGGGCACCAGTGTCACCTGCTACAGCCTCCACCCAGGTCAGTGCTTATAGGGTTTTGGGTGGCTGGTGAAAATAAGGACAAGCTCTAAAGCATTTTCATTTTCATTCGCAACTTCTGTTTAACAGTTTCAAGTCTGTTGCACCTATGACCATGCCCCAGAGGACCATTTTCAGCTGTTCTTTTTTAAATACTAACAAGAAATGATTGAAAGCTGACAGATGCCAGTCAGACTGCAATATTGGAATACCTTCAGTTTTGAAGCAAATTCTGCTTTGTATTGACCCTCAAAGCAGTCCAAAGCAAAATAATTAGTGTACACATACAGCCTAAGAGTTTCCCAGTTGTTGTTGTGGGGACATTTCCATCAAGTTAATCCACACAGGGATTGGTGTGTGTGTTGCTCATAATGTTATCTTCCACATCTTTGCGTCACCAGAGTTAATGTTGTAGCAAGGAAAAGTAGTTACTACAGTAGTTCTATGAACCTGCATGTTGTCACAGCCTTCAAAAAGCATGTTATTTTAAATACGTTAAAACATTTATCACAGTAATGACAGAACGTCACCCGAGTGATAGTGACTGGTATACCACCCAATTCCATACATTCACCAAAAACCTGAGTATGTTCATTTTTTAGCAAGGTCATACTCACTGTTACTCACTCATTGTGTATTGCATTGTGTGATAGTGATGTCCTACAACAATATACTGAAAAATAGAACTTAAGTGTGAAAATAGTACAAAACTAAAAACATATTTAGAAAAATGGTGTAACGTGTAGCAGGCAACTGTGGCACACGAGATGTTGCAAAAGCAATATCTGTTATTTCTTTGCATCTTGACTTCAAAACTCTTGATTCAAAAACCATCCACAAGTGAAAAGCTTCTGGCAATATCAGATGATGATATGATATTCTTAACACCAAATGTTTTTCAGTGCTTCTCTGTTGTATCGTTGGTCTCTGCCACTGCCATGTTTCATTTTTTTTTTCATCTTTTTTGTGCCATTTTTCAACTGCTTGCCCCAAAGACATAGGAGAACACATAATTTCCTGTAATTAGTTGCATGAGCTACACAAGGCGGGGCATTGGCTGGCTCACATGTGCCATGCATCATAACGTGGACCCAAATAATGAGTGATGAAACTTGTTGACAACTATTTTAATAAACAATTTTAATTGAGTTCATAGATTAGTTGGTGCAGGCCTAATTACGTTAGAATAGAGCAGTATCTTTGCAACTTCAACTGAAACAGACAGAATAGACTTCCTGTGAGCTAAGCTGTGTATACAGTAAACATGGAACACTCCAGCTAAACATATGTGTGTGTTTTCCAGGAGTCATCTACACAGAACTGTGTCGCAGCATGAGCCTGTGGCAGCAGCTCCTCATGATACCCTTTGCCAAGCTTTTCTTCCTGGACCCTGAGGGTGGGTCCCAGACCACCCTGTACTGTGCCCTACAGGAAGGTATTGAGCCTCTCAGTGGACGATACTTCTCTAACTGTGAACTGCAACAAGTGGGAGCCAAAGGACGAGATGATGCCCTGGCAAAGAAACTGTGGGAAGTGAGTGAGAGATTAACAAGTTTATCTTAAGAGACTGAATCCTAATCTAAAAACTCTGTATGAATGCTCTGTGCCTTATTAGAGACCTCAACATGTCTCCAGTGTTAAAGTCTTGTTGTTGATCAAAGAGGAAATCTTCAGTCAGACAGTGGTGGGGACAAAAAAAAAAAAAAAAAAGCCATCAGCAAATTGAAATAAAGCACTATAGAATAACGGTCAGTGTCACTCATCAGGGGGCTGCTGTAGCTGTACCAACTCCTATTTGTAATTATTTCTATTTTTTCTAATGCTTCTTATTATGTTAAACTTATGTGATTATATTGTTTACATTTCACTTTGCTGAATGTCACTTTTAATTGTTGCTGTGACCAATTATTCCTGTGGGTACTGTTACCTGACCGTTTTGTCTCATCTGAGTACTTCATTCATGGTTCTGATTCTGAGGCTTGTATCATTGCAGTTAACAACCTGCCTCTTCTGTTCATAACTGGAAACCTCATTTTTAACAGAGACTTCATGATACCAGTTAACAAGGATCAACAATGTTAGTGTAAGTGTTTAGTCTCATACATGTATGAAGTAGTGGATCTTTTGAATAGTAACAGACCATAATTTCTATTTTTTGCCTAACCTTACACTTAAATAAATCCTCTGAATTTGTGGAACTAGGCACTCACTGCACTTTTCGTTTCAAGAATGAAAGTTCTAAGTGGACTAAAGGGACAGCTTCTCTTTTGTACACAGTTTTTATTATAGATTTACAACATGTGTGTCAACAGTATCAAGTTTGTGCATTTACGTTGTTCTTTATACTGTGAACATTTGTACACTCATCTTTTCAAACACTGTACTGTTCAATAAATAGATTCTGACTCTGACACATCACTAGTGTTACTTTTGTCTTTTTGATAGCCATAAACGGATCAATGCATCCTCAGCATTGAGGAGCTGTAGGGCAACGCATTTAGCCATGTTCTTCTGGGGCAGCCATAGGTTTCTGAAGAGCCATTGTGAATCTCAGTGACAGTGACTCCAGCTGTTACCATCTTAGCAGTGCCTGACTCCACCTAACTCCTGGCTCCAAAAATGGGCAGATGTGGAGCGAATGGTGGAGCTGAGGCAAGCTAAATGAAGCCTTGTTGCTGAAACCTAGTGGCTAGCAGTCACTCAAAGCAGCCATGTTTCTTTGCTTCTATGCAAGACTCTCTTGCATCTACTATTGGACTGATCTCCTGTTGCCGATCACCCTGCTGACTTGGACTACTGCTCTGCTCTCCTGTTCACTGGTAAATACCTCAGCCCTGTACTTCCTGGTTCTTTGTTTGCCTGTGCCTCACCAAACCTTTCAAGAGACTTTGAATCTGCCTAAAAAGACCGAACAGAGTTCCCTCTGCTCACCTGGTGCTCTGTAGCTATAAACAGAATGAGACACTTTTTGCTGAACTTTACTGGGTGGCCGATTTCCTGTGTCTGCCAAGTGAGAAATTAAAGTTGGCACAAGCTATATCTATTTTCTGGTGGCACTGCATGTTGGTCCTGAACCCCCTGTCACAGGTGCTTGAGTGACCACAGATCTGTTTTTTAATTTTGTATATTTCTTTATGTTGTAGTTATGATCATTTTATGTACAAACTCTGAAATTAAATACTGGTTATGGACTTCAAGTTCAAACTTTCATCTCAAATTTGTGGGTTCTTTCAGACATATCAAGTGAACCCTTTGTACTCGTACATGTTGTCTTTTTCTTATCTGGGTCCGGGTGTGGGGGGCAGCAGCCTCAGCAAGGAAGCCCAGACAGCCCTCTATCCACTTCCACCAGCTCTTGCTGAGGGATCCCAAGGCATTCCCAGGCCAGCCAAGAGACATAATCCCTCCATTGTGCCCTGGGTTGGCCCTGAGGTCTTCTTCCTGACGGCTATGCCCGGAACACCTCCCTGGGGAGACGTCCAGGAAGCTGAGCCCAGCCACCCTGCGGAAGAAACTCATTTTGGCCGCCTGTATTCGCGATCTTGTTCCTTCGGTCATTACCCAACGTTCATGACCATAGGTGAGGGTTGGAATGTACATTGACTGCATCAGTCACTGCAGCCACCGCCCCAATCATCTACCGACCTCCCATCCCTTTCTACCTTTCCTTGAGAACATGACCCCGAGATACTTAAACTCTTTCTACTCAAGCAGGCAATCCACCCTTTTCCGGCTGAGGACCACAGCCTCAGACTTGGAGGTACTGATTCTCATTCCAGCTGCTTCACACTTGGCTGCAAACCGCCCTAGCAAGAGCTGGAGGTGGTGGTTTGATGACGCCAAGAGGACCACATCATCTGCAAGAAGCAGAGATGAGATCCTCAGGTCACCAAACCAGACACGTAGAAATTCTGTCCATAAAAGTTATGAACAAAACCAGTCACAAAGGGTAGCCTTGGCGGAGCCTAACCCTCACCGGGAACAGCTCCAACTTACTACGGGGACAAGACTCAAACTCCATCTGTACAGGGACTGGATGGCCCCCAACAGGGGGAAAAAACACAACACACAACTCCACTGGTTTGGCAAACTCCCACACTCCCTCCAGCACCCTAGTAAGAGTATAGAGCTGGTCCACGGTTCCACGGCCCGGGCGAAAACCGCATCGCTCCTCCCTAATCTTCAGTTCAACTATGGATCGGAGTCTCCTTTCCAATACCCTGGTGTAGACCTTGCCAGGGAGGCTGAGGAGTTTGATCCCTCTGTAGTTAGAACACCACCTCTGGTCCCCTTTCTTAAAGATGGGGACAACCATCCTGGTTTGCCACTCCAGTGGCACTGTCCCCGATGACCATGCAATGTTGCAGAGGCGTGTCAGCCAGGGCAACCCTACAACATCCAGAGCCTTTAGATACTCAGGGCGGATCTCATCCACCCCTGGGGCTCCACCACCACAGAGGTGCTTAACTACTTCGCAGACTTCTGCCTCAGAGATCAGATGACCCTTCCCCAAGCCACTGTGGAGATTTGCTGAATTTCAGTTGCAGTGCTTCAGTGCATCACAGGGGAATCCTTGACTTCATTCTGCAGGGCTGATGATGTTGTACTGACCTCCATCATATTCAGAGGGGTTTCTAATATTTTGTCCCCAGCATGGACAACAACAGGGAATATAGAAAACACCTCAATGTAATGCAGTTCAGTACAAAACAGGGGCGGCTGGCCGATAGAGGGCGCTAGGGCGCCACCCCCTCTGTCTCACATCATGTAGAATCACACAGCCCTTCCTTTAATAAAACGTTTTTAAAAATGACTTTTACAAGTATATTCTATGTTTTAAAATAGTCTGAAGTGAGTTACTAAAATGTAAAATCTGGACTAAATAGTCAGATTAGAAATGTCCTACGTTGTCTACAGTTACTAATAGCTGACATATATCTGGCCACGGGCGCACACATCTTTCCCCATTGACTCCCGTTATAACTTTGACATGCGCAGTTCTTCTTCTTCAATGCAAGAGATGGGAGACAGCGGGGCGTAGTCAGACTGCGCCCCGCTGTCTCCCTCTGATCGCTATACACACCACCGGCCATGGGGTGGCAGCAGAGAGCGAGCGGTTTGTTCACCCGCGAGCCTGTAATTAAAACCGCCAAGCGAGTGACGTTGCGCGCAGAGTGTTGGAGGCCTTTCTCAATATGCGTTCTTCTCTGTACTTGTGTTCTTGTGTACTTGAGAAACGTCATCAGTCTGAGCCCAAGTACTGTTCCAATTAAAAAGTCCGCATCTCGCAAAGTACAGTCAAATACCCGGATGTGTTCTTGCCCCTCCCATTTTATCGAGGATGCATCGGGTGGTGACTTGTGTGGACTTGGGGCAGCCACGTATCCCAGAATGCATTTCGTAGCAACGATCGCGGAGGAGAGGACTCACAACTGTAAAGTTACAAGTTTCGAAATACTACTGTTTTGGTAGTACGGAATGTGGTTTTAAGATTATTTTATGTGAGAAAGTGGATGTTAAAACTTAAAATCTGTGGTCGATTCATCACGATAGCGCGTAGTTTAAAATTTGCTCCAAAGTTTTCGGAGATAACCGGCAGACGAGCCGCGATGGTGACGTCATCAAGTACGCTGCCGTCCCTATTGCAGATTGACCATCCTGCGTCCTCCCGTCCTGGAGAGACTGTACTCCCAAGTCGAACTTGCTAAGTCCGAACTGCCAAGTTCGTAAGTCCGAACTTGGCGTACTTGGTATTGAGAAACGACGGCTCTGTGCGCAAGCCTCGTGACGTACTTCCGATTCCGCCTGAAATCGGCAAACCAGTTTCCGGTTTACTTCCCTCTCCAGTCAAAACAGCGCTAAAATAAATACAAGGAATGAAAAAGGAATCGACATCCACGAAAGAAGACGAAGTATAATGTGAGAGGGACTTTTAAGTTCCAGAAGACGGTGGGTGGCTCTAATGAGCACTGTTGTGTGCCACTTTGTGCCGGCTCAAGTCGCTATAACAGCGAGCTTAGCTTCCACTGCTTCCCGAAGGACGCCGAACTTCGTGCACAGTGGCTGCAGAAAATATGCAGGACGGGATTTTCGGTAACTCAGCATACGAAGGTATGCAGCCGACATTTCGAAAATGCCCAAATTCGAAATACCCCCAAAGGTAGACGGGTTTTAGCAGCAAACGCAGTGCCAACACTGTTTGAATGGAACAGTTACACAGCAACCAAGACAAGAGCCGGTGTTTGGGATCGCCGCCCTCGACTGACATCAAGCCCAGAAACATCACCTGTGCCCTGATCTTTGTCTGACACTGACATGGACATAAAGTCAACACAGTTAGCACAACAAGTAACAGTAAAGAACATACGAAGCAAACGCGAAACTAAAAAATTAGCACGTTGCTAACGTCAGTTAGTCAGCTAACGTCACCAATAAATCACTTATCCTCGTACTGGTGAACGTAACTAGAGATGTAGAGACGAAACCCTTTTTCCCGTTTGCTCTTCGGAGCAGGGGAGTGGGCATCCACGATACGATGAACATCGTTGATAGATATCTTTGACAGATTTTGCAGGCATCTCGTAAAGTTCATTGTGATGCGGATGAAACTAGCCGCAAACCGGAAACTGGTTTGCCGACTTCAGGCGAAAAACGGAAGTACGTCACATGGCTTGTGCACAGAGGCTATTAGCAAACAAGATCATTAGCTAGTCACAGAGAGAGCTGAAAAAGGAGAAGCTGAAGAGAGAAAATTCAGTGAAGTCACTGAAAACAACGCCGTTCGAGAGGAGAAACCGAGAGTGAAGGAGCTCGGACCTGACGGCCGGGCGTCAGCAGTTAGACAGCAGTCTGAAGACAGAGGGAGGAGATAGACTCGCTCTTTTTCACGGAGCTGGCATGAGAAGATGTCTTGGCTAACTGGATGCAGTGAGGCAGGTGTTTTATTTTGCTTCCCTTGCCTGCTTTTCCAAACCAAGGCAACTGATCAAGTGTGATCAAGCACTTTTGGCGTAAAGCCTAATGGTTTCAGTTATTTTCTTTAGACAAAGTGACGATTTTTTTTTGTTGCTTTGATAGTCGTAAATATGAAGATTTGCTGTGTTTTCATTGTCATTTAAGGTTGTTAATATAAATGTTAGCTAACAGAAGCACTTTGGGCTTTAAGCCTGATGGTTTGATTGTTTTTTGTCTAGTGTTTGTTGGTTTCATGTGTATGTATTTGCTGTTTTTTTTCTTCTTTTTTTTACTTGAGTATGTAAATATAAATATGTTGTTCCAAACAATTAGCTGGACAGAAGAAGCACTTGGTACTCTTGGAAGCTGTGAAAATGAATTGTAAATTGTAAACTTATGATGAGTTCACACATTCACACATTCCTATGTAAATTTCACAAGGCCATGCAGTCTTTGGCCATTTAGCCATTTTCTGTCACTTTCACCGCATGACACACACAAATACACACACAAACAGTGGGATATAATATTTGCGCTCCATTACTCTTAAAATATACAGTTTTACCATGTTTCTATAAAGCTTATAAGCATATCTATGGTTGCCAGTTTATTAGGTATACTGAGCTAAAACAAATGCAGCCTAACAGTCCTGCAGGAAATCCTCCCTTCATGAGCATTATGTTCAGTTTTTTGATGTTTAGAGGTGTTGATTCAACTCTGGAGGATACCAGGAGCAGTTTCTGACAATTACATACCCTGTTGCTTTTTGGGTCTTTTGTAGATAACTGGCTCCTGAGGTCATTAAAGTCAGTCTCACATGGTTTCATGTGTCAGCTCTTCAACAGAGAAATATGTAAAGTAATTAGCTATCTGTGGTTATACTTTCTTTTTACCATGATCATGCACGTTAATGCTGATGATTTTATCATCTGTCATCAATGCACTGTGTAACACACCATGTGTGTAATTATTGAATTAACCAAGGAACAACCTTGCTAGATACAAGATAATTGAGCTAGCTTGTAGTCAGGTGTGCTGATTTGGTCGCAACTAAGTGTTTCTAACTTATTGAGTAATTGTAATAACTGGAGATAAACTTTGTATGCCAGAAAAAAAAAAGCCAATAACTGCAATCAGTTTGAGGTAAATGCAGGTCAACTGACATCTGGTTATGGTAACTTTGAAATGTTGCTCTTGTCAGCTAAATGCAAAAATCTAATTATTATCTTATGTTAACATTAATTAAAGCCCCTGTGCACACACAGCACTCTGTTGTGTATCAGTGCTGGAGGAGATGTAGGCTACAGCTTAACCGTATGTTGATGAGGTGGTTGGCAGAGCATCAATCAAAAACAAAATTACATTTTTAATAAACACCTAATTGCTAAATTAATAGCCATCCCCCAGTCCTCCAGCTAGCTAGCTAGTCATAATAGTGTTTGTGAGCAATTGTCACAGGTTATAGTAAGTAAAACATTAAATTCAAATTGATATCTCCAGGTCAAGATGCAGAGAAAACTCTTGTTACTTTTTGAAAAGTGGCAGGTGTTTGATCAGCAACCTAGAAATGATGTTCGTATTAAAAATATTAACATTCAATTAATTTATTGCATTAACGATCATTAAATGATTGGTTCGTGTTCAAAATTCATTCAAAGAAAATTCTGAATGAAATCAACATACAGTATGTTGATCCAACGAAAACACAATATTTCAAAGCACTATCAGTCTAACATTGATGACTTTTGTGCATGTTCCACCCCTACCGGATGTAGGAAAACAAAGGAGGATGTTGCTTGAATCAGTCACGGGACATTTGAAGGATGCAGACTTAATGGACACATTGCAGAAATCATTTTGACCAAATGTTTCGCTTTCTCGATGTCCAGAGTAAGTAATGTGTGTTTAGTTTAATAGGGTGAGTAATCTAAATTAGTTGTAAGATACCTTTTAGCCATTTTTACTAGACAAGATTTCTCCTAACACGTGAGTTTTGTCACTTGGTGCTCAAACAGGGATTTTTACATTATCTGAAAATATCGTTCGTGCACTCCATTTCTACACCATAAGTCTGTAAGTGCAGACATAAAAAATTAACTGCCACCAACACTTTCAATCATTTATTCGGGTGGCTAAAAAAGGAATACAATATCAAAGATGCTCCATAACAAAAGACGACACATTACAAACTGCGCCAATGGTATGAAATGGTATGAAGTGGGCATGGTCACTCCATCCCCATTGAGCATTTTTAACAGTAACGCATTACTGATGGACTATTGCTTGTCCATGTCAAAACAATACAACAGTAGATACAATCCAAATGTAGGTGCATTACTTTGCTCTCAATTTTAACCACCATTTTAAATATGAGTGTGTTGCTGACACAGAGACAGGTCTCAAAGTCAATTTTCTCCTGATTTGTCTGCCAAAAAAATGCCATGTTAACCTCAGAATGTTTGGAAGATATGTGGCTTGTGAAAAATGGGTCCGTATTTATTTTGGTGACTATGGAGTGAAAGAATAGGTCATAATCTGTGCTCAGGTTCACTTCTCACATTGGAGTGAACAGACGCAGGACCTGCAGGTAGTTTCCTAAAGTGGTGGAGCAGAGGTGAAACTCATGTGACAGAGATACAGGAAATGACTCTTAGACCCTGTCATTAACATGCATGCTGGGTGATCCTGTCACAAGTGGCCAGCACTAAATACAAGCGTAAATGATCACCAAGACACACGCCAAGGTGGTCTGGGATGCATGTGACCACATATCTTTTGTGTTGTAAATGCTAATGCATCCAGATGCATCCTTCAACAAGAATGTAACAGGAACTTACATCATCAACGCAGGACACGGTAGTTGTTTTGGTGATGATGCGCCAACACTTTTAAAAAATGGAGAGAAGAAGAATCAGAGGGACAATCCCCTTTATTGTCAGACAATATACATGCTAACATGCCATGCAATTGGTGAAATTTGTCCTCCGCATTGAACCCCATCTTGGTCGTCGTTCCTCCGTGGCAGACCAGGAGCGGTGGGCTGCCATCCAACCAGCGCCCGGGGACCCAGTTTCCTTTGTCACCATTGAACAGGTGGTGATCTTCTTGCATGTTTTTAGTGGGGGGTTTTAAAGGAGGATACCCCAGGTGGAGAACATGCAAGGCCCCTTTTTCCTCGAGCAGCAGGCATCAAAGGCATGGTGGAGGACACCCCGGTGCCCGCAGCGAGAATCGAACCCGGGAACCCTTCTGGCTGTGAGGCCACAGTGTTGCCACCGTGCCACCTGCACTGATGTACATGGTTGGAGTGCAAGTTTGGTTTTCGTCTTCTCCTCTGCTCATTTGCAAGCCGCAAATTATTTTGTCCTGCCAGTATATAACTTATTAAAACATATATTCCTAGCAAGCCGCGTGGAAAACAAATCTGGCGACGTAATAACTTTGACCTACTAGCAGAGGTGATGTAAGCAGTAATGAAATCTGAACACAAATGGCCAGCTGGACACTTGGAGATGCATGATAGATACAGGTGTGAAGGGTGATGTGTCTCGGCTGTCCACTTGACATACATCTTTGGTGATTGAATCACCTAAGATGTATGTCAATGTGGGGTGTAAACAGGGACTTCAGTGTGTCGTCTTGTTTCTGAATCATCTCTGGTAACATTCAAGCACTGTTGTAGATTAGCGACTATGTTAAAACACATAGCAGGTTATGTGATTTCTGCCACCAGGTTCTCTCAATCAAAACAATGAA
Source organism: Chaetodon auriga (assembly GCF_051107435.1). Lineage (NCBI taxonomy): Eukaryota > Metazoa > Chordata > Actinopteri > Chaetodontiformes > Chaetodontidae > Chaetodon > Chaetodon auriga. The sequence goes on along the minus strand of NC_135080.1, from coordinate 26,583,782 downwards.
GACTGGATCACAGGAGTTATTTTCTTCATTGTTAAACAACCACCATTGTCAGCGAAAATCTATCTGACGTGATTTAGGCAGAAACGTTTGCTGATAAAGGTAATGTTTGAAAGTTTTTGTCACATTCACTGAGTTCCTTTCTCACTCTCATCTGTGTGTCACCACAGACAGGTGACCAAATGACATGCACTGTTACCGAAAAAAACAAAACAAAACAAAAAAAAAAAACAGGTATTTCTCTGGCTTTGAAGATTGTTGGAAACATTTTGATAATGTAAGTATATGACTCAATAATTGCAATTGTAATTGTTTTTAGACATTTTAAAGTGGACATGTTACATATTAAACCTTTTTATTTTTGTTCACAAAGAAGAGTTTCTGCTTCAGGTTGAGTCTTCCTCTTAAGGGGTAGTGTTAGTGGTGGGTGTGAGTGGAACTGTAGTGCCATCTGAAGTCAAAGTCATGGTAAAATAAACATGATTACATTTCTGCCATTCGCCATAAAAGTGTGTTCTTAGTGGACCCGTGTTTTGTGTTTACGAACACAGAGAAGTGAAACTCTTGTTTATATTCAGTTGTGACTCACAGAGTTGCCGTTCACAAATGGCCAAAAGTCAGGCTAAGAGACTTCAAACCAAGTTTCAGGGCTGTGACTAAGAGCAGGGTCCGGGTGTGGGGGGCAAGAGCATTCCTGTCCATCTGCAGCCATATCTGACACTCCTCCTTCCGCAGGTTTAAATTTCAGATAGAAAATATCCCTGTGCACTATACAAAACAGGAATCCATCTATATTTGTTAATGCAGACATAATGAAAGTTAAATGAAGACGTACTGTACGCTGTGCACTAGGCGTCTTCACTATGTTAAAGAAAATAATTGCTTATGTAATAAAGTATTTTCTGTCAAATCATTCTCTGTAGTGTCTTTTTAATTAGGTGACATTTTGCACATTTTCTGCTCTTTGAGTCTACATTTTAGTGTGTGAAAATATTAGATTACTATTTTAGGACATACATGACAACATAAAAAAAAAAAAATCTCCATGGACTCTCACCATCTGAGGGACTGGACAAGTGCACCTCCTCTATAACACACGTTAAGTTTATAAATTTTTCCATTAACTGCTTTAACTGATATGCCAGCTGTTATGTCAAGTTTGTAATGTGCCATCAGTAAGAGTGTGGTCATTTTTAGATATTGACCTTCACCTTAATGTTTCCCTCTGCCCTTACTTTATATAGCTGTGATGTTGATGAGTCCGATATGGGGTGAGTACCAAGTGCATTGCTGATGTTTCCTCAGATCAGTATGTGATCCACGCATAATATCCACTCTACCTCTGCTTTTTCACTTTTCCTGAGCTTGACATTATCAACGTATTTTTTATCAAAATCCCCTGTCAAGATTGTTTTATCAGCCAGCCCTATCTTGAGACAAGCTTTTTTTTGGTATTCCTGGCCCTAGGTCAAGGTTGCTGTGTTGCCTGTTATACCATAACCCAGTAATATACATACAGTGTTTTCAGCATGTATATTTGCAGCTGGAGCAGTTACTACACACAAATACTGTTTTTTTTCTGCAACTATTAGAGAATAATTCACAAACTTTACACTCGGGACAGTGCAGTCAGACAAGGACCGTTCTCCTGGCAACCGCCAAACCCAGACTCGTCCATCAGATCAGCAGATGGTGAAGCACGATTCGTCTCTCCAGAGAACACGTCTCCACTGCTCTAGAGTCCATTGGCGGCATGACATGAAGTTTGGCGGCCTGTAGTGATTGACTCTGCAGAAAGTTGGCGACCTCTGCGCACTCTGTCTTTTTACGTGGCCTACCACTTCGTGGCTGAGTTGCTGTCGTTCCCAGTCGCTTCCACTTTTATATAATACCACTGACAGTTGACTGTGGAATACTTAGGAGCGAGGAAATTTCACGACTGGACTTGTTGCACAGGTGGCATCTTATCACATTACCACACTGGAATTCACTGAGCTCCTGAGAGCAACCCATTCTTTCACAAATGTTTGTAGAAACAGTCTGCATGCCTTGGTGCTTAATTTCATACACCTATGGCCTTGGAAGTGAACACCTGATTTCAATTATTTGGATGGGTGAGTGAATACTTTTGGCAATATAGTGTATGTTAGCTACATAGTGGGCCTTAGATCTTCTAATGGAAACAAACGCGTATTGGTCCTAGCACTGAAAACAGAGGGTATGGAGCCGGGATGGAGGATCAGACCGTGAAGTCTTGGCCAATCTTTTTATTTTTTTGAATTGAAACAACAAAATTCATATTACTAATGTAATCAAAAACCATCATAGTTCATTCTGTGGAGATCTGCACACAGTATTCACTAAGTTTGACCTCAGAAATGCTTTTCATCTTGTGAGAATAAGGGAGGGGGGCGAGTGGAATTTAACACTCCTATTGGGCACTTCGAGTAACTGGTGATGCCCTCTGGTCTCACCAATGCCCCGTCTGTCTTCCAGAACCTAGTAAATAATGTTCTGAGAGACTTTATCAACCACTTTTTGTTTGTGTATCTGGACGATTAGATTCGATTTTTTTCCCAGAGGTCACAAAGAGTACACTCACCACGTGCGGCAGGTACTGCAGAGACTGTTGGAAAACAAATTATGTGTAGAAGTAGAAAAGTGTGAGTTTCACTCAGTTTCAGTCTCCTTCCTGGGCTTTGTTATCACAGGACAGGTGAGAGCAGACCCTGAGAAGATCAGGGCTGTGGAGGAATGGCTGACTCCAACTAATCGCAAACAGCTTCAGCGCTTCTTTGGCTTCGCAAACTTCTACCGGCACTTCATCAAAGATTATAGCTGGATAGTGGCCCCTTGAACAGCCCCCTCTCTCCTGTTTTCCTGGACTCCGGAGATGGACACAGCCTTTACCAGACTCCAGGTGTTGTTCACATTGGCTCCCATCCTGATTCATTCCAATCCAGTTCATCAGTTTGTGGTAGAGGTAGATGCTTCTGATACGAGGGTCAGGGCGGTGCTGGCTTGGATCAAAAACTTCACCCATGTGCCCTCTTCTCTAGGAAACTAACCCCAGCAGAGAGAAACTACGATGTCGGAGATTGGGAGCTGTTGGTCATGAAAATGGCACTGGAGGAATGGAGCCAAGTGGTAGCCTTTTGGTGTATGGTCTGATCACAAGAACCAGCATACATCCAGTTTGCCACATGGCTGAACTCTGAAGTCTGAGTCTGTGTCTTTGCAGGGCATAGCCGACAGGTTGGGCCCAGCCTCCTCTCCTCCTGAGCACAGGTGCGCTCAATCAAGACTCACTGCATACACAGTGTATAAGTGCCAGGGTTTCAACCAGTATTCGTATCGTCTGCCTTGCTGCTTGGTAAACGACCAAAGCTCAACAGATATGCTAAGTACCTTGTCCGTATTTATTTTTCGTCTGGTCTGCTACCTGAATTCCTGATTCCTGTGTTTTCCTGTCAGTGCTCAGGTGTCTAATCTTCACCTGCTGTCAGCCCTGCCCTGTCGGTCTGCTCTTACTGAAGAACTCAGTCTGTCTGGGGCCTGTCTCCACCCATCCTCAGTCACCTCGGACTCTGCATCGTTTGAACTCAATCTTAACACTGTAATCATTAAATTGTTAAAACTTTCATCCGCCTTCTGCCTCATCTGTCTGAGCTTGGTTCTTTGGGTCCTGTGAATTCCGCTAGAAACATAACTCATTCAGCAAGACTGACATTAGTAAAACAGATAAAACCTGCATCAGAATCAGAATCAGAATCAGAATGCCTTTATTAGTCTCCCGAAGGAGAAATTCCATTTCAGTTACATCCCGTCCAAGAAACACAAAAAAGACAGTGACACATAACAGGGGAGGACAGGAGCGGGAGAACTATGAACTGCATTAGTTCATACAAGGCAGGGTTTTGTCATAGTAAACTGTTTGACCACAACTAAAATGAATTTGACTAGATGAAGTACACACATTTCACAGTTCAATAAAAGGCAAATAAAATTTAAACATTAATGTGGTATTTCATCCATAAATCTATGTGGTGATCAAATAGCACAATTAAGATTACTGATTTTCCTTGAATTGTTGTGTTCATCCAGTGGTTCTTCATTTTGAATGACTGCAGAAATCAATGCGCTATATCAGAATGACCATAGTGGTTGACCATTACTATTAGATTAATTTCAGCAGCTAAATGTTTAAATAAACGACGAAATGCAAAGGCATTGAGGTTGAAAGCAGTTATTAAACATTTAACAACACAAAGAAATATATTTTCTTTAAGGTAACATCTTGTTAAGAGGTGGGGTGGATCACCCTGTGGTTGTACTGGAAAGTCAGAGATCTGAGACTTGGTGCAGTAGGGTGTGGGTGGGACTGATGTGTTAATATTCATAAACTGTGAATTGTTTGTACTGAAGTGCCTAGAATCCCAGTGATAGGTGTGTTACAGCAGTCCACCCTGGTGGAGATGAAAGTTTAGTCATTCAGTCTGACAAGGTTGAAGTCTTACTGGGTGGGGTTGAAATAAAAATGATACATTGAAGTGACTCATTATAATTGCACACTTTCATACTATATAATGACAGAAATTAAGTAGAATTGTAATATTCCTGAATTTTTTTTTTTTTTTTTTTTTGTTTAAGCTGCTATACTGTATGTGCAACTACTTCTACCACCATTGGTTATGGGAAGATTTTTCAATACCTGCAGGGTGAGGGGTGGGAGTTTGGAATTGCTTGGTCGGTGCAATATTTCTTTTTTATTTCATTTTGTTGATGAAGTTGCTCTCACTGAATGAAAAAATTAATCAACATCGAATCAGAAGTCTTTTGTTTGTTGTTTTATTTGCTGTTTTGTTCTACTGGTATCCATTCTTATTTTTGTATATATCGTGAATACTTATATACAGTTATGGTAGCATAATAGATGATTTTTTTTTTCTTTGAAATCACCTGAACACTAATCAGATGCCACCATACAAGAAGTTAAAGGTTGTATGTATTAGATTTTTAACATTATCGTTGCAGCAAACAACTATTTGCTACGTAAAGCTATAGTGCAGTAATGGCAGCCTAAGCAGAAAATAAGGTCACACTCCCATTAAAAGTGTTTTAATCCATGCTTCTCTGACCTTTATTTTGTGTGTGCATGTTATGTACTCAGACACCCCCCCAAATAAGTAAATTAATACATTTTTTCCTTAAATAATGGCTGCAACTCAGAAACTGGAAATATAATTGTAAGAGAAACTAAACAACCTAACTTGGTTCTATGACAAAGATACCCTATGGAATGTAAACATTACTGCTATTGTAAATATTTAAGATAATTTTTAAGATGTTATAAGATTTTTGCTTCTCTTTGGTGATTTGACAGGCGACTGACAGCTGAGCAGCTTCTCCAATCTGCTACAAGTGCAACGAGCCACAGTAGGCATGAAAGGCAGAAGAAACAGCCGACTGGACTTGGTTAGTAGCAAAAACTATAAGAGGTGAATGCTCATCAAGAGCAAGACATTGATGAGAAATGGGTGAATTTACCTCATGAAATGTCATGTCTGTTTCAGAAGCTGCTAGAGGTGGGTTTAGTCTCCTGAAACAGTGAATTCTCTTGAGCATTTGATTTCACTGGAGGTTGTCTATGTCCATATTGTCCACAAGGGGGCAGTAGCGTAGCACAGCTTTAACAACAGAAACCATAGCATCTCTTCACGCTGTTCCTTGACTGTTGTTGCTTGGAGCAAGGTTGTTGAGGACCTTAACCCAGCAGACCTATGGATTCTGTTCATTATGAGCACTGATTATGAACACAGGTAGGCATGAAAGCCGGGTCAGTTGTGTGTGTTAAAAGAGGTGCTCTTGTAATTACTTAGTAGGACATTCTTCTGCGCAGACTTTTCCTTTAACCTCAGTGTTGGCGGGGAGGAACACACTTCCACGATCGATTCCCATCTCCTCCTGCCTTCAACTATCCCTCTGTCCCTTTCCTTCACCTCCCCTCCCTGCTGTCTCTGCTGCATGCTGAAAGGACCTGTGTAAACTTGAGTCCTCCTTGAGTAGCAGCTTTAATGACAATCTCTTCTTTAACCAATTACAGTTCAGCACTTCACCTCACATGTTACAAGAAACACTGGAACAGGTGCGGGCAAGAGACAGCTGTAGGCAAGAGGTCATTAAGTTCAGCATCAACCCAACCAAGACTCACATAAACAGTTTCAATGGACTCTTGACAGCAAGATCTATGGATTAGCCTGAAAACAGACAGAAGATGTTTTTGGTAATAGTTGTTACTGTTCAATTTTTAACATTTATCCAGTGCTGTTTGCAACACAAACAGAATTCCATTCACCACTATTGTATTAGGAAACCTCAGTAAATAAAAACTCTATGCATTGCTAGATACCACTGAAAGTAAGAGGGAAAAAGCTATTAAAAAGAAACTATTAAAGTGCTTGAGTTTTGAAATTCTCATATACTGTAAATCTTTTCTTTTGCAAGCTGTTTGCTATTGTCTTGTTCCAGTGGCACCTTACTGTACATCACTTGGCAGGGCAGGATGGTGGTTGCGGCTCAGCAGGTAGGGCAGTTCGTCCATTAATGGTAGGATTGCTGGTAGGATCCCTGCATCCTCCTGTTCACATGTCATTTTCATCCCCTGTGGGACATTGAGCCCGACTGAGATTTTTTCATTTTTCTCTATCTATCCCTGTCTCTGTCTCTATCTATCACAGTTCTGTTCCAGGTCCTGTTGGGTTTTCCAGGTTTTCTTTCAGCTCAGTCTTTTGCATGAAATCTTCCTCTATGCGATGCACGTGACCCAACCATGCCTTGTTTCAGTGGTGATGTTTTTGCCTTAGTTTTTTCCACGTGGTTGCTTAGCAAATATGTCTTGTTCGTCTTGCCTTGTATGTTATGGTAGTTGGTGGAGAGCATGGCTGGGTCAAGTCCCAGTCTTCAAATCACCAGAACAAGGTCCACTGAATGCCTCCAGCTTAATCTGCAACCTTGTCTCACTCTGGACTGAATGAGGACATTGCATTCATAGTGTTCACAGCATGCTGAGATAGTAGATGTGAATTCTGGTGGGATTCCATAGGAAAGTCCATGTCTTCCCGAGTGTGTTCCTGTTGCTCTTATGGAAACTACAAAGAGCAATATAAATGCAGTCATAATAAAAGCACTTCATGATGTCACCATGATGTCAGCATTTAGATCATTTGGCGTCTTAACTTAGGTCAGGCAGAATTAATTTGGGATTAATATCAGAAACTCAGTCTTGTACTGCCTTTGCACATCCTCCTCCCTCACCCCTTTGTCCCCAGTTTCCTTATGATTAGTACAACATGACAGTTCTTTTCAGGAAACTGCTTGAAATTATTGTAAGTGTTAGTTAATGAACTGTTTCCATGTTATTTCCCATCATAGAGATCCAAACACAATTGCAAAATCTCACAGTAATACTTTTGATAATTAATAATTTTACAAAAAAAGTAGGAGCCACAATAAAAATGTTGCAGCCTCATGTCTTTTCTTATCATTAAATAAGAAAGCAGTGCTGTTTAAAGCCAGAGGTCCACAGCGCAGGAGTGTCCACTTCTCTTCCTTGATCTATAGTCCATGGATGTTCTGTCAGTTCTGCTCCACTCTCTTGTTTGAGAAGCAGCTCATTGATGACTTGTGTGTGGTGTTTGCTTTGGGCAGACTCTACAGCGCTGCAGTACTTAGTGACTGGATTAGTGCATCAATTAGGCAGCTATGAGATGCATAGAGCCATGCTGATTGATTCCGATGCTGTGGGAGCCATGTGCAGGTTGTTTGTATGGGGGCAATATCAACACATCCGAGTGAAAGAAAAACAGACATTTTGTTCAGTCTGTTTAATTTTATCAGTGTTTATTATAGATAGACCATTTTGTCATGTTTGCTGCCAGTGAAAGTGGAGATAAACCATTATTTAACTAGACAGCAAAACATTAGCATGCTAGACATATTGAAACTACATTGTAATCATGGAACAAATGCAAGTAAGTTATACCTAAGTAAATTATGAGTATATATCATACATCACAGTAAGAAGAACTAAAATAAGTTAAATGAAGGGCACTGTGTCACAGAGGCCAAACTTCCAGAAAGGATAGGACAGAGCACATGACCTGAGATGTAAAAGTCACATGAAATGTCACTGGTGTGCTTACCAGAGGAGCGGCTTATGGTACTGCCCCTCCTCCCCCTTGTGAGGTGGAGCAAGCTGGTTCATCCATAAAGCACCAAAATACAGATTTTAACAGACCATTGTAAGCTTCCAACATCGCACTGATGCTGTATCCACACAGTCTGAGGCTAGAGAGAAGAATATAATCACATTAAACAAGTACTGAAACGTCGTGGTTATCCAGATTGGGCCTTCATCAAAACACACATAACACACAAGAAGATAACCAGAAAGTCAAGGAAAAGGGGTCACAGTGAGTGAAGAAACTATGTCTTCAGTGACTTCATGTTTCAAAAGGCTTCAAATGTTTCAAAGGATTTTCTCCATGCACAACATCCCTGTATATTTTAAATGAACATACAATGACAGTGTTTGGTCCATCCAAATGACTGCATTCCCAAATGTCTCAAGAGCAATGTTGTCTATATGGTCATGTACAGTGAGGAACGCAAGGACCACTATATAGGGGAAACTAAATATCAGTTCATTTGATGTATGTCGCAACACAAGTGAGCAAACTCCTCGGGGCAGGATTGGGCAGTTTTCACACACTTACAATGAAAGAAACATAGTTTTAATGATCATGAGCTATATATCTTGGACAGAGAAGACAGGTGGTTTGGAAGAGGCGTCAAGGAGACCATCATATCTGTACCCTTCCACCACACCCACAAATTTGAATGGCAGCAGATGAGTCAGTGGCCCTGCCAAACTTCTTAAAGATGCCTCTACTGAGCTGCAGGATTTTACTTTCTCTTTCCCCAAAGTTGGCACAGCGCTAAAACTGCAGATGTATGTCTGGCTGTGAGAGAAGAGGCTTTCACCATCTTAAGTGGTGTGCGCTCACATCTGCACTTGTAGAACAGCCAATAGAAATGCCCTCTCTCTGAAATGACCTGTGAGGCCAAAATCTCCAAGAGCCAAGAGGAGGTGCAGAAGTCTATTTTTCTCTTAGACCAGTTGAATTACACTACGCTGAACAGGTATTATGGAAGTTTCGCTCAATGACACCTACAATTAAGTTCCTACCACTGCTTGACATAACACGTTGTTTACAATGAATATTCAGTTTTGCTGGAAAAGTAGACACAAGTAGTTGCTTGAATGCAAGAAAAAAAGGCTTTGCCTCTATAACCAGTTGGGAATTTCTTTAACTGACATGCGTCACCTAGAGTAATTTATCGTGATCTGATATTATCTGAGACTTTATCTGATAAAGTGATATTTTTGAAATTACAGTTTGCTTTTAACTTTGGTTATGAGTGTGTGTCATGTTCACAGAGAGAGAGATGGGGTGGGAGACAACTAAAGAGCAAAGTGTTGGTAAGCTCGTATTCAACAATAAATCACTTCTTTCCTCCAGACACTCCTCACTTTTGAGTGTGAACACATACTCACAACACACAAACCACCCATCCGGCCCTTATCAGTAACAGTAGGGGTGTCAATAAATAGAAGCATCCTCTGGGTCTTGTTATTTCCTCCTCTGCAATTAACGTTCCCATCTGCTAACCTGTGATTAACAGTGTTTACCGATATGCTGGGCTGTATTCGACTGCTTGAGTCACAGTGCACACCTTCCTCTCCATTTTCCAGGCCCTCCCATATGTATGCAGCTCAGGCTGTCAAGTGAGTACAACTAAACAGTTTTCCAGGTAATCTCTGTTGTTTTGGTCCCAATTGTGGAAAGTCATGGTTATGACATATACTGCAGGTATATCAGACTGATACTACTCCTTGACTAAAGCTATAATATACAGTGAACATGTAGTTTTCCAAATTAACTCCATTAATAACAACACGTGTTTAATCAAGATTAAGGCAACATTCCCCAGGAATCTCCTGTCTCCCTTGACTCCTGTATGTCACCCATGGGTTTGTGGAGGGATGTTTTCAAGCTTTGATGTAGGTTTATCACTTACTGCCATCTTAGTAGTTGGCAAAATTCAAATTCACATCAACTCCATTCATTCTATCAAGTCTCATCATCAACACACCATCCATCTAGTCAGCATTTTCACCTGTACACAAGGAATACTGAAATAAAGGCAGACTGCAGAGGCATTTAATGAACACATTACTTTTCCCCACTGTGTCTAATTTGGTCATGGCAAAATCTTCTCACTCTTGTGCACAATTGGCCAAGGTATCATCTTTTCATACAAGATGAACTGATGATGAATGCTTGATTGAGGTGAATGTGTGGCCTTTGTTGTAGCCTTGCACCAAAAACCGCCAACACTTTTGACATTATACATTGTCAAATTGACTCATGCAGCTTTATTTTATTTTAAAATGGCTTTATTATTATTATTATTATTATTATTATTATTATTATTATTATTATAGTTGTTGTTGTTATTTATTTATTTCAAATTCACAAAAGCCTCTCACAATGTATTCATGGCAGATAATGTATTCATAAAATTCCGTACGATTTAGTTTAATTTACACTTATTAAGTCTCATCATGCTCTGCATGTTGCTCATTGTGTCTCGGTTTAAATCTAACTATTTTCCAGTTATAGGGACACTGGTTTTGCTGTCCAGCTCAATAAAAAGACACAAACCAAATCAAAGACCTCCTATCTGGATATTCCCTAAGAACAATCTTTTCCTTTTAAAAGTTTAATATGTAACATTTCCACATTAAATGTCTAAAAGATTATACCTATATCATATATTTGTTGAGCTGTGTACCTTTATCATACCAAATGTTTCCAGCAATGTTCAAACCAGGAGACGAAATTTTATTCAAGGTAATGGTGTGTTTCGTTTGGTTTCATTTAATTCCTTCTAGTTAACTTCAAGGGAAATACAGGAGACACCAGATGATGCATCAGAGAGTGAGGAAGGAAGTCAGCAAACATGATTAAATGCAACATGAATTAAACTTTAATACATTACCTCTTCCATGAACATGATTTCTGCTTGACTCATGTCAGATAGATTTTCATCTGCAATAGTGGTTGTATAACAATGAAGACATGTGTAATAACACACTGTGCATTTCAGCTGTATGTGACAACAAGTGGTTGTAATATCTACATTTGAATGTGCCATTGATTGTGACATATTTTAAACTTGAATTGTGAAGAATTGTGAGGGAAATTACATAAATCACACGAATAAATAAAGTCTAAGTATCTTTACTATACATGTAATCATCTTTCGTTTCTGAATCCTTCTCAATCAGTCAATTTCTGATCATTCTGATTCTCGCACCCTTTAACCTTTACTTGAGTGAACATTAATTCACTAATTACTTACCAAGGGATCATGAATGTAACAGAAGGGGTCATGGAATATCTGTGACCATAGAAAGTCTGTTCTACATTTTCTTTCAGTGTTCACCACTGAAAGAAAATGTAGAATTGGTCAGGTCATAAAACTAGCAGTAAAACCAGATATAATGGTACCTCTGGGAGAAGCAGTCTTGTTTTTTGAGAATGCTAATAGATTTAACTAGCAGGGGTACCAGCAGAAAGTGGCTAAATGGTAACAGTCAGGAAGGGTTGTGTATTACATTGCCACAGTACCTTAAATGGGAACAGACCAGATAAGGAAGTTTGACGCAGAGAGACGGCCTTGGCCAGAGGGAGTATTAACAGGACAATACAGGTGTTAAGTATGGCTATAAGTATAAAAGGAGTGAGCAACTTCTCCTCGGGATGGACATTATGAATTAACCTTAGTCTTGTTTCCCATGCTCTCAGCACTAAGTGTGACAATGCTCTAAAAGTGTTTCGTGTTGTTCTTCATTGTCAGAGTCCAGTTGCAAAATTGCCACAACACAATAATAATAGTTAAAAAAAAAAACTTCTGAAATGTTTGCAGCTTGTTGGCTTTTGAAGCAGATGGATGTGATGCTGACACCAACACAGACTTCTCAAGGCTGCTGGATTTCTCTGCTTTTCATCGAAAATTGATTGAAAAATTCTACAAGAACACCGCTATCAATTTTAGACTGATTGTGGGTGGGTGAGAAAAGCCAAACATCGCAAGCTGGCAGTCAAAGATCGAAGTCAGCTATCTGCACAATTAACACCTCCCTGTATATACAATAGCCTTCATGAAAAAGTGTCCTTTCATATGTGTTGGCTATTTTCCTGCAAGTGTACTACAGGAATCCGACTGCCTTTGTGAGGTGGACTTGTTTACACAGCTCACAGCTCACAGTCTTTCTCTCACATGTGACATCTGAGGTCAGCATTATAGATTAGACAAACATTTACAATGATGACATAAGGTTACCTTGAAGTCCACTCTTAGTTGTAAGACATTGTTGTTTTGAGTTGGTTTAAGATAGTTAACCAAACTCCAAACTCACATACACTCAAACACACACCCACATACATAAACACGGAATGACATTTGGACACACAAAGACGTACGCTAGCTGTGTGTGCAGTGTATCCCAATTTAGGGACAGTTATCTTGGAAGGCCACAACATATCAAAGTCGTATTCTCTGGAGAAGTGAAGGCTTGTGGGCTGAAGCTGCACCCCATCCCAGACTGAGACCATGTATGGATGACTGAAGTGCAGGAGGTTGTGGAGATGTGATCGTCATTGTCAATCTGTAGATTTTGGGCTGGTTAACTTAATAGCTTTTCTCACCTGCTCTTTCCAAGATCAGGAATCAACTTTGAGCCTTGACTTTTAAGCCAACATGGACGAAAGTCCTAAAACTGCTCATATAAATGGAAATTTGACCATTTGAAATTCCGTAAGAACTGGACAGTGTCTATCTAATAAGGAAGATCATGTGATATAATCAAAAATCATCCCTAACCCTAACACCCACTTTACCACAACAAAGCTGGGAAAAGCCTCTGTATTAACATTTAGAGCACATTCATATAATTATTGATATGTTTGCCTTGATAGAAAGTGTAAGGTAAAATGGGGATAAATGGAGAGAGGGGGTGACAAGATGTGAACTGGACCTGAACAAAGGACTGAGCTGTCACATGGTAATACACATGCTTAGTGCAAAGCTTTATCTAAATCTGAATTGCCTTTCTTATTTCTCATGTGGACAATTTTTCCTATATTCGCAAGATATTTAGATTTCTTTTAGAACCAGCCTCTCTTTGAAGCCCTCGTCACCCACCTTTGATGGTAGAAACAATACTGTCTTGAAATAAAAAATTGGAAATGACCTAAACACTAGAATTTCGGTATAGCAAGCCACAAGCCAACTAGGACTCCCTGGGTACATATGGTATTGATACTGAGTGGATTATCCTGCTGAAATAGTAGCTGGAAAAAAAAAAAAAAAAAAAAAAAAAAAAACTAAACTCAAGGTCTACTTAAAAACTTTTTGGGCTCAGTTGCCATCATGTGACCTAAGTACAGAACTGTAGAACCTGAAAAAAGCTGGTTTTGGTGAAAGTCTAAAGATTTACTCATGACTTGGGCATCTCAACTAGTTGCCATTAAAATCTCTAACATAAAGTGTCCTAAAAAATAAATGAAACAGTTCTTCCATGTGGTTCTCATCAATCTTGTATGGCTGATTCATTTTTGTATCCCCCTTAATCTTCCCGTTTAATTTCCTGCTAATTGGTTGTAACTGTTCCAGCTGTTTTTACATTTATGGTTTAATAACTCTACAATGTTGGCCTCCTCACGCTGTTTCGTACTTCATTTTGGAAGACCATCCTTGGATCTATGCAGCGTGGAATGTGGAAGAGTTTGAGAAGAGAAATGAGGAACCGAACTGCACCTGTGCTACAGGATGAGATCCCCCTCAGCTGGGATCCCAATTGGATTTTTTCTCTGAGGCCTCCTTGTAGATATTTGGATGAGCTATGAATCTGGCAGCTGCTCTAGATGGGCTCTGACACAGCCACCTGGTGCACCTCTCTGACACTGTTTCATTCACTCATGTATTCTATCAGAGACATTTTTAGTTTAGTCCAGGCCACACAGATTGATTTTTATTTCAATTATTTATTTATTTATTTTTTGCCACCACCACTCACGTTGGAAGCAAAGACTTTATTTATGTTAAGTATATTTGTGTAAATACAGAACTTTCTCCTTTAACCTTTTTGCTTTTCCTTTATTTTTCTTGCAGAATACATATAATCAATTATATTAGTGCAGAAAAATGAAGGAATCAATGGATAAATAAATAAATGAACAAACAAATAAATACACACACATACACATTTACATTTCATTTAAATAATTTAATAGATGAAGTCAAGTAAGCAGGTGTAATTTGACACATTATGTCATACTCTGCTAAGAGTAAGTTTCTCCTGTGTGATTTGGATGAATTGAAGAATAAAAGTGAAGACATTTAATAATGAATCTAACCAGAAAAATACACATTTGTCCCTAAACTTTGAATATTAGACCAAAATCTAAATAAATTCAAACACACTATGAAGCAAGAGTTCATTGTTTAGTCCCTTGGGAGACAAGGTCTGCAGGGTAAAGAGAGAGAGACAGTAGCACAGGAGAATGTGTGGAAACACAAGGGAAAAAACTGTGACACAGCTGGAGCCATGACACATGACGATATCATTATATTTCACTTTATAGTATACTTTATATCCCATACTACGTTGTTATACGGCACTATATGATACTATATCATGTTATAATAATATGTTACAAATATATTTATGTTCTACTTTTTACTGCTTAATGTACGCCATCATGTCTTGTTAGTAATACAGACAATAGTAATATATTATATCCCATGGTAACATATTATTCTTGAGCATACTATACTTTCCTGACTTACTGCTACTAATCACACCACTGTGTCTCTTTGCTTGAGATGGTATTAGTTCAAGTACAGCGCTAATTGTGGATACTATATGTGTACTGCTATTGCCTTAATTTGGTGTGACCGGACAATAAAAGAGTATTTGAAATGTAGAAAAAAGGAAAACACAATAAAAATGCACAGGGCTGCTTTTGTTATTCTTAGTGGCCTGTGAGTGTGTGTGTGTGTGTGTGTGTGTGTGTGTGTGTGTGTGTGTGTGTTTTTGTGGGTGTATGTGTGAGTGAAAAAAAACAACAGTTTTGGGTTTGCGTGACTGTCAAACTTAATGCTTAATATCTGTCAGCAGGGGCCCACTGTCAATGTGTATGCGTGTGACTGACAGCCCAGCTCCATCTCACCCCACCACCACTGCTAGCTGGGAACAGACAGCAGATGAGGAAGAGTCATCAATATCAGTCACTAGGTATTGATTAACTCATTGATGAGGATGGGCATTGGGCATGTTGATGTTTGAGCGGCGGTGGGAATAGAAGGGGAGGGGGAGTGCTGGGGCTGCTGTTGATTCAGGGTCACAGGCCAACCCAGTTATGTATGGCCAGGGCCTTTCATGGGAACAAGTGTCCATTTGGTAGCTGTCAGTCAGAATTAAGCCTCCAGTTTGTGCGTAGTGCCAGGAGGCTGCACTGTTAGTAGGCCAGGTCAGTATGAGGGGGCAGTTTGTGGCAGTCTCTGGAGGGTTGTCTCTTTCTTTGAAAAAGACAAAGCACAAATACTTTTTCTTTCTGAATTTGTCTGGTATTATCTGTTTTGAGACATATATGTGGAAAACATATCTATAGTCCAAAATTTCTTATGCCTTGCTTTTCCTCAAGAACCAACCAATATGACTGCATCTATGGTGCGGCTTAATAAAGTGAGTCTGCTGCTTTTTTTTTTTTTTTTTGTTATTCTGTCAATATGATGTTGGCACTAGATAAAAAGTCATTGGGATTCATTGTCTGGGAGCCACAAATGTGAAAAAATGTGTGCCAATATAAACAGCAGATGTTTAGCTATGGCACAGGGTAATTTTAAAATTTCATGGCAATCCATCCAATAGCTGTTGAGATACTTCAGTCTGGACCAATGAGATGGCCATCCAACTGACATTTCCATCCCCAAAACCATGGATAAAAACAACTTCATCCTTGATGTTTCAGAAAATGCAGTATACTGTTCAAAGGTGTACAAGGAAGTCATTGAGGACAGAGCAAAATAGGCAGAGTTTTCAAAACTTCCAGCGGGACTTCATCATTTTGTTGTTTCCAAGGGATACAAGCATTAACTTGTATTGTACAATTCAGGGAATTCAGTAAGGCTGCAACAGAAGATTGATTAAATCAATTAAAATCGATTCGAAAAATATTTGCCAACAAATTCTATCATCGATTAGTTGGGTCTATGTTACAATGCACAGCACGCGCCATTGTGTGATAAAGCACACAAAACAGACGGAAGGTGCATATGTCCCTGACGTTTGCTTTTAAATCAACCTGTAATCGTGTTTTTGTCCATCAGCATGGACACTAATCTGCTGGCGTCAGCGGATTTTGCCGACACTAATTAGCTAAAATTAGGCCAATTAGATGCTAACTCTATGGAGTTTGGGGAATATTTCATGCCCTCACAACAGAAACTTGAGCAATGTCTGTATAGAAATATATATTAGCTACATTTGCCTTAGTGCATGGCTGCATCCTCAATGTCCATTTTAACTTTTATCGAGTGGCCTTGTTGGCACTTGCTTTGCCAAGTTGTTTAAAAGAGCACTGTACAATAAGATGAAGAGTAAATTTTGTTTAAAGTGCTGGAAATAATAAATTTTAGTTTTTTGCTTTTTATTTGATTAATAATCAGTTAATCTAAGTATTATTTGACAGCTTAATCGATTATCAAAATAGTGGTTAGTTGCAGTTTTAGCTTTTCCTCCATTTTGCCCTTGTTGCCTGGCTGGCTGCCTCGTTTCTATTGGCCACGCAGCTTGTCGTCACATGCTGTCCTCGATGCAGTGTGGTGCAAGCCATTGGAAATAATGGGTTTCAGAGTGCAGAGGTGCTGTCTCTGCTGCCTTTCCTTCTCACCAAAAACTCTGTGTGAAGGAAAGTGCTCATTCATTCACTTTGGGCTTGGGGCCCATAAAGCCCACTGAAAACATGTTGAGGTCAAGTGTCTGACTTGTAAACTTGAGGGCTTTTGATTTTGTTGATCCAAGCACAGGTAATATTAGAGCTCTAAGATCCTACAGCATGTTTCTCAAGACAAGCAATTACACACACTCACACACTCACACACACACAAACACCTTGCTGGCTTTCCAGACTCCCTGTTGACCTCTCAAGAGTGTATAGACTTGTGTTTCTCCACACACACAAACAGCTACACCTGTTTGATGCAGTTCTGCGCTATGTGTCAGTGACCTTGCTTCTTTAAATACTTGAACTGTCCCAATTAAAAAGCTACTTGTTTACAATCTACTGAGGCTCCGCTGGGACTGCAGCACCCAGTGGACTGTCAGTGGGTGGAATGTGGGGCATTCAGACTTGGCTTCAGCAGGCTAAAGAGTTTCTAGGTCAAGTTCAGAATCAATTTTTCAGCAAATGTAGAGCTCCACTGAAGTTCATGTGACATCACTGAATACGTACATGCAGACATGACCTCATATGACATGTCATCTTAGGGGACAACTCTAAAAAGATGCAGTTCATAAAGGGTTTCTTAATTGTAACTAATAGTTTTATTAATTGTTAATAAACAATTAATTGTAATGCTTTATATACACTAAAGCCATTTGAGAGGCACCAATATTACACATGAAGATCAGTTTATGTATCATGAGGAGTACTACTGTGAAAACACTTGTGTGATGTCCTCTGTCACTCTGGAAACGTTTTCTTAAGTTTGAGGACTTCATCAGGGTTATCTGAGCTTGTACTTGGAAACCACAGTTTTATAACAAAAGTGTTCATTACAAAATGGCACTTTACGAGGCAGGATGAGTATAACCACAACCCCAATTTCAAACAGCTGGCATGCTATGAAAAATGTAAATAAAAAACAGAATTCAGTCACTTGCAAATGAACTTTATTTATCAACTGTTATAAAGTGTTCCTGTACACCATGTTGTAATATCCTTTAAACAATCATGTGTTCACAAAGTGGTGACCCTCGCTCCGTCCTCTTTTGTGAATGACTGAGCCTTTTAAGGATGCCCCTTTCATACCCAATCATGATACTATCACCTGTTACCAATGAACCTGTTTACCTGTAGAATGTTCCAGCAGGTGTTTTTGGAGCAATCCACAACTTTCCCAGCTTTTGTTGCTCCTGTCCAATCTTTGGTACTGTTTTTAATTGAGTATATGCCAATCATATGTTAATCATATAACTAGTTTATTTGTCTTCAATTAATCAGTCAGACCACTCAATCCATTTATTAACAACATAATGACCTCTACAAATGCAGTCTTGATGGAATATTATAAAATATTTTATTGAAGGATAAGATACTTTTGCTCATTGTCTCTTAATGTTTTCTGACTTCCCTTCTTCCTTACTCTGTGGCTCTACTCCATCACATTGGTTCCTACTCAAGACGAAAATCTTTTTTGGCCGCTTGGACAGAACAAGATGTGAACACAACATTAACACATCTCAGTTTAACTTGATATGGTGAAAAGCACACAGCTGCTTCTTTGCGCATCCAACACTTTTGGAGCAACATTATCATTCATTTGGAGTCATGTTTCGGGCCACCTGATGAATGTTAAGTTCAATATTCACTCTCTTTTGGCTAATTTTTGGTCTCGATCAACTCCTGAGGGAAGTGGTGTTTACCAGCTAAATACTCCACTGTGTTCATCAGCTAGTCTCTACTGGGTCTGTCTGCTGAGAAGGTAGTGTACGATGGGTTTGTAAAGCTGTTGTAAAGCTGAAAGCAGCTGCTGCTGTTGGAAAAGATGTGATGAGAGCAGTGAGAGTGAATCAAAACAGCAAAACTGTGGGCTTGACAGTTAAACAACAAGCTGAAACTCACTATAAGGAGGGGAGCAGCAGATTCAGGTGGCAATCATCTGTAGGTTCATCAAAGGGACCTCTTTTACATTGTTACACTGTTTTCACATTGTCTGATACATTGCTAGTGTAAAAAAAAAAAAAAAAAAAAAAAAAAAAAAAACGCAGGCTACTGTAGCATTTAAAATATGTTACTCAAATATGAAGAAATAATGCATTTGTTGGGGACTATTTTCAGTGTCAGATTAATTGGTGCTTCAGAGAGAATTTGGGGCAGTAGGACAGTGTATGTTGGATTAAGTTAAAATAAACTACAGTGTGCGTGTGTTCATGGCAACAAAGGAACCAACCAATAAAACAGTGTTGTTCATTGATTGATTGTTTAAATTAGGACTTCAACAATAATAGCTCTGTGACATAGAGAAATACAATATATCAGGCTTTGATAAACAGACAGTTGACAATAAGAACAACAGTAAACTACTCAGTTCTACAGAAACTACTATTGTCCCCAATCTCTTCTCAAATTATAACCCCAGTAAGAGGTGGGGCATGTAAGTATGGTTCTATGAATTCTGGATAAACATTAGAGATAGTACAAGTCTCTAATACTTAGAGTGTCACAGTCTGTAATGATGGAACAATGGAAAATGTCGCTTGGGGTGTGTTGTATGAGGCAACATCCTAGATCTTTGTTTTTTCTAGACAAAATTGCTTGATATGCTCTTGGAAAAATAGTCTTCCATAGCCAGACCTATCTCCACAGTGCTGTGTCAGGTGGAGAAGGGTCTAGCTGCACCCATTATCATCCTGGTCTATGGGAAAAAAAAAAGAAGCTCTCGCTCGTTTGTTGAACCAATCACAATCGTCTTGGGTGGCACAAACTGCTGTTAACTTGTTGCTGCTTTGTTCATAGTATTAGCAGCCAGGTTAGGGTTAGGGTAACTTGATATTTTTAGCAAAGATCAGCGTGTAGGTTGCTGATGTAGTTGTTTCCCTGAGCTATTTTGAAGACAGTAACATGTAGACAGTGACTGGGCCTGCCATTGGTCCCCTGACATCAGCTAATGGCAGGCTTATACCCACAGTCTATATCCATTGAGTCAGACTACTTGAAAAAGGCAAACAAGGCTCTTCTGCAACTGTAAAAATAATTTCATAATTCCTGAATTCAATAGAAGATGTAGAGTTAAGATACTTTGTAATGACAGAGGACAATGACCTGGAAAAGTTGTTCTCATTCATAACTTGTGAAAAATCTTGCATTATGAGAAAATTATGCCTATTTTAGTTAACCCTCTGCAGCATAACGTCTTTCCTGTGTGCTGTGTGGACACAGTGTCCTGGGATCACCCTGGACAGGGGTGTCTGTTTAAGCAAGTGATGCTGCAATAATCAAACCCTCTGAAAAACACACACACACACACACACACACACACACACACACACACACACACGCACACATTGTGTATTTCATCCGACTGCAGCTGTGGGAGCCTTTCTGCTTCTCTCTGCCAACAGTCAGTGTCACAGAGCGATGGTGGTTGTGGCGGTTTTTGAATTAAAACTATGGCTCGGGGCATTTAGTTAACTTATGGAAAACTGAGGCCCTCGCAACACCCTTTCACACACATTCACACACACACACACACACACACACACACACACACACACATACACACACATTCACACACACACACACACACCCCAACACACACCCTCCTGTCTTTTGATAAGGCTTGTACCCTTGTCAACAAGCACACAATTTAATTAGTGTTGATTGTTGTTGGCGTGTTCAATAGTTATTAATTAGAGTGGGGAGGGGCCCCAGTCTTGATTGCACGCCCGAAGCTGTGACGCATTGTGTTGTCTCACACTCTAGAATAACAGATGCTGTGAAAAATCGACTGGTGGGAGGGTGGGGGTTGTAACCCTTTAACATCTCTTTAACAAGAACATATTCTTAACTGGCAAAATGTGGACAGGAAGTGCTACAAGGCCTTTATTTTCAGCCAGTGAAATATTAAATAACACTGCATTTTAGTAATTTGCTGACCAGTTCTGGAGTAGCTCTTACAAGTTTACAAGTATTTATTCATTTATTTTTGTCAAAGAAAAGCTAGACTATGCTTTCTCATGCTTAGACCTGTATTTTATTTCTCACTCCACCCTGCATTCACTCCTCTCATGCATGCTCTCTCAGAATTTCCTTGTTTAGTTGTCTGGCGCTGTCAATTGAGATGTCAGCTGTTTTCATCAGCTGGTCACATCTATCAAATATGTACAATGACACACCTTCATTGTGAGCCTATGATCTTGCTGTTGTCTTTTCAAATATGATCCTCTCTCTCAGCCTTAGTTCATTCATGCTGCTGTTATGCATGCCCTTCCACCTCCCCATCACTACCCACTCTTTGCAGGCTCATCAGCCACCACCAATCTCTGGACTCCATGGAAGGATTTATAGAGCAGAATCCCCTTGATTACAAAATTTCCCTGTTGAGTCACATATCACATGTTGTAATAAACAATTATCTTTACTACATTCACTGTCTGTCCTGATTGAAATACCCAAAGTGAAGAATTGCAATAAACAGAAGTTGCTCATAGTGTTACCTTCCACATCTTCGTGTTACTGGAGTTGTGAAGGATCATAGTAGTCACTAGATGTAACTCCAGTTCTATGAGTGCATACATAACCCTCTAGCTGCATTTTATTGTAGCCACAGAAAAGCATATCATTTTTAATACGGTGTTTTCATATTGGTACTTGATGATTGCTTCTGATGATCACTGTAGGTTGAAACACAATAGTCCCTGTTACAGTGTTACATTAGTACAATACATTACTGCACTGCCCTTAATTATTACAATAACATTAAGCATTATTTTGATTTATGATCCAGTGAATAGCCTTTTGGCTACTGCTGGGTAGTTCAGACAATCACAGTCATACTCTGTGAGTTCATTATATTTCTTTTTATTTATTGACTTATCACTATTTCATATTTACTTTTTTTTAATCATATTTTCATTTTCCTGGGAAAGTCTTCGAGGTATCTCCAGAAGTATCTACGCTTGTCAGACTTGGTATAATAGGCATCAATATGTGCAAACACCTTTCTTAAATAAACTGTTGATGTATTGTTGGTTATTGACCGTGCTAGTTAGCTAGCCAGCCAGCTGAGACAGCTATTGTGAGTGGCTAGCTCCAGCATGTCCCTGGCCAACTAGCATGTTAGCGATTTGTTTGGCACCAACACCTACCAGCTAACCCTGCAAGTAATCACTGCATCACCAAGCTTCTAGGTCTGCCTATTTCATTCATTCATTCTCTCCATACTGGCTGTGAAGGCATCCATTCATAGATTGACTGTGCAAAAATACATTCTAAAAGTCATCCAAAGCAAATCAGGCTTCAGCGATCTGAGTTAGTGTTAGAGTTTGTATAGTTTTTACAACCCAAAATACTGAGCTCAGAAAGAAGAGACAGGGGTCGAAGTAAGGTTAACAGCTTTAATTTCACAATTTGAGAATGTGCAACGTGAAGACAGGTGTGGGGTTTGCACTTGCACAGACAGACAAAAAGGGGCAGGCCCAAACTGTCGGTCATGTCCTGCATTAACACAGCGTAGACCAGACAGACAGGGGGAGAGACAGACAGGAGACAAAAGGGAAAACAACGGGAGGAGACCATAGATCCCCGCAGTTAGACAAACAAAGTAAAAGTATATAACCTCACTTTTCCATAGTAACATCGGGTAGGGCTTCCTGTGGAAAATGAAAGTTAGCATTTTTAAAGGGGCCTCACCTTCAAATATCACTGCCAAATCTCTATTATGTGAAAATGTTGTCATACAGTCTGTGGGCTGCAGCCGTTTACTTTTAATTCATGCTTAAATGTGAAATTTAACCTATACTCATTAATTTTGATATTCTGTGATAACCTGCTAGTTTTACTTCAGATTTTGTACATTTTCATAAAGTGATCAGTTACTGTGATTTTCTTCCAAAACCTGACATTAGGAAAAAATTCTAATTGATGCCTTTGTGCTTTTCCTCATATTATTTAGGATTATTTAGGAGTCTATATGAAATAAAATTCCAGGTGTATTCTATCAAATCTCTCACACATGTTCTTGTATTTTCGTTTCTTAAAAATTATTGAAAAATAATTCTCTATCACTTCAAAAGAATTCAATGATCTTATTGCAAATTTATCCCGTGAGTACTTTGACTTACTGCTTTGAAAAACAAAAACAAACAAAACAAAACCTTTTCATACCTGCTCACTAGACACTTGGAAATCTCCCACACCCTTCTCAGGTCTTAAAGTTGATGTGACTAATATGTGGACAAATCTTTGCCTGTTTACACATCCAGCGAGTCATTTTTGTGTCCAAGTGATAAATTTAAGTTCACTATTCCTTCTCCTTGTTGCTCTGGTTTGGTCTCCACCAACTTCCAAAAAATATATCTGGCTCATTAGCTGCCACATGCTCCTCTATGTTCACCCCCTAGTCTCTAACGTTGCCCGCTGTTTGGTGCTGGGCTGGTAGTGTACAGTGGCTTTATTAGATCCCGTTTGGCTAGTGAAATTTCTGTTTATTGTGTATAATGTTTTTAGAGGTTTGTTTTGTCTTTGCATATATTGACAGCTTCATTTGTTGTGATGATGTGATCCATGCTTTAAAAACAATATAATACGTATAATAATAATCTAGAAATGCTAAAACAGAGAACTTGTGGCCTTGGCGTCAGTATAAAAGTCACAGTCCCCCTCTGTAGTCTATAGCTCCTCTGGTGCTACACTCGTATTGACCTCCCTACCCATGCTCCGGGGCTGATGCTTCATCAAGAGGCCTTGTGAAAGAGCAGGAGTGACGAGGACCATCCTCCCCCTCCGCCTCTTCCTCTCCATCCTGCTCTTGATGTGCCTTTTGTTTGGTGCCTAATGACAGCTGTGATGGAACCGTCATGCTCTGTGATCACACCGGCCCACAGCCAGGCCTTCTTTCTGTTGCCGCCACCGCTCTCCTCATTCTCCAGCTCTATACACTCCCAGTAGAAGAGAGACCTCTGAAGGTCAAACACAACCTTGCAATCCCACCTTATCACACCTGATGTAAGGAGGCACCATATCAAATCTCATTTCAGAGATCTAGTTTGTTTTGTAAAATATTCATGTGTGTATATATATGTTTATGTATATGCTGCCATAAGCTGCAGACAGGGAGGCTCAGTGGCTAAAAATATAATTTTCTCTGGCCCAGGAATTGTCTGGAGGGTTCATTGGAAACTTGTGCAGCTGGGTGCGTTTCCTGCTGTTTGCCTGAACAGATACCCTCATTCTGAGACGGTGTGCAGCTCTGCCTATTAAAATGTAAATTCCCTCTCGGTGCAGCGGCGGCAGCAGCAGCAGCAGCGACGGCGGCAGGCGAACTCAGAATGGGATGCAGCAGGGAAGGAAGGGGAAGCTGGTGGGGTGGGGTGAGAGGTGTACACGTTATAGACAGGATCTGTCTTTCACCATGCAGCAGCTCCCAGATAGGCAGCATGTGGCTGTATGATATGCTCCGCTGCTGGGCCCTTTAGCGGATTTCAAAGCCCAGGATGGAAACAAAAGGTGACTGGGCCATTCCTCTGATGCAAGCTCACTGTAATAGACTTTATTTCACTAACTTTATGCAGTCACTTTGCTCATGTTTGGGTCTGTTTTTATGTATCTGTATTTTCGTATGCATGTGACTTTAGGCAATCAAGAAACTTCTGGACGAAGTTTATATTAATGATTTGGTAAATTAAGTGTGTTAGACATAATCCTTACAACATATTTGTTTTAAGTTATGGTTATGGTTGCTATCCATCATATTTTCAACTGCATTAATAAATGCTTATTCAACTGCTGTCTAATCTCAGTCCTTATTCTAAGTGTAAAATAATAGGAGGTTCCAGTCCTGTCTTTGTTGGTAGGGCTGCTACTTGTTTACATTAGTATCATATACTTTCAGTGTAATGGCATGAGCTGCTTTTGCATATCACAGAATAATTACAAATTTTTTGTATTTATATTTTTACATGTCATTGTATCTCACTAATTATCCTGTTCTGTAGTCAGGGCTTCTCAAAGTCTGCTCCACATCCAGACCAAATGGTAACCTGTGTCGTCAACCGGCCCGTGGTTCACATCCAGTTTCTTGTATTTTTGCTTGCTCCTGGGATCCTGAAGAGGAGCTTTTGTTGTGATCAGTACTCATTCTTTTGAACTGTGGAAGTGTGTGTCTCTTTGGTGCAGGTCTGAGAGCATTTCTAGTTAAGAATCTAGTTATCATTCTGGATTTTCCGTGTTTTGTCTGTTCACACTGACATCTCCTCATAAAAATAACATCAATTCTTAATAAGTAAGAAAGGGAAAATAATAATAGCCTAATTAGGCCTAAATATATTTAATGCTTTTTATTTAAAAGCCCATCCCCCACAGCGTCTGCTTAAAAAATTCTGACCCTTGGACAAATGCAGTGGAGAATCCCTGCAACGCCTAATGTTATGAATAGATACAATGTTTTATGGAGTGCGATGTCTTCTATTTCACTGATCAATAATTTGTGAGTGATATTAAATATAGAATGTAGTTGGAGATCATTCACAACGATCCTGTGCCCAGATAAATGTGGTTTTAATGTCGCTTATTTCTGCGGTTGACATCGTTATCGTCATAGTGACGCTAACGGTTGGAGAGAGTGTTGTGTGTTGTTGCTGCCGAGTTCACACATTAACGTTACACCGGAGGATTTGCTGTCAGCTCCTACATGGCAGACATAGACTGTGTCACATTTTCTACATAAATAATTTCTACAACTTGTGTAAATGCAGCTGTAAGAATGTGTCTGAGTCAGAAATAAATATGGACTAACTGTCTGAGCCATGTCTGCTGTTTCATGCTGGCCCAATCATAACACTTAAATTAACTGATTAAAGGTTATTTTGTTATTTCCTACTGTTCCTAAACTGTATATTTCCGTGTTTTAATGTTCATTTGTTGTGTTGTTTTACTGTATCTGCAAACATTATTGTTCATGTTTCTGTCACTCTTGTAGATTAAAAAAACATTTCTTTATACAGGAGCTCACTGTGCAATAGTCATAATTACAACAGGTCAGTCCTCAAACAAAATGAACACAAAATTGTCAAATGTCACATCTCAGTGCTTTTCAAGGCATAGCAATAATAATAATAAGTAAAAATGACGTGTTCCATTAATAGTTTGAATTCCCAGTCAGATTACATTCTGACCTCAACTGGGATTAGTCTCCAATGACCAAAATGATAAGAAGCAGCTGATGACTGATAGGAATTTATTGTGTAACTGTAAACTGACCGAAAACCATTTTTCCAGCGGGCTGAATCTGCCTGGCATCATGCCTGAGTTCTCTGTGTGTAACACTAGATGGAGCTGTGATCATACTGCAGGCAGCTCTCACTCTGACACAGAGCAGTGACCACTTTCACAAGCTCCACCTCCAAGCTGAACACAAGAAATACAGCTGGCTGATCCTACTGTCAGCCACTGTGCATAATGACTTTGCTGCTTGTATTTGACGTTTTCTGTGCAGCATGTCATTGAAGAACAAACAGTTGGAGAAAGTGGAGACAAGGAAAAACAACATGGGAAATTTTTTTATTTCTGTGTGTGCGTTTCAGCGACTTTGAATTTGAGGCCACAGACAGCTCGGAGGGTGCTGAGTCTTGTGGCAGAGTCTCATTATTCCCTGAAACAGAAAGACTGTGGTGGAATTCACCCGATGGTGTCCATTGTGTGACAATAAGCAGCATTGATTTAGCAGTCACAGGCTGATTTATGTGGGACCAAATGACAGTCTTCTGTCTGCTCCCCTGTCAGACCCTGGGCCTTTCTCTGCCTTCAGAGGTGAGCAGACATAAAGTTTTTGTGAGGAGCCAAGCTTTCTTGCACTGTCACATTAGATAAAATTTTCTTACTTACTGACCATTGTGAGCAGATTTCAGACTGCAGAAGTCACATGCATTACACTCTGCTAATCTGCTTCAAGAATAAGACTGGTGCCATTTTATTTCTCTCTCAGTGTAGACAAATAAATATATCATATGAACAAGTATTGTTGCTGCAAACTTGAAAAAATGTGCTATTTCCTCCTGTTTGAGTAATGTTTGTTTAAAACTATTGTGTCCTGCTCTTTTAGGAAATTACTGAACCTGTTTAAAATGCTTAAAACACATACTGTACCTTTGTATGACTGTGAGTCATTTTTAAAGATTTGTCCCTGGGCCACAAACAGGGTAGAGACGTCAGGTCAAGTCAAGTATTGAGGGAAACATTGTTGACTTCAGTCTTTTTGTTGGGTTTGTTGGCAACAGAAAAATAAGCAATAACACCAGCATTATCCGTTAAATGTGAGATGAAATCCCACATATATAGCAGATAATCCCAGTGTATTCAGAGCACATAGACTATTTCTGTTAATCATATTTATTCACGTTGTGAGCCTAACTGTGCCACAAATGACAATTACAGGATAATGGTAAATGCTAAAACTTAATTTTCCCAAGTAGAGAAGAGTAATGAAGTCATGAACTGGTTCAGTAATGTCTGTTGTAGAGCAGAGTCTTGCATTAGCCACCATAAGCTACTGGTCATTCCAGACCAAGTAGAAAGACTGCAGACAAACCTCTAATGATGTGTTTTAATTTTGTCTTTCAAAAGTTTAATCATCTCACTTACAAAGTCTTTTTAGTTTACAGTATGCAGAACATCAATGTATTTCAATCAAAATGTGAACTGTATTGAAGATGGCTGTAGCTCAGGTTGGTGGTTTGATGCTGGCTTCCACAAATTTACATGTGAATCTCTAATACAACATGTAAAAAGACAATTCAAATTTAACAATACTATTTTCACAAATGAAACCCAGAAAGTGCACCAGAATTCACCTGTTGATTTCACAGGACTTATTTGAAATATTTTCAATTAATCTGATTGCTCATTACCTAATAATAGTGCATCATTTCATAGATGACGAAACAAATGACTACAGTGTGACATTGTGATTGCACCTTGCACTGACTCTGACAGACTCCTCGCCTTCGTTATTTGACCATGTGTTGAATCACAAGTTTGCTTAAAGTCTCCATAATGGAATAAGATCTGTGGAGGCAATTGCTTTCTCAATACTGATTAGCTCACATTGTGTCTTAAAACTGTTGCAGGAGCAAACCAACACACACCAGTTGGTTTCTCCTGCTGAAGAGGGAAGAACACATGGCTGCATAAAGTGCAATGAAATAAAAATGTACCTGATTTATTTTCTTTGCTTTTGCCAGTGTTCTGAGGTGGGGAAGAAATTATGATGATTAATCAAGTCATTATCTGTACATTGATGTGTCCGGCAGCATCTGTCAGTATGTTCCTAAAACTGTAACTGCCACTACACACTGAATTCATTTTAGTCCAATCAAAATTTAAATAGTTGCATTAAATAAAAACACAGATAGAATTTAACAAACTGCAAATTACATTCTAAAGAAAATCAATATCAAGCAAAAATAAGATAAACTTTGGTTGAGGTTTTTTCATCTCTGCAGGTCACAGTCAGCCTTGTCCCGACAGCTTGTCCATGCCTCATGATCAGCTCGACTTCAGACCCCTCATATGAGCATTGTCTATATGCCACCTCTGTGGTTAAGGTTTGGTTACATTTAGGTAACTAAAACCACTTAACACACACAGTTAAAAGACACCAACGCTGACTGTTGGCTGGAGATGGTCTGTGATCAGCAGCGTTCAATAATTTTCATTCCTAACTACCTTGACCTCCTCTATATGAAGGCCTTCAGACTGAAAGTAAAGGCGTTTTTACAGGTGGAGTGTGCAGAAAGTGGTGAACAGGACTGCAGATTTTGGGGACATGTGTGTCAGTGAACTTCTACCAGCTCCAGTTAACAATAATTTCCATTATTTTAATTTCTCTATGTTAACACAAACATTTTCTTATTTACTTACCACACACCAAACACTTAAAGAGGTGCAGAAACTTGAGCATAGTCCCTCACTGGAATCTCACCCATGATCAGTGCCCATTGTCAGGAGCAGGAGACCCTGCTGTCAGAAACGAATCCCAAATTCAAAAATCGCAATGAAAATCATAATATAATAACAAAATGCAACAACATTATATGCCAAAAGTTATTAGGCTATATGCATAACAATGTTATTACATGTTCTACAGTCATTATGTCACCTAGCTACCTACCAGTAATTATCACATAGTCAGTTACTACAACGCAAATGCCTGCCAATTTGCCAGCTTGCCTAATTTTGGCGTCTTGAACTGAGACAAAGTCTCATCCAAGCTACTTGAATTTGTTTCAGCTTGACAGGAAAAAAAAAAAAAAATTACACTTGCCCTGATTGCTGTATGACTCTTCATTTATGCACAGAGATTAATCTGAGCTACCCCCCAAACACATACACACACACAACCAGTGCTTGTATAGCTAGCAAGCTACAGCTAACATCAGTTCAGTTGCAGTGGTGTTACAACAAATCACTACTTCTGCTTTTTTTTGGGAGAGGATGGGAATTTTCTGCCCATCGCAAGAAGTTGCCCATCAACAAAACAATCAGGTTGTTTTAAGCATTTGATGGTCTTGTTTTTCAGGGTTTTTTTTTTTGTATCATTTTACCCCTGCAATTAAAAAGGTTTAATGTATTTGGTGTGCAAAGGTGCATTTATTGATGGGGCAGGCCAGATCACATCCCTCTGGACATGGACTGCACCTGTAGTGTTGTATTGAATTTGACTCTGGTGGTCTTCAGTGTACAACCTCCACAGTGTTCTGTAACTGAACCTTGAAGAACTCCTCATCTATAAAAAGATGTCCCACAATTCAGTTCATGAAATAGTCCTCTTCCTCCGCTCAGTGAAATGGTTTATTCTGTCCTAGAGAGATGTAAGAGCTGAAAATTGTCCACCTGTCTTTTTCAGTGAAAACGAATTCCAGGTCTCACCAATTGTCAGGCCTTGTGTAATTTAAGAGACTGCTCCAAATATCTTTAAAGTAATGAGAAGTCATTGTCGTGGCTGTTGTTAGAGCGTATCACACAAAGGCTTCCATTCTCTATGAAATGTTACATTCAGCCACCATGAGGGCAAAAAAGAGAAAAAGTCTAAATGACTCTACGGCCTTTCGAACCCCAAGTCAAATATCATTGTGTGAGGTCCTCTCCTGAGTAGTAGTCACCAAATACTGCTGTTAGTACTGATTGAAAATCCATGAGGACCTTCATGAAAGCAGCACAGCGCCCTTGAAAAATGATACAAAAAATATCTCTGTCCTTCCTATCAAAATGTTGTGTCTGAGGTCTGCAGCACCTCGACTCCCAGCTCAATTATTTCAGCTGAAAAAAGAGAGTGAGGCTGGAGAGTGTTCAAACACAATTTCACTTTTATTTGAAATTACTGTGACCACGGCAGTTACAATAGACTTTTAGAGGCCATCTGAGCTGTTTTGGTGGCATCAGTTTTGGCCCCATCGCTTACTGATTTGTCACAGTTTTATTGTTACAGTGTTTGTTTAGAGAGTAGTGAACACTCATATTGTCTACACTGGATTGGTTAGTGGTCACCATGGTAATTTATTTCCTTCAAAGTCAAAGCTTTTTCCGTCAAGTCGTATTTATCTTTGACATGTTTTAAAGCATAAATACCATTGCCAACTCTCAGAGCCTCTTCAGCCTCTGTCCAAAATCATACTAGCCATGAAAGACATAAATATCCATTTTGATAAATAACTGCAATGAACAAGTTAGTAAATCTATCATTAAATATCAAGTGTTAAGAAGTAAAAGGGAAGTATTAGAACTTTGAAAGTGGTGTAATGGTCTAGACATTTATTAACAACCTACTTCTTCATTAAAGGAAAGAATGTGTTTGCTACAGAACAAAACATATCGTCAGCTTGTCCAAAGCATTGTCCATTTTTGGGGAAGGCCCCATTCAAAACCATAGTCATTAGCAGCTGAGGGAACTGGCAACATAAAACATCCATTTGTCAATTGTAGTTCCTGAAATATCATACCAATATACTAAAACAGTATACCTGGTGCTTTTCATGCATTAAGGAGTTAATGTTACACCAGCACTGACAAACCCTCTCCAGTTTGTAAGAAGACAGGATTTTTTTTTCTCAGTGAGGTAAAGCTGCACAAAGCAGCTCAGTTTAATGGAATCTCGGTGTATCTGACAGAGCGAGACTGTCTTCACCAGAAAAATTACAGCATTAGTTGCTTGTTCCAACACTTAAAATGAACTATGTTAATGTTTCATTGAAAAGAAAAGCCTTGTGGTCATGAGAGTAATGACTGTCTTCTCTCAGAAGTAAGGGAGGAAGTAGCAGGGCATTGTTACAGTGCAGCAAAACCTCTTTTAGTGTCCGGGGAGAATAACTGGGTGTACAAAGTGTCTGAATTTGAAACTGAACGCCATCGTTTGCAACACTCAGTTATTTTTTGTCTTTACTTAACCCTTAAACAAGTTCTTTTATTTACCTAAACTAAACCAACACTCAACTCTAGAGATGTCAGATAAGAATATGTATACTGTCTGAATTGTTTGTGGAACCTGTCACAGTGGCTGCCTCATGTGTATAGTGGACACTTAGCATTGTATTGTGGTGTATTCACTGTGGGAACCTCCACTTCCAAGACAGCAAAGATTCCAATAAGTAACACATATTACATTATACAGCAAGCATGTCTAGACTTTGAAACTGGCACATAAACGTGCCGTGAATTAGACATAGGAAATGTGTTTCAAGGACTCTGTGGCTTGACTTTCGAAAATGGAGTATGACGTACTCACTTCAGAACAATTGTTTAATCATGTTTGGGGTGCTCTCTATTTCTACATTGGACTTCTTTCTTCCGTGTCTCACCTGGCTACTAAGGGTGGCTCAGCTGTACCTGTAGCATTGCACTCCGGTGAATAGTGATACAGAATAATCCTGGCTCCCATTAGGAAACAGGAATAAGCTTTCCTTCTCCTTTGCGGCTGATACATGTGTATCCCCCCCCCCCCCCCCCCACACACACACACACACATGCACACTGTGACACCCCTCTATCTGCATTCCATCTTCTCATCTCTTCCCCCCTTGTTCACATGCCTGGTGTAGTTAACACCTTGTGATTTATTGAGCTTTAATTTGGGCGAGACACATGCATTGCTTTGTGGCTTGCAGTGCAGTGGGCTGCCCCGTTGACAGTAATTTCCCGCCAGTTGGGGAGGATTGTGTATCATGAGCTAATGGTATCCTCTTTTCCCCCGTCTTTAGAGGAAGGAGGGGTGCGCCAGTGTGTAAGGGAGTGAAAAGAGAATTTGTGTTTGAAATCAAGTGAGAAGGTAGTGACAGGGTAGGAAACAACAGCAGTTCCTATTCACATCGCCAATTGCACTTGACGCCGCAGTATGTGTTGAAATGAACCACACTGTCTGCAGCTGGAAGAAGACCAGGGCTGAAGCTGTGGAATAGATGGTAGCAGGTAAAGGGTTACAGCAGTACAGTGGCTGATTAGAGCTGCTGTATCTGAGGCCTCCCCCTTACTCTCACACCTCCCTCACCTCACTGTGGCGTTTCATCCTGATGGGAGTGGACAATTGAGCCAGACACTGTTTGATTGCTATCACACATATTTACTAAATGGCAGCAGTGTGCATCTAACTACTTTTCTGAGTTCAAAGGCTGCAACCACACAATCTGTTTCATCTCAGTTGTCCTGAACACTGTGCTCATTTCCTCTCCTTCCTGTGCATTTTTTCCCTCTGTGGAGCAGAACTTTTCCTCTTCTTTCTACTTTGCATACCATTTGAGCGTAGAAATAGCATTGTAGGTGTTGGGAATAGTTAGGGCCAATAGCAATGTTTTATCTGTAGTCATGTATATGTAGTTTAAATTTTTAAAAAGGCTTGGTAATTTCTGTAAACAGCTGACCACTGTAGTTTTTACAGTTTATTACTCAAACAAGAGGAAAATGTGGGAACACAGTATCCAACCTCATCACCAGACAAGACCATCCATATTGGACGATTCTGCAAAACGTGGGATGACTGTCAGTGACGATGTTTTTCAGGTCTTTGACTTTATAAACTTGCTTTCTATAATGGTTGTGCATGGCAAAACTGGTATTGGTATCTCAACAACTTCTGGATGGATTGCCTTGAAATTTTTTACAGATACGGTGTCCAGACAATGAATCAACAACTACTCAATTGAATGCTTTGAAATATGGATCAGAAAATTTTTATTTTTCATTACAAAGCAATAGAAATATGCACTATCATCAGGTTCATTTCATCCAATACTTTTGTTTATGACCAAATATCTGCCAAATTAATCACAATTCCTTCAGCCTCAGCTACATCTTGCATTTAGTGCTAATCAGCAGATGTTAGAACACCAACTATAATCGCAACCATGGTAAACGCTACCTGGTAAAATGTTAGAATACTGAGCTTCAGCAGGCACGCTTTCACATTTTTACTGTGAACATGCCAATGTTAGTGTCATGCTCACAGTACTACTGTTTCTAAAATGACCTCATGCTGCTGCTAGCCTGGCTGTAGACTTGTACTCTTGTGTGGTAGTAATGGTTGCAGTTAATTAGTCTTAATCTGAAGGTTGCTACAAAGTTTTTGACTTGTGGACACTGACCATGGTGCCTCATATACACAAACTCACAAATATAGTAAAATAAAGTGAAAGTTTAACCCTAACTACCACTAACACACACAATAATAACTACACATACAAATATATGAATATGACCGTGAGACAATGATGAACAATGAGTGAAGTTGCGAATGTGGCACACACATCTGAACACCAAATTTGTGAATGAAGACCATCAGATTGAATCAATCCCAATCTCTTAATCAGATGCATCAGTTAGGGGAAATGCAAAGGAACAAGTAGATGAAATATTTAAGACAAAACATTAAAACAGGGCTTAAGGCATTGCTCAGCAGCTGAGAAAGACAGGAAGCCAAAATGATTGGCATTAATTAGATGGCATAACTTTATTGACAGGAAATCCTAATTTTTTGTGTTTTATTTGATTTGTTGAGCGATTTGCTGGCTGATGCATCTGTTTCTCTTGTCCAGAGCCTCCTGGAGCTCTTGGACATTTTCAGGCATCTTGGATCCCACAGGCAACCTTGGCTGGAGTTGGCTGTCTCTCAACATGTGGCAGGCTGATAACCTCTTCACAACGTAACTGGGTTAAACAAAAAGAATCACTGTCTTTTTGCAAAAAGGGACACTTACAATTACGATCTGAGCCTGTCCCTGGCAAAAACAAGCATTTTTAGTGGATATATATTGCAGTGTGTTTCAGGGCTGTTGGCGACAGCACTCTTGTTTAATACTAGATCAATTTCAGAAATGGTTCTTCCCATTGGTCACTTAGACACAAAAACATGGGAAAATAGTTTACCTAAACACAGACAATATTTGACCAGAATTTCTCTCATTTGTCCAGGACATTGAAATCTTCCCTGACATTTTTTCCCTGATGCATAAAAAACCCCACAACCTTTGGAAAATGTTTTTTGATTCAATAAGAAATAACAATGCAAAAAGGAGTACTGTAGAATAACAGAATCCTTAAAATTTAATGTCTGGCTGAAAATGAAATGTCTGGCTGATTCCTTCCCAAGTCATGCTCAGTCCACTTCCTTCATATCCTTCACTTCAGGGGAGCTGAGTTCTGGAGTGTCTGGTGGCTATTACATCATAAAAAACACTCATTATTAACAGCTTTAGAACAACATTCAAGGGCAAACGATTTTGAAATGGGAAACTTGATGTTTTTTTCTTCTCTCCTCACACACATATTTGATTTAGCTACCTCTCCATAGTAATTCACTTTGATATGGTTTTCCACATAAACAAAGCTATGTGGCTGGAAGCATGCCGCTGGCCAATGGACTGTGTCGGCCATAAGAATCCCTATCGCCACAGCTACAGAGCACTGTCTCCACAGAAATGGAAACGGTGTCATCAGCATTAAGGGAAGGGGAATGCCCATGCTGATTGCTCTCAGTGTGTGTGTGTGTGTGTGTGTGTGTGTGTGTGTGTGATGGGGGATGGAATGATTGTCTGTGTTTATTGAACTGTGAGCTTGTGTGTATGTGCGTGTGCAACACACTGAGTAGTCTCATGATAGCTTGGCTGTTGGGTGTAGACTGGTGCTCAAAGTGCACCCCACTAGATGGGCGACAGTGTGAGCTGCTACCATTTTACCTTTAGGCTGCTGCAGTCATTCAGTGTATGTGTGTTTGTGTGTGTGTGTGTGTGTGTGTGTGCGTGTGTGCGTGTGTGTGTTGTGTTGTTTAACCTTCTTGTAGAGACACAGGTTGAGGGGTTACAAACAGAGAATGAGAAAAAAGAATGAATAATGTTTATATGCCCACTAATTATAATGTAATTTAAGCAAGTGATCTGGAGCTCCTGTAAACACCATAACACTAACATGCTCATCTTTGAAGTAACTATACAACTATACTCACAGTATACGCACACACACACACACACACACACACACACACACACACACACACACACACACACACACACATTCCTTCATTTATTAGTCCCTAATATAGCTTTTAACTACAATTGAACTAAGACACAGTTACACCTTACTCACCTCTTTTTTTTTACTCATTGTCAAACACTCCCTTGTGCATTGACTTAGAGAACTTAATGTACTGTAGCTTAAGAAAATGCATGCACATGGACAAAAGATCTTCATCACCACTATGATAACTTATGACATATGAATAAAACACAGGAAATGGATACACACACTTTAATAAAACTCATGTCATGAAGAAATACACACAAATAGAGAACATGCAGGCAGCAGAAATATCACAAGTCCAACTACAGTAATGTTGGTGTCCTCTTAGTATTTCCTCCAGGCTTTTAGTAACTTTACTAATTAATTGATTGGGTTTTCATAGTGTCCCTCAGAATGTTGCGTTGTATTGGACTTGAGCATTCCTGTATTTGCTTGTGTGTTCTGTATGTGCAGTCCAAAAAAAAAAAAAAAAAAAAAAAAAGACAAAGAAAAAGACAAAAAAAAAAAAAAAAAAAACGTGTTTGGTGGACACTGCAAGCAAATTAACCACCTCCATGTTACTTGCACACAAGTATGTAGAAAGCATGGTGGAAATATTAAATTTCTGTTTGTTTCATGTACTAATGTGATGAAGGTTACATCAGATCTGTGGAGCGATTGAGCGAGGAGGCATTTCGGTCTGAAGAAACAGCTTTTTCTTCTTCTCTTGGAGCTGAAAGGTGATCAAGCTAATGACAGCTGTTTTGCTTTTACAACTTATTTGAATTTTTTTTTTTTTTTCCCAATTCCTATCAAATGCATTAACTCTTCATTGAAAAAGGCAAAAACCACCTTGAAAGAGCATAAAGCTTTTTGGTAAACTTCTCAAACTTTTCCAATGCAGTACTTCAAAATGTGCATAAAACCACATTGATGGAAACACAGCAACACTTATTACATATTTTTTTTGCTACCTATTTTTTTTGAATAAACAGTGACCCAAACCCCCTCTGCAGTTTTTCATTCTAGGCCATGTGGCTTGTCTTGCACTGCACTGTTTAAATAATGAGATACTGACAATGAAAACACAAATGTACAAAAGCTTTAATTTGGAGACTGCTGCTGTATCGCACAACATGAGGTTACTCAAGACTATAAATGGTGCAGGAGCATTTTCTGTACTTTCAGACCTACAGGTTTATCAGTTTCCATCCAATCCTAAATCAGTCTGAAGGGGAATTCTTAGTCTGAACAGTCCTCAGTCTGTGCTTACATCCAGCGAAGGTCTGGGGCTGCAGCTGCCTACCTTACTCTTGTCTTCCTGTTGGTACTGGACACAGTGAAAGAAGTGCAGTAGCAACAGAAAAACCTCCTTACAACTGCTCCTATCTTACCCACCCAAATCCCGCTAGGCACTGTATTTGGAGGTGATACATACTAGCATAGTACAGTTCACAGCCAACAAGGCGATAAAACTCTTTACATTTGGAAACATCGGTGGAAGCTGAGGTTTTGGGGTGTGCCGAAAAAGCCTTAATTCCCTTATCACTTTGTACATGTATGCTATTATGTCTTATAACACCATTTTAAGTTGCATTAGCAAATCGGGTACCCCCTTCAGCCACACAAAAGGCAAAGCTTCAATGGAAATGCCCGTCCCACCGTTTATAAAAGCATCCAAAAAAGCCCTACATTTTAAAGAGTGCCACCTCCGAGAAAGCTGTAAGCACTGATCCCAGCTGTGTGTATTTGCAAGGCCTCCAGAATTAATCCTGAGCAATTTTTCTGCACCACTTGTGCCTGTGATAAAGGAAGCCTGAGCATTCAAATGGGCTGGGTCCCTGGTGGCATTAAGTTCTTACCATATTGGGCTGCAGTCAGGCCTGCAGTGTGAAGAGGGGACTGGGGCAAACCACTGAGCCTTGCTAGGCTTAAAACTCTATATCTTTTTATCTCTCCCTCCCTCTCTTTTCCAACCAATCTTCCCATCTCACTGATAAGAAAACAAAAACAGCAAGTGAAGAAGTCAGTGGTATCCTCTTCTGCAACCAATATCCGTGCAAGATCGTCTCAGTTATTGTGTTGTTCACATGCATTTACCTTCACACCTGCACTAAACTAATTAAAGGCGAGTTAACTCAAGTGGTCCTAATCTTCTGAGGCCTTTTAAGGCTTTTTGTAACTTAGTTGCCCTTTTTCAATTTCACAGCTTGCCTCACCAATTTGTAGCTACTTATTGCATTCAACATGGCTGTATTTTTAACCTCTTCAACGCCACTGACCAACTGACTGGGCTGGTTATTATAAATGCATGCTGTGCTGGCAAACTTCGGTCAAAGCAACAGAACTTTATTTTAAACTCTCGTGGATATCCTAAGGATCCCAAATATGCCAACTACTGTCTGTCCATGACTGGATTATTGACTGGGTAAACACTGATTGTCTCCACATTTAAAATTCCTATTTGATGAAGCTTATAGTTAGGGCCAGCACATGCTTGCCTTGGACCAGCCTGAAGTTATGTTACTATAGGTTTAGACTGTCTGGGAACTTCCCACGATACAAGATACATGATCGAGCTCTTCTCACCTCCTCTCCCTCTCCATCTGTACACATTCATGTCCCATTAATGCATGTTACCTACTTGGCTTCTTCCCAGGAGTCTTTGGGCTTTCTCGTCTCATAGCTGCTGAATTGTGGCTGCACCTGAATTGTGGATTATGGTTGCACCAAACACTGTGGCCATGCTTGACACCAACTGCTA
Source organism: Chaetodon auriga (assembly GCF_051107435.1). NCBI lineage: Eukaryota > Metazoa > Chordata > Actinopteri > Chaetodontiformes > Chaetodontidae > Chaetodon > Chaetodon auriga. The sequence goes on along the minus strand of NC_135080.1, from coordinate 26,545,352 downwards.
TTACTATTAGTCATATTTCTATTATTATAAGATACATATTATTATATATTAATACACCATATACTTTTATTATCATATACTAGTTTTTCTAAGTCATATGTCTATTATTATAGCTGTCATTACTGTCATTGCTGTGCATTATTATTAATGTTATTATTATTACTACTATTATGTACATGTACATATGCAACCCAGTTTCCAAAAAAAGTTGGGGCACTGTGTTAATGTTAACAAAAACAGAATATGATCATTTGCAAAACACTGAAACCCCATACTTAATTTAGTACAAATAGTACAAAGACAACATATCAAATTTTGAAACTAAGAAATTAAATTTTTTAATTTTTTTTAACACACTTCATTGCTGCATCCACAAATACAAGTTGAAAAGATGCAAAGAGGAAACCACATATAAACCAGATCCAGGAATGACGCTGCCTTCTCTGGTCCTGAGCTCATTTAAGATGGATTACGGTGAAGAACAAAACTGTCCCGTGGTCTGCCTGGTGGTCAAACTGGTGGACTGTGGTCAAAATTTCAAATTCTTTTTAGAAATCCTGGATGCTGCATTGTCTGGACTAAAGAGGAGCAGGACCATTCAGCTTGTTATCAGCAAACAGTTTGAAAGCCTGTATCCGTGATGGTATGGTATTTGTGAAAGCATTGTTAATGCTTAATGATACATACAGGTTTTGGAGCAATATATGCTGCCATGTTGATGACGTCTTTTTCAGGCAAGGCCTTGTTTATTTCAGCAATTCAATGCCAAACCACACTCTGCATGTATTACAACAGCATGGTTCTGCAGTAAAAGAGTCTTGGTGCTAAACTGGCCTGTCTGCAGACCAGACATGTCACCCATTGAAAATGTTTGGTGCATTACGAAAAATAAAATACAACAAAAGAGACCCTGAGCTGTTGAGGAGCTGAAATAGTACATTTAGCAAGAATGGGAAAACATTCCACTTTCAAAGTTACATCTCCTCGGTTCTGAAATGCTTACAGGGTGTTGTTAAAAGAAGAGGTGATGCAACAGAGTGGCCTGTCCCAAATATTCAAAGTGTTACCTAAGCAGCAGTACATGTACATGTGCTTCTTTCAGAGAAAGTTGAAATCTCACAAATCTACAAGCTATGTTTTCTGGGAAATAAAATGAAGAATTTACTGATGAGTGGTGGGGAATCCATTACTGTATTCTATCTAACAGCTGAAAAAAAATAAAATAAAAAAAATAAATAAATAAAAACATGACTTTTTCAAACGAGAACCTATGAGTCAGGAGAGTTCACTTGATTCTACAGCAAGATCAGTGTTCATAGATAGTCATTTGGATGAAGGCGGACAGATTTAAAAAGCTCAGTTCTATCATGAAAAGAAGTCAAGTCCATTAGCTTGAAGCACATCCATGGGGTGAAATAAGTCATCTTTAAGTTTCTCAGATTGTTGTGATTTTATGTTTAATCTAACCTTAATAAAACATTACTAAAGCTATCCTTAATCTAGTTGTCACTCACATATACCACATTCTCTGAACCAGCATTTGTCTGAAGACTCAGACGCATTTCCCGTTTCACCACACCACTCACTGTGCTCACTCGTAGCGTATAGTATTTGCTTCATCAAGTCTTGTGGCTCTTGCGTTTTTGAAAAGTGCTTCTCATCTAAAACCATCAGGATAGTTGGCACAAGCTACACTGGTCTGTTGAATGTCATTTGGAGGAGGTTCTTCATCTCCATCATGCTATGTATGTATATGTATTTTAAGATGACAAGATAATTATTTCATGTGTCGTACCTTTGCCAACTTGCTGATGCAAAGATATATTCTCAATAGTTTCTTCATGTAACTCTTCAATGGTACACTATCCATCAGTCGGCCTGTAACAGATGTCCCACATGTCAGAGTGAAGACCTTTGAACTCCAAATACTTTGACTTCCCTTCTGGGAAAAACAAGCTCTCTGCCATAGTTTTGATCTCTCCCACATTTGTATGTCTCTTGATGATAACACGCTTTGTCCCTCTTCCTTTTAAAGTTCAAACTTGTTTAAACTCAACATCATCCTCACTGTTGTTGATCCAGCCTAATTCCATTCTCCTGGTTTTCTTCTTGGCACAAGAGTTTTCCATGTGTTTCTCTGAAAATTTTTTTTTCTGTTCTTTCTTTGTGACAGAGTTGCACAGTCTTGATCTTACTCTCTCTAACGAGAGATCTTTGCTGTCCATCTTATCTTCATCTTATGACTGATGTTTGCAACAGAAGACCACAACTACTCGGTCATTGTAACAAGTAAAAGAGTAGAAGACTCCATTCTCCTAACAGTGAAAGAGTAAACATCAATATTGTAGAAGGAATTTTGATCTCTCATTAAGGGTGTTATGGCAAGCCTAATGACCAAAACACAGGCTATTAAAATTCAAATGAATACCTTACAGCTATATTATTCTAATGTGTGCATTAACATCACACCATGATTTAAGTGTCAAGAATGCACAAGAGAAGGACACAATTTTTGTAGATTTTGTAGTAGGCTTTAGCACCAAATAAGATCTGCAAAGAATCAAGATTTCTCACTCCTGCACTCAACTTCCTGAAAAGAAAACTGAAGATGACCATCACATAGACTATTACCCACAGAGCTAACCCAGTACAAGGTAGAGTAAACCTCTCCTGACAGAAACAGTGTTTCAGCACCTTGGACAGTGCACATTACTTTGGCTGTCCTGTGCATGGTGGTTCAGGACAGAACACAAAAGCAAATAGATCTCTCTTGCAACACAACATACAAGAGAGTCTGACCTCAAATATCCTAGCTCCAGGACATTCATTATTACAAAGGGAATGACAGGACACAGGGCCTCGAAAGGGAGATGTGTCCTGCTGTCACCTCACCTGGGGAGACAGAACTAATGACTGAACTGTGTGCACATGATATAGTAATGTAGCCAGTGTATTCCATCCCTGTGTTGTATTGTTTACCAGACAATGTTTCTAATTGGTATTATTGCAGATTATATGACTGTATTATAACAGACAGACAAAAATGAACGAGTAGCATAAAGGTCCATCCACAAAAAGCAAGCAAGCAAATAATGCCACCACGTCAGACGTACATGAGAAATCAACAAACTCTTAAAAGCTAGAAACACAATGTGGCCTATCATGCCTTTACTATGCAGATAATAACTAATTAAATATCTTAATGCGCACAAGTAAATATCTTATCAAGTTATATCAACTTGAATAGAATTTGTATGTAGCATGGGATTGAGACACAGTTTTTTTATTTTACTTATCAAAAATAGGTTGTCCCAGTTGTTTCCTGGGACTAAAGAGAAATATTGCCATGAGTTTCCTTCAATTTGTGTTTATTTTGAGGTGGAAGAGAGCAGAAGGAACAAGGGGTCCAACACTTTAGTCCTGCCCTGTGGCTCCAAGGTGGTTATATCCGGCCAAATATATGTCAGGTTGAATATTTAAGCAAAATGATGCACATGACGTGTAAAATATTTCCATCTGATGGAATGGGGTAGTCATAGAAACATAAGGTTTTGGGTTTGAATATGTCTCTTGGTGCAAATGGCATATAGCTTCATTGAAAAAGTGGAACAAGCTGATATTGAGTGTATGATACTGTCAGACAGTCTGGAATAAGATTTTTTCGATCTTAAAGCTACATAACAGGTAAACAGATAAACTGGATTTTAAAGGGTTAAGGAAAAGGGGTGTGGAGGTGGGATTTAGACAGTTAGGGTTGTGGTCTCTCTCTCTCTTTCTCTCACTCTCCCTCTGTGTGTGTGTGTGTGTGTGTGTGTGTGTGTGTGTGTGTGAGACATTTCCTGTTGTAGATCTAAAATGTAATCAAGCCCTCGCATATGCCTCAGCTCTACAAGCCGCTATTTTCAAAGATAGTGGATCGAAGGCCGAAGAGTTGGCAAGAGATAGAGTCTTGGCCTGGCTTTGATAGATAGAGTTCTTTATTCAGATGGGGAGAAAGGGGAGAGAGTGGGTGGGGGGTGGAAGGGGAGGGGGTCACTGAAAATCAGCAGATGCTGGAGAAGAGAGAAGAGGCGGCATTCGTGGCTGAGGTGAAGGGTTTTTGGAGAGTGGGCACAATAGCCTATCACAGACAACCTGCCGCTGCAACAATCACACTGGTGGAGAATGGAGAGGTGCGATGGCGCTCAGCGAGACAGAAACGTATAAAACTCTCCAGCCTGCCCTATTATACCCACTGTAATAAAGCCCAATAGTCTGATAGCACCTCTCCTCTCACTTTCAAGCTATAAAAGTCACCACTGAATGCCGCAACCGCTGCAGGAAATTTATGTCACGCTGTTTATTTGTCCTTCCACACACTTGGTAAAGAATTGGTACCCTTTTAATGCTGTTTGAAGGGTGGTTGCAGGGGCTGATTTTCCTGCTGTTGTTTGACAAAAAAAGTTCTTAGTTATTAGTTGATTGTACATGTGCAGACTGAATATGAAATGTTCATACTTTAAGTTAGAAAGCATGTCCTGGACATTGGCAAAAGGCTGAACAACGTAACAGAGACTGCTTTGTTGCTGATAATGATAATGGTGGTCATTTCAATGGTGAAGTAATGCTGCCTGGCTGGCCCACCACCTGACTTGCCCCCTCCTTTGCACCCCAAATAAAGAGTTCTGTTGGATTACCTCTGCAATGAACAGCGTACACAGTAGTGCTTTAATAATGATATTCCAAAATTTGCTCCTTCAGTGGCATTGATAATGAACCATTCATTGATTTGTTTCAAACATGGAGTGGTTGAATATTTAAAACTGGATGGAGCTCTTTCTTGTGCTTTCTCTAAAATTTGCCATTTGACTTTCTTCTAATGTGCAATTGGATGGCTGTCAGGCTTAGGTATAGGAATTCACAGATCTGAAATGTCAGGAAGTAAAAAGTACAATATTGCTCTCTGAAATGTAGTATAGTAGGAGTAGCAGTATCTGAATGACCCAAATAAACTATTTCTATTAGGTACAATACTTTTGAAAGGTGAGAAAAAGATATCATGTTTCTCCCCTATTAGCCTCTCTGCACTAGTTCCCTGTAAAATTGAGAGTAGAGTTTAAATCTTTCTCCTTACCTACAAAGCTCTAAGTGGTTGGGGGTCATTGTAGTATCCTATTACCCCACTAGAGCACAGCGTCCCAGAATGCAGGCTTTGCTTGTGGTTCCTCAAGTCTCCAAAAGCAGAATGGGTGTCAGAGTCTTCAGCTATCAATCTCCTCTTCTGTGGATCTTCCAGCCGCAGTCTAGGAGGCAGACACCCTTTTTACGTTTAAGAGTAGGCTTAAACTTTCCTTTTTGATAAATCTTACAGTTAGGGCTGGCTCAGGCTTGCCTTGGACCAGCCCCTAGTTATGCTGCTACAGGATTAGACTGCCACAGGACTTCCAATGATACACCAAGCTCCTCTCTCCACCTCTTCCTCTCCATTTGAACCCATTCATGTCCCATTAATGCATGTTACTAACTTGGCTTCTTCTCTGGAGTCTTTGTGCTTTCTCATCTCATTGCTGATGAAGCATGGATGCACCTGAACTGTGGACTATGGTTGCGCCAAAACACAGTGGCCATGCTTGACACCCACTGCAACTGCTATTACCATTAATCATATTTCTGTTATTACATGGTATTGTTAGTATGTACATATACTATTATATATTAATATACCATACTTTTATTATCATATACCTGTTTATTATCATTATTAGCTGTCATTCCTGTCATTGCTGTGCATCTCTCCTTCCCTCCCTCTTCTTTAAAGAGTATGGTCCTGATCTGCTCTATATGGAAAGTCCCTGACAACTTCTACCGTGATTTGGCGCAGTGAAGAATGTGATGAAGGTTTCATCAATTGTTATATAATAGCCACTGTATAGCTGTAGCGCTGTATCAGTGTCGCCAGTGATATTTCTGATATCCACTACATTTCCACTCAGTCAATGGTTTAACCACAAGTTGCTACCTAGTAATTTCAGAAGCCCCACAGTGGATTAGGCTGAGCTCAAACTTTAGTATATTCAGTTTTAGGAGATCAATTCAATGTCTGATTTTTTTTTTCAGCTTTTTTTTTTTTTTCTTTTTTTTTTCATAATGGAAATAAAACTAAAAATGTTAAAATGTACAAATATGACCATCTTTTCAAGCCACCACTACTACTTTTTCATACTTACAGCCAGGCACATAATCCAGACACACATAGAACTTGTTGACTATCACTACCTCCCACTCCCTGACTTTGTGCATTTGTCCTATATCCATTAAGTACAGACATTTGTAGAGAATGAGTGGCTTGACTTGAAAATATTAGATAGTTTTAAGGGCAGCTGTGGCTCAGGAGGTAGAGCGGTTGTCCACCTATCAGAGGGTCAGCAGTCCACGTGCTGAAGTATCCTTGGGCAAGATACTGAACCCTGAAAATTGCCCCCAACGCTGTGCCATCGGTGTGTGAGTGTGTTTGAATGGGTAATGCTCGTAATGAGCAGGTGGCTTAGCCACTGTATGAATGTGTGTGCAAACGGGTGAATGCAGACTTGTGTTGTAAAAGCACTGCAAGTGTTCGTCAGACTAGAAAAGTGCTATATAAATACAGTCCATTTACTATTTATTACTGTTTTACTTATCAAGGGATGGGATGTTTTTTTTTTTCAGCTGCAGAACCTTCATAACATAACCTTCCATTACAGGGCTGCAACAAATAGTTCCTTGGTAAACATAGTTTTACTACAGACACTTTTCCCATTACTTTTATAGTTCATGGATACGTGTAGTGCTCCTTGTTTAGTGTTGTATTATCCGACATGTCCGTGGGAAGTTTTGGTGCATGGCGCCCATATTTTAGTAAGAAGCCTCCTTGTTTTCTGATCTGATGTCGTTTTAGTTTACTTCCTTCATTTTACCTGTTGCTTTGATAAATTCAGTCTGATTTGCATTTCCACCGCACTAATACAAGGATCATGTCATACTCACCACAATTAAACAAAAACGTACTTCATGCTGAATTCATTATGTGAGTCATTATAATAGAGGTACTTCCACCTTTCCTGAATGTCTTTTACCTGGCCACTATTACTTGAGACTCGACCATACAAGCTTTTATATGAGAATTTATGGTAGACATTAGATAAAGGTGTTTTTTTTTAGATTGTTGGCATCATATAGAGAGAGACTCCACAGTCATACAGATGTTATACCCTTGAAGTCAGAAGGGAGTCCTGCTTGATATGGACTCTTACTTGCACAGACATATCCTGTACTGGGCCTATGACCTCAAAAGTCAATGTACCATCAGAATTCATATTCTGATGGCTGATGACAGATTGAAGGTCTGAATAAATTTTAAGTAATCCAGTAGTTTTTGAAATATTTCAATCTGGACCAAATTCCAGTCACAAATTCAAATTATAAGGACATTTTCTTTTGTTGTTTTTCACCTGCAGACATAAACCAACCTATGTCCGGAGTGTTTAAACCAGCTGGTTGCTTGTTCCAAGATAATGGCATCTGTAATCAAATTTAAACACACCAGTCACCAAAACACACCTTGAGAACAGAATATCTAAAAGGACAGATGGTATAAGCCTCAGAGCGTCCATAGTGGTTTGTTGTTGAGAAGCTGATGGAGTCCTTGACGTTTTGAGGGAAGAATGCAACCCATTTTGATAAACACGCCTGTTAAACTCAATATCAGTCTGTGTCACTGTGACCTGCAAAACATTCCCCTCAACACAGCTGTTGCCTTGTGGTTGGAGAATCTATTTGGAGGACAGTCGCACATGAATAGCCTTCTCTGAGACAATGCTGATTGGCCACTTAAGAAGAAAATGAGATGTTCCTTTCATACCTAATGGTAATAGTGCATCAGTAGGAGCTGTCTGACTGCACTGCACTGATGAAGTAAAACTGGGGATAAACACTTAATGCAGACAGGACGGCTGATACGTCGACTGGGCTATCATAGGTCTAATCAGCAAGGCTCGCATCTGGCTACTGATGAGTCATAACATACAAACACATACACACAGCACGAAGCTCACGAAAGCATGAATACACTTAAGAAGTAAAAGAGGAGCACAATTGACCCTTCACTAAGCCCTGCCCCTAGTTACTGTTGCCACGCCCGTTGAGCTTTACATTCTAGCATAGCACATACTGTATTTTACAATATGCATGTTTTCTCCCTGCAGTGTATGTCAAGTCCAGATGTGTGTTCTTGGGAATTTGAATTGGGACGTTTAACACTGGAGTCCAAACTCACAGTATGATAAGTTTGCAACCACAACTGTACAACTGGTCTTCACAAAATACCTCAACTCAATGGCCTTTTTGAATAATAATAAAAATAATAAAAAAGCTTTTCCACATTGACTGTGATATGCATTCAAGAGTAAAAATAAAATGAAATTGAATATGCACCACACTGCCTCTGTTCATTTTCATTTATATATTTTTATAATTTTTATTAAAATATGGCAAGATCTGTAAGGACACCAAGGTCAGCAGAGACAGCCCCCTTAGTGACAATCAAAACATGAATCTTCTTCAGACAAACTAATGAGGCAGCAGCGTACCAGATTTTCACTTGGACACCAAAGTTTTCAAAAAGAATATGTTCAAAATGCTACTGAGATATTAGTAAATTACCAAAGGGCAGAAATAAGGGATCGAGTGTTCTCAGTGAGGATGACACTGGACAATGAATAACTGTCTTTACTCATCCTGCGAATTTCATATCTCATGTTCCATATTAATCTATTAGTATTTTATGTTACATACTCTTTGCACTTGTTTTCATTTTTTCCTCTATGATGTGCAATTTTTTCATATGTTTGTTGGATTTTTCACCTCAATTGAATTGTACCACCACAATGCAAAGCAAAACAGAGGAAATCCAGTTGAACCACCACAGAATGGTACTGTAGCTTGATATTACCTTTTCAATTAAGACATTTTCAAAACCAACCAATCAATAAAATCACCTAATCATACACACAGTGTAAATCTAAACGTAGATATTTTGATATAATGGTATTATAAATTGAGTAATGAAGAAAACAACAACAGCAACAAAACCCACTGGACTGTCACCTCACATGCGACTTAGAAAGTGAACAGAAAAAACAAACAAACAAACATACAAACAAAAAACCATCAGGTTAAAATATTCCTCCATATTTATTCGTGTTTGGTGAAAGCCACATCACTGAACATGCAATATGTCAAACAATATGTTTTGCACACATCAGGAAATCTAAAGCCATCACTGCAGACAAAGGCAGAAGAGGGACTCAGCATCTGTTGTAGAATAATCTACATGAGAAAAGACCACTGCAGCCCACTCCTCCCCTGCCCCCCATCTGCTCTCCATCCTACCCCCTCTCCTCTCCCCTCCCTGTTGGCTGACAGAGGACTCCACCTGAATGACATTTACAAATTACCCGGCCCAGAGTGCTCGGTCCCCTGACCCGTGAGCCTCTGCTCAGCACCCGGAGAGACTCGCCAGCGTTTTGTCATATAATTACTGCAAATCCCCTGAAAGTATCCCCCCTCCAACCACCCTCCACCACTGCTACCACCCCCCGACACACATGCACACACACACACACACACACACACACACACACACACACACACACACACACACTGCATTCCCTCCCCTAGATGTATGCAGACAAATGCATGTTGGTGTATGAGAACAAACTTGCAGAGCTGAATGTTAATATGTGATGAGCCACTATCTGAGTGACCATCATCCTGACAGACTGCAGGCCAGGAACTGTGTCAGCTGCAAATAAAGCAGAGAAGTAAAAGAACATGAGCCAGTAAACATTTGATGGACACAGACATGTAAGAGTAGTAAACTGCTAAAACTCATGAATCAGCTCTTTGGCGCAGATTACAGGCAGTTGACCAAAACACCATCAACTGTTATTTTAACAAATTAATCTAGAATATTGTGGGATAAATTATTATGTCCCCTGATCAGTATTTGGGCAGATGATGAAATCAGCTGTAAGGAAATGGTGTACGAGAAATGATTGCATTGTTTGGGAGAATTGGAAATACAGAGCACTGCAAGGCCCTTCAACAATACAAAAATGAAACGAGACTGTATAAAAATTGATGAGCATAATACACACAGGAAGATGCTGTAAAACACTGAACACTGTTTAGGGCCACTGACTGGCTTTAGCAGCACATTTCCATTGTAGAATTCTATGGAAATTCAAAGAAGAATCTCAGGTCAGGTTCAGGTAATGGAAAGTCTGGGGTCACAGGCTGTTAAGTTCTCTTGATGGTCCAAGTTGGACCAAGATGGAATATCCAACATTTTTTCAATCCAACACTTTAAATGTGTTAGCCTTGTAACAGACTAGCAAGCATCACTAAATAGGCCATACTGTAAATCACAGGCAGTGAAATTTGACATCAACTCTATCGAATGTCACTGTGTTCCCGTTGTTGTTGTTGTTGTTGTTGTTGTTGTTGTTGTTGTTGTAATCCAGTAAACATCAGCATCAGTTTGCCTCATGAACACATCCACCTGCAAACAAGAAAAAACAGTTTGACATGAGTCTTGACAAAAATAAGTAACTGAATGAAGGATCTTTTTTCTGTTGAATCATCTGTTCATCTTTGCGGTAATGACAAGAGACTCCAGCAGAAACTGCTAAGAATTAGCTTTTTCCTTGCCTGCCTTCCTGACTCTTGTTTCTCTTGTGTATGTGCTCAGGTGCCTTGACCTCACCTGTCTCCATCCTTGCCCTGTCTGTCTGTGTCTTGGAAAAGTTCTGGATCAACACCCGGCTTGCCTCCTCCTCATCAAGACCTCCCTAAACTCTGGAAACCCTCGTCTGTCTTAGTTAGCTCCTGATATAAGTGATCATTAAAGACGTTCAACCTTTCTTTGGTCTCTGTCCTCTCTGCTTGAGTGTGGCATTTCGGGTTCCGTACTTTGCCAACCTTAACAACTGTGACTGGTCTATCAGGATTATACTACAATGGTTCAATCTACTTCAAAGAACCAGCAGAACTTGTGTGTGTGTAGCTACTGAACATAATGTAATATAACTATACAGTTCTAAAAACAAGATTTAGTTTTGGTGGAAAGTAACTAAGTATATTTACTCAAGTACTGTACTTAAGTGCAAATTTGACATGTACTTTGAGTGTTTCCATTTTATGCAAGTTTATACTTCTTCTATACTGCTCGACAAAGTTGTACTTTTTAGTTAATAGCTACTTTTCAGGTTACAATTTTTCATACCCTTCCTGTCCAGTGAAAACCATGTATCTCTAAATGTTTTGACTTTGAATTTTTGTGATAAACTGATGGATTAAGTGTTCCTTTCTGGTTAGCAATGTTCACAAACTTCACTGGCAACAAACGCACAAAAGCGTTAAGCTTTTGCTGTTCACAATGGTTGGACTCAATGATGCAGATGGGGAGGGAGAGAATGGGTGAAAGAAAGACAATTTATTGACATGCAAAAAATAAAGAACTAAACAGCCGTTGAGAGTAACAAACTGGAAACTGGAAGCAGAGCAGAACAACTGAGGCTGGATGTGGCTGGCAGGTACTAAAAAAGAAAAGCACACTAGTAAGTCAAAGGGCAAAAGGGTAAAACAAAAGTCCAGGGAATCAAGGCAGGAATCAATGTCCAGAATATGTCTAAATCCTCACAAAGAGAGACGTTAGGCACAGCAGGAATCAGGACAATCTGGCAACCATTGCAGGAGAAAGCCAGGCTATATACTGTTGGTCTAATGAGTCTGATGCTCAACATGTGCACAGGTGATGAGGCAGGTGAGAGCAGGGAGTGAAGAAAACCACGCTTTGTGATGAACAGTGATGCTACAAATGTGATGAACTTATAGAATATGATGCACATATATAGAATTAGCTCAACTTCAAATACTGACAGCAAGAGTAATATTAATCCCATAACATCAGATATAATTGTAAAACACCGCCAGGCACCATTTTACTGCACAATAAATAATTTTACTTGTGATACTTTAAGTACGATTTGCTTCTAAGATTTACACACTTTTACCTAAGCAAGGTTTCAAATGCACTTTTACTTAAAGTGGAGTATTTTCTGTGAGGTACAAGAGCTTTTACTTCAGTACATGATATCTATGCTTAAATGAATAGCATGTGTCTTGTATGCATTTCAGTGACAGCTGATTGTAACTGAATGAACATGTTTGTGGTTTACCAACAAACCAGGCTGACATTAGAAATTATGCACCAGTCACATTATTTGTGAAATCACCGGCCCTGTCCGGCTTTGAGTGACTCCCTGCTGCATTCTCTCTCTTCCTCTCTCTGTCTCCCTTGCTGTGTGTGCTCAGGAGCATATGTATCTGTGATGTTTGCATGTTGCCGGATCTTTGTATCTATCCCTTGATTGCCCACGAGTAAGAAAATGCAAAGGATAATCTAATTGAACAGCTTTAAAGCGCGTGGTCCATTTCATGTAGTCCTTTGGAACGGCCCTCATTTCGCTGTTGTTACCCAGCCGAGCGTGTCTGTGCTGAAGGTCAGCTGTCTGCCACTGACAGCATGCACAAAATGTAAAATCAGGCTCTCCCTCCCTCCCTCCCTTTCCTCCCTTCCTTCCCTCTGTGTTTCGCCCATCTTTCTTCTTTTCTTGAGCACTGATCCCAGGCCTAATGCAAACACACATCCAAGAACATAACCACAGACTGCCCAGTTTGAATGTGTCTGTACTGTTCGTGTGTGTTCATGTCAGGTTTGTATTTTTGCAGGCAGGTATGGGTGTATTTATGTGTACGGGTGTGTGTAAGTGTAGGTTTAGCAGTGCAGTGTTTGTGACTTTACACTGTGTTTCATGTTAATTGATTTTCTGAAGCATATTTCATATTTGACATGATGTTTCCTTTGTTTGCGTAATATTTATTTATTTATTTATTTATTTGCATCTTTGCGTGTGGGTTTACATTTTTCTTTTCTGTAAAAAAACAAACAAATACAACATGTGGGGTCAATGTGATGCACAAGGACAGTCCCAGTACAGTTCAGTCCGCTCTGATGTTGATACCAACGTTAGTTTCAGTGAGCATGATTTCTCTCTTTTAACTGTTGGGTAAAAGCCTCCACATGTCTCTGTGGACAGGTTTTCTGATCTGACAAAATGATAAATTCAGATTTAGAAGTTGTGGTCAGGAGGGGCCATAATTTCATTATACCTACAAAATTGTTATCAGAAATCTCAGACGTTGTCTGAAAGTGTTCATATGTGCTGCCTGCACTGTTTTGTGGAACCAGCTCAGAACCGTTTCCAAAGCTTAGTAGGAGATTTTGCCTTGTTAGAATCAGAGTGTATCTTAGTGGTGTCTGTTCATCTGTGCCATACTTTGGTCTACAGCATTGACTCTGGGTATCATGTTGTGAAAGGTCACCTTTAACCCCATTTCAGACTGTCTCTTCCACTGCCTGGGAGACTCTGATGATTACCATAGATGATATTCCTATATTCAATTGCATGTCGCTATTAGGCCTTTTATTATCTCTGTTTAGCTCATTTTAGTTACTCTATATGACTTATTTGGTCAGAATATGTACCATTGCTTCCTTCTGTTCTTTCTGTTCCCCTTGAATAAGTCGTTAACCTGCAAATAAAAAGACAAAATATAATTAGTGTTATTCCAGACTTACCTGCAATGTTCTCCCCCTGCTTCAAACGTACCGTTATTATTAACACCTTTTTATGAAAGGTTATGAATTTTTAAGTGAAAAATGACTTGTGCCAGTGCCCTGGAGCCAGTCTCCTTACCTAACCCAAATTCACCATCGCATTGTAACATCATACAGCTGATTTATTAACAGTGATTTGTAACAGGCTTAGAAAGCACAGGCAAATGGTAAATGGACTGCATATATATTTAGCAGTCTTACCGACCATTCAAAGCGCTTTGCTACACAAACCAGCATTCACCCATTCACACACACATTGATACTCTGGTGGCAGAGGCTGCGATCCACCTGTTCATCTTGCCCAAAGCTACTTCGACACAAAGACTGCAGGGACCAGGAATTGAACTGCTGACCTTCTGATAAGTTAATGACCGTTTTACCTCCTGACCACAGTGATGTCGTCCTGTTCATAGGATTCAGATCAGAAAACACTTCTTTGTGCTTCTATAGGGCATGGACTTAGTGTGGTTTCTGCCTGCTGACCCCTTATTTTCGACCCCTCAGTCTTTTCCATTTCCCACTTTTCTACAGGAAGCATGCAGGATTATCTTCCACGCTGCAGATGAGACAGTCCCAATGGCCTCCTATAACCAAACCCTAACCTATGCCTTAACCACAGACACAGAGGTCAGCAGTATGGGCTACTACACAGAGAAAGAAACAAAAAAAACAAAAGAAGATGTCACAGGTGACAGTGGCCTGAGAGAAGTGGGCTCTAATGTGATTTTTTTAAAAAAAGAAAAAGAAACAGAATACTGCAACAGTACAAATGTCAGCTACCTGGAGGCATGATTCTCCATCAGTACCCCCATCACCCTTATTTCCCACGGCTATGATCACTGGGTGCACCAAATGTAGAAATTTTCCATTTCTTTACATAGTGGCTTGGATTAGCACAATGTGAAGGATGACGAGCCATTGTAGTCGTGTCATATGTTACCTTTCCTTCATCTGGGTCCAACTAGATGGTATCAGAAGCTCACATGTCTTCTGATGTCCCCATCTGTGTTGATTTGCTATTGAGAAGAGAAGATGTGAAGGGATCTGCAGGTGAGTCAGGTGCAGCTGCTGCATATCTATCCAACTCTCTGTCTCGTTACGTCTCCCCTCAGCTCTCCCTGTTTGTCTCAGTCGGTGTCTCTGTGCCACATACACACCCCTCTGCCTAGTATTTAAGTCTATTCACCATCCCTCTGAATGAGATCTCCCATCAGAGAGAGTAAACAGTGTCTGGCAGAGAGACAGAGAGGCATACAGAATGGAGGATTCACTCGCCTCTATTAGCATCTTGTTTGTCTCATAGGAGAAAAGAGAGTGCCAGAGTGGAGGATGCTGGGATAGCCTGCTTCAGCTGACGGCTTCTCCTCTGCTTAGAGCCATATGGTTCAAGGGCCCAGAGTCCCTCATTTTTTCTGTCTTTGCATTTCAACTTATTATCACCCATGACAGGAACACGCCTCTCCGAGTAGAGCAAAAAGATGTCAGCTTTCGCGTCCTCCTCAAATTTGTATGTCTTTAAATTTCGTTCTATTCCTCTCAAGAGCAAAAAACTTCAGATCATGAGTCTACAATGGCCTTGGCTCACTCTTCAATTCACAGAAACGACTCTCTAGCTCTCATGAGCATGTGTGAACTTGCCGTTATCTGGCGCTCGTTTAATTTCACGATACTTTTTGAATGTATTTTTCTTCCTTTCTTTTTTTAATGCTTAGATTTGAGAAAGTCTTTGATCTATTAATGTTCTCGCTCAAACACTCTCCTCGCTCCTACAGATGAAATACTTGAAAGCAGCACAGCCAACTAACTCCATTATTTGTTTTACATCAAAAGTTTCATTAATTATTCCATTAGCTGAAAGGCAGGGGCTGCTGTGAGAATGTGACAGAAACACAGTGCATGTAAGGGAACATTCTGAAGGGGAGTATGAGCTCACTGGCTCTCCTCCTCCACTTTTTTTTTATTTCTGAAGGAGGGACGAAGGTGAGCTGCAGGGGGAGAAACCACGGTTTGATCGATATGTTTTTCGACTCCAGTATAGTATTAATGTTTTGAAAAGTCAAAATCCTTTGCATAGTGTTATTATACAGTTGGGTGTTGAACAATTGATGGCATAATGTTACAGCAATAAAAAAAGGTTTCTGGCTAAAACTAAAACTCAGATCTACATCCACCTAAAATTTTGTTAAAATGTATTTCTGCATTTTCACTTCTATTAACAAACTATGCACTTTGCCTGTGCCGTAATCTTTGATTGAAGCCTGATTGCTATTTTGTTCTGATATCTAACACGGTTTTTAGTATGAAAAGTTTGGATAATTTTCGTATACATATATACATATGTATATACACATATATACACATGTACACCTTAATACCAAATTAAAGACTTCAGGGGCTTTGATCTTTGACAGTATAGACAGATGTTTTATTTTCACTGAACTTGACTGAACTTCTGATCAAAGTCATTCCATCGGCTGAACTGGATTTAGTCAATGACAACTGTTGAAATTTTTGTCTTTTTTAGTCATCAGATATTGAAATTTCAGTCAAGTTGTAGTCTCGCCAAAACATTTATTTATTTATTTATGTTTTTGACATTTTACTCAAACTAATGTTACATAAGGTTTCATCACACCATTATCTGGTGGAAAAACAGGCTGAATGATTATCTATGCTGCTTTGTAGAAAGACTCTGGTCTAGTTGTCTGGTGGTATAAATCTGAGGGATACAATTCATGTTGGTAAAGTCACTTTTGGTGCTGGATGATGACGGAGTCATCTCATTGTCTGGTCTTGGTCATGGAGAAAAGGTCACTGATGAATGTACTTAATTCTTCACAAAATGAAGACTTGTCTGGCTCATGATGGACAGTTAAAAAAATAGGATGAAAGTGAAAACCAGAGATATCGTCTCTTTAATTCCACACATTAACATTTACATTACCCATAATTCAACTTGAGTGCCAACAGTTTGGCTAGAGATGTGGGTGTGTTATACTAGCAGCGGCTGATGGAGCTTTGAGCCACGAGGCTCAAGTAGAAATGAGGACTGGACAGCAGAGGTCTGGTAAGAGCACTTCTTTCTGACTCCACGCCACTGCATTTTTTTTTTCAACCTGTAGTCTTCAGCCCCAACATATGCCGATGTAAGTGACATCACATGGGGACATTCATCAGATTTGACACTGCTACCTCTAGAGCCACAAAATGCTTTCTATGACTTTTTTCACATATGCAGCAGTACTCCCCAATACCCGTATACAGACTTTGATGTATAAAATCAGTGGAATTCCCTTATAATGGTATACTATTTTGTATTCTGTCTCTGTTGGTCTACTGTGACAGGATGGTCTGGACAGCATTTAGACAGCCTTTTCGCATCTCCAGCATGAGTGTGCTCAAGATCAGATGGAGTTTTCAACCAACAGCACCACTTTAGAGCTGTGGTATAGCCATCAGCGCTGAACACTGTCCTGTTGTTTAGCTGAAACAACATTAAATGGCGCTGTAAAGATATGATTAACATTGTTTTATGGATCCCATTATCTGCTCTTATGATGATATATTTTACTGATTATCTGATTTTCTGCTGTTTCTGTACAACCATGACTTTTCTTCAAGCTAAGCTACTTAGATACACAAACAGCCTGCAAACATTTGCCAGTCTTTTTCCAACACTGGAGTGCACATATGTGTAATATATAATAATAATTATTTTTCCTCACAAATTTTAAACAGGTTACATAAAAAGATTATTTGGCGTTGTTCCATAAAAGTGTTCACCAAATTCAGACTTCAACAAACATGTTGTCTAATCAACAATTCTGAAGTGAAAATGTTAATGCAGGTGCACAAAATGTTATCATCACTTCAACTGTCAAACTGCTACATATGCACCCAACTACATGAAGTACGGCATAGGTCAAACCACGAAGGAACAGATCCAGTCACAGTTTGTGTGATACTCTCACCTTTGTTTTTACTTCACAAAGCTCGAGAGCTTTCTGCAGAATGGTGGAATTGTTATGTCACTGTATCTCTACATCTGATCTAATGAGTATAACTTGTATGTGAAGAACAAAATTTGCTTCAGTTCATTCCATGTCATTGAAATCACGTGATCCAAAATTGTGTGTTGTAATAACAAGTCATATTTTGACACACTTATTTGGCAACAGATCAACGTTAGGATTAGTTCAGGTTCAGGTTAAGGGCAGCTTGTGTAGCATTGATAAATTCTATTAAAACCCATTGAAATACATCATATTCCTCTCTCAGTTGCATTTATTTAAACACAATGACAATATCAGCCTTGTATGGGTAAAGTGCAGTAATAGGTGTGGCTGAAAGACAGTAGTTTTCCTCCAGGGAAGAGGATGAAACAGAGAAACAGGGTGGTGACAGGCAAGGTCGAGCAGAGGAGGAAAATCTAATATAAAAATGAAAATGTAAATGTGTTGATGGAAGGTGGTGGTCGGGGGGATAGTGGTTAACAGGTTTTCAAGCCAACCCTAACTACCTAGGGACCCAGATTGTGATCAGTAACAGTAGGCTGGTGACGAGGCTCCTTTGAAATGCAGAGCGGCTCAGTGCGTAAATTGGAGTCGCCCCGGCAGTGCCACCAGATGACACGTCCAGCGCTGGTCCCGGGGCCACAATGCTGCAAGAGGCGACGACTCGCACAATACCTGGATCCTTTCAGATGATAATGTCCCCGTCAGAGCAGCTCATCATTTTGATTTTGATTTTTCTGCCCCTCTCTGTTCTCACATGTCAACTCAGGCCTGATGAACAACACCAGTTGTTTTTTTTTGTGACTTTCTTTAAGGTGCATTGCGATTATGAATCCATTAGAAGCGCAGATGAACTTATCTTGCATCATAGTCATTCACATTGTAGAGGAAGTACACAGGTCATTTACATATGTTAAAGTAGCAAAAACATATAAATAATGGGAGGCCAGGAGAGAGATGCAACAAAGGTTGACTGGGACCAGACACTGGTGACACTGCAATTCATGGTCAGCATGTTAACCCTTAGACAATGGGCGTGTGGTATAAAAATACTCTACCTAGAGTACTACATAAATATTAGCAGTAAACTGCACTTAAATGTATGCTTCTTGATGAAGATTTATGTGAAATCCAATACTACTTGTAGGATTCAAATTGTGAAGCCATGCAGAAGAAATTAACAAGAAATGATGACTGTATGTATTGTAAATGTGATGCAGAAGAAAAGAGGCACTTCATGCACACATTTCAGGTGATGCAGAGGACATACTGGATCATGAGCTCAGTGTTACACAATACACAATACTGATGACTGTTCTGTCGCCATCTCTGTTAAAACCTGACATAATTAATCCTCTCAGCCCACAGCTGTGTGGATGCACTGAAACTTTAAACAGTAACAAACACTGGACACACACATTTAAAAGAAGTATGATGGTAATATAATCTTCCTGCTTTTTCATTCTCCAAACTTTTATGTGGAATGTTATTCAAGCATTTTTTCCCTCATTTTATTTTCCCTGGCTGATGCTCTCTGACAAATCGCTCTCAAAAGAGGAAGTAGAAAGCCAATAGCGCATCTCTCTCACATTTCCATGCTATCAACAAACTATAATCCACAGCTGTCTTCCACTTTGTCTCCACCCTTCTATCCTTTGTTCCAGCAGGCTCCAGGGCCTGCTGTGGCTCTCTGTCTCTGCAGATGAGCATACACTGTGGCTGTTCCGCTAACTTACCAAACCAATCCCCTCTTCCCATGTTCCTCCACTCTCAACCTCCTTCTTCCACACTCTATTACATGACAACTCATGTTCCAACACATGTTCCTCAGCCTTCTGCGTTTCATTGTATTTCACACTGCCTAATCGTAGCAGTCATGAAGCTGCCTCTTATTGAGCAGGTCCATGAAAATAATATCTAGTGATTTTCCCTCACTTGGCTTATGTAATTGGTTCACCCACAGTGTGGAAAGATGGTGATGGACACTCTAATCATGTTGGAGAGTGAAGACAAGAAATCCTCTTCTGGTGGAGATGGAAGAGAAGCTAAATTCCCATCTACCATGGCTAGAAACACACATGGCTTGAAAGAAAAGAGAAATAACTGCTAACAGTGTGACAAGAATGTACACCTAAATATTTTTGGTTACTGGCATGACTGGAAACGCTATGAAACCAAGTATGCTAACAGGGATCTTGCTTGGACCCGAGCCCCTCCTCCCTCACCTCCACCGTCCCCTATTTCAGGACTACCACTTGCCTGTGGGCCCTGCATATAGATGGAAAGTGACACTGTGATTGTGTGTGTGGCCTGACCATGCTCAGATGAGGGTGTCACTTCTGCCTAGCCTGATTGCCACATTCGGCGGGCACGGTGGTGAGGAGTTAAATTGAGGGAGAAAAGGTCAGGAGCCAGTGGTCATCTGCTCTCCCTCTCTCTCCCCCAAATTACTTGTCCTCCAGGAGGTGAATGAAAACAGACAGAGCCCGGCCTGGGCACCTGGAGCCTGGGAGATGATCTGTGGGGGCCACTGGGAGAGGAATGTGAACGAGGGATGGGGGTGAAAAATAAAAGAGGAGGACGACGGAGTTGGGGGAGGATCAGCTGTGTGTGTGAATGAGAGAGAGGAGCTGGTAAAGGTGTCAGACTCACGAGACAGATGAGTGCACAAAGCAGGCAATGCTGCTGTAGGAAAAGGACAGAAGGTCAAGGCAAAAGTGGAGTCCCAGAGATAGCGGTGGAGCATCTGAATGCAAGGTGGAGGTTTCACTTCAGCTGTGTGTCTGTGGCAGAATCTGGGATGCAAATCACAAACTATGGAAATTCAACTTTGTGTTTCCATACTTAATGAGGAAAACAGAACATGCAAAAAACACACAGATATGACACTCTGGAACTAGTTCTTGGTTAAAGGATAGATTCAGATTTTTTTCAAGTCTGTCAGTGCTCACAGATTCCATTGTAAGAGAGCGTGGGACAATTAGTTGAGACTGCTCTGTACTGTTCTATCCTTCCACTATGGCTAAGCAAGGCAACACATGAGGAAAGACAAAGGCCATGTTTCATGATAAGACAGGAGGATAACCATGAATAATGCTGGTATGGTCAGAAGGACTGATTACAGTGACTAAACAGTGTCCTTTGACCATTCAGCAGTCAAAATCCAGATGAGAGAAGGTTTGAGTAGATGAAAATGTTAATATGTTTGTTGTCACCTTCAATTATAATAGTGCTCTCACAGCAGTTTGAGAGTGGTGGCAAGTGCCACGTAGACTTCTTTCCCCTAAATTTTGCTTCAAAAGCCACAAACAGTGTCCATAATTCTGATTGGTGGAGCATGTTCAGGTATGACTGGAAGCTTTGCGGACAGTATACGACACTCAAAATCTACTCATTCTCTTCTACGTGTCTTTGGAATTGAAATGACTGAATTCATATTTTGATTTACAGGTGACTTGTTGTTACCTGAATCAAAAGACACTTAAACTGAACAATCAAATGTAACATAGTGGACTAAAAATATACATCAGTCTGGCTTACATGCTTTAGTTTTTCTGTTCTGTTTTGTAATTTGTCATTCTCCCAGTTCTAATCCTGCGTCCCTGTGTCAGTCTTTTGCAACATATCAAAATACATTTTCTGAGTATTTTTATCACAAACACCTCCTTCTCTCTCCCTGTAAGACATTACTTAACCCCACCCATAAGGAAGGAAACCTTAGAGACAGGCTTGAAGAAAAAAAACAACAACTTGCCTTTAATGTGCAACAGCATTCCTGAAGACCTTTTGACACCCTAGTGAAACTGACAGTCGAAGCATCACTCCTATTAAAAGTAACTTTTTCCATTTTAGCCTACATTTCTCAGTAGGTTCGAGATTTGAATCCAAAACATGTCTTGCAGTGGGCCCCTCACACACTACATGACATGCTGACAATTCAAATAATGGATTAAACCTGTTGAGTGTCCTGTGTGGCTTGACCTATTTTGGGCACATAACTGGAGAGTCTCTGTGATCTTGGAGATCCCTGGTCATGGCTAGACTGGAGTTCTAATTAGTTTTTATATTGTAGGCCTGTAGTGTGTTTCCAGCTTGAGATACAAGATGATGCTTTTGTTAATAGAGCATTCACAGCTCTTGCATTTTTGGAGTCATCAAGTACTCCCAAAAAGTATTCCATTAATCATGGGTGTATTTTTTCTATATATATTTTTTTAAACAATGATCAATTCTCATCAAAAGGGTCTCAAATACAATCCTAGCATTAACTAATGTAGCAGGGACCAGCCTAAGATTCGGTGAAACACTAGAGTCCTCGACTGGCTCTGAGAGGCTGTTGACACCTGCCTGTTTGTTGACTGACTGCAGTAATGAGGCTGCTGTCTTGCAGGGGCAGTGGGAGTCTTTTCTTCTCTAAATACTTTCAATTGTGTTCATTTAACATGGCATAATGAAGAAAATGATTGATCAAACAAATCTGTCTGCTCTGGTATTTCCACACTGTTGGTTGTAGACAAGCATTGACATGTACAGCCATGTTTCTTTCTGCGTCTGCCTCTTGCTCTTGCTGCATGTTTGCTGCTTTAGCGCCCCATACTGCACGATGTTAAAATCTCGAACGACAACAATGACTTGTCAACAAGAACGACCGACAGCGCCACAGCTCCATATCAGCTGTAGAATAATTGCCACTGCTTCATTACTGCACTGTGCTAAAACCACAGATGAGCGATTGATCTACATTGATGCACAGCGTCAGCCAGTGGCTTTGATAGTCGACTAGCCTGTGAAATCCCTACTTGCTTACCTGAAACAATGATGCAAAGGGTAAAGGTTTAATCAAAACATGGGGTGAATTTTTTTGTCAATTTTAATTCTGTCAGATACCCTCACTGGCAGCAGCGGTGGAACATAATTACGTACATTGACTGAAGTAGTGAAGATCTGAGGTATCTGTTCTTATTTGAGTACTTTGATTTTATGCTACTCTATATTTTTTCTCTACAAAATTTCGGAGGTAACGATTGTAACATTTACTCCACTGCATTTAGTTTACAGATGGAAATACAGTAAAGTAAAATATGTGAGCTCCATCACAACATTCTTGTTTTCCTGCAGGACTCTGAGAAATCACTCAGATAATCGCTCTGTTAAGAAATTATACAATAAAAGTGACTCTTCACACTCCTCTACTATCTGGGGTTGTGGTAATTCTGTGCAGAGTATGTGATCTAAGCGTCTAACCATCCTGCAGAGCAGATGCCGCTCGCTGCAGATCCCGACATGTGCTGTCTTGCTCTGTCTCCATTAGGTGACGCTGTGAGCCAGCTCCTCTCTCTGACACCGTCCCATGATGATGTGCCTTGCATCATATACAGTATGACACAGCTGCCAGCGTCTGGTGGCGTATTGGTGTGCACCCATGGGTCTGCTGATGCAGAACTTGGGGCTTACAGTACAGGATGGCTAACAATTAAACTAAAATGGCATCCTATTGCTGTCCGGCCACTCTTTTGCACTGGGGCAATTAACCTGCTAATAAGTCCCCACAAGTCTCCCTCCTCATTCAAGACACTTGCACACACACACAGAGAAACACATGCAGCCTCTTCCCTCCCTGAGCTCATAGCCCCTCAGGCCATAGGAGAGCCATTGAATTAGAGGATGCTAGCAGAGATAGTTTAACGTAATGAACCATCAAGACGACGACTATTAAAGATGATTTGCAGTGTTCCAGTGCAGAGAGGAGATAGGAAGAGCGACTTGAGTTTTGGCTGACGATAGTGTTAACTCTTTATTCTCTCATTGTTGGCTAGATAAATATCAGAAGGCCCTTTTTCTTCTCTGACATGATAAATGGAGCAAGTTGATCTACACAGTTTTGAAGAGTGCGGGTAGGTTTTAGAGACATGGCACATTAGACCACTAAACAGTGTTTTCCCACCATGCATCTGAGGGAGGCTGTTGCACATAAGATAAGCTACAGAAAAGAAAATTAGGGACACAATTTTTTCAATATGGGATTGTTGCACAGTAAAAACTACTTTATTGATTATTGTTTTCACTAGACATCCAAAAATAAGGTCTCTAAAATCTTTAATTATTTAGATTTTTCATGTTTTAGTTGTTCAACCAACTGCTTAAGTGTTTCTTGACATCTGGGAAATCCAGTGGTTTAATAGTTATTCAAAATAGTTCAGTCTTGAAAATGGAAATAGTCGTTTGGATAAAATCATTTTGGCCACAAGGCAGTGTATCCACAGCCTAGAATTTTAAAAACAAAAAGTCTCCTGAAATCTGAAGAATCTCACAGTTTTCTGTTCTGCTGTGGATAACTTCAATTACTTGTGCATGTTGATGTTAGTGACTGTTGGGCTTGACTTTGGATCAACACTAAGCTTTAATCAGTCGATGTCTTCTTGGTCAGATCCTGAGTATTATGGGATGACATATTGTCAGAACATTGTAGTCAATGAATCTTTTTAGGGGGCATCTCTTTGTTGAGCTGCCTCATTTTGTTGACAAAATAATTTTTCACCCAAGGTCCACTTACAACTGAGTTTTTCGTGTTTTTGTTTGTTTGTTTTTGGATGACAACAGTGAGATGCAGTTGAAAGCTGTGGAAAAAGCCAGTTAGCAGACCTTGAGTCAGGATTATTTTGTCAAATGTAAAAAAAATAATCAACTGATTAAGCAATCAAAAAAAATCAAGAATAATTTAGTTTGATTTTCTTATGTAAACATTTAGACATTTTCAATATAAAACAAAAATCTCATAGTGATAACCCAAAAGCTCACTTCATGATATGAAATACAAAACAAAAAACAAGAGCCAGAGTGTACAACCGTTTTTTTTGACGTCAGATGGTGTCTTCATGTAATTGTTGTATCTAATAAAGATCAAAATGTCTGCGGACTTATAAGTCCTTCTTTATTCTGACATGTTAACATTTTGCAGTACACTGCCTTGTGTCCCTGCTGTGACTCCTGTTGTGATGCAGGCCTTGTTTCGCGGCTTTTATTTACAGTCGAGCAACAGAAGCATGAATGTAAAGACCGAGCGGAGCCCCTCGCCACTGACTGCAGACCTCACTCAATCTCCCAATATCTCTGCAAGCAGAAGACCAGATTGAATTCTCCTCCGGAGTCTCCCAGGATGAGAGTGGACGTCACTGGAGGATACTTCCCTCTCTGTGCCTCCTGCTGCGGCCTTATAGATGCCGCCTCAGATATGAAGGCGTCAGCCGCACTGCGGGAACGCTCTGGATTCGCCTTAGATTTTACATCTAGTCAACAGTGGGAATTCACTGAAAAACAAAGGAAAGTCCATCTGGCATGAAACGCAGCGTCCTCGGAGAGCAGGAGCGTGTTTTCTAGATTGGAGTTCTTATAGTTGATCCCCAGTACAGAGATAGTCACACAAAAGGAACAAAGTGCTCTGTGTTTGCCTCTACATTCTTTGATAATTTCCAGAGCTAATTTCTCCCATTGTCATTTCAGCTACCACTGTGGCCTATCTATTTGTGTATATGTGTGTCTCTGTGTGTGTGTGTGCATGCGTGTGTGTTCTGTAAGCAGGTTAGAAGAATAAATATTTACCATCTGTGGTGTTTTTTCCTCCCCTCTCTCTCTCTCTGTCTCTACCATGCAAGATTCCAGCACTTTTTTTTTTTTTTTTTATCAGTGCTGGAGTTCAGCCATGGGCCTTTTTAATTTTCTGCTTTTGTGTTTTTAGCTGAGATTGACAGGCTGCTCTCTCCCTGGAGCATTGTTCTATTAATCTGTTTAATATGCTAAAGAAATATTCGGGTGCTGGAACAGGCAGCCGGGGTAATGGAATCGCAGCAGGTAAAAGGGGGCTTGCATATCTGACGACTGAGGAGCAAGTGAGGCGCAATACTCGGCTTGGCGTGGCACGGTAACAGTGTTTGAACCCCTACATCCGCACCTGATGACCTTGTGTGGATAGACAGGCAGATGGTCGAAGTGCACCCCCTCATATATTGTTGCTTGAAAGCACAAAGGCTCCCCCCATTGTCGTTGCCATCAGCCACCTCTCTTCTTTCCTGTGCACATTCTTCATAAGATGCACAGTTAAAAGCAAGCCTCACTGACTTCCAGCATGCCATCTATTAACACTGAACCGAAGCGGCATGGGTGAGGGTGATGGGTAAGTGTGAAGCATATACAATGAGAAGTCACTGCCAGCCAAGCTCTATACGTTGAAAATGGTAGGTAAATGCCAATGTATAATTGTATGCCCCCCTTCCTCCCGTTTTCCTCCTCATGCCCCCTCCTGCTGAGGCAATGAGTTGTGGTTTAATTAACTCTGCCTTAATGGGTGCACAGCAAGAGGGATGTGGGGTGGAGGGGGGTTGGAGGTCGCAGGTTTGCGGCATGTGGCGTTCTGTAACAGCGCTGTCCCCAGGAGATAAGCTGGAAACTGTTCACTTCCTTCCAACAAAAAGCTCTCCCCCTTACATCCTGCCTGGGCTAAAGACAGTGAACTGTGCCGAGATGATGACAGTCCAGCTTGTAGACTGAAGAGTGAATAGCAGAGCACTAATGACATAAGAACGAGATAAGTATGCACAGGAATTCACCCTCAAAGCCTTTACCAGTCTGGCAGACAAGGTCTAACCTCGTTGTATCCTTTACGTAATGCAAAGAGCGTAATGTGCTCATACTCTGACTTAGGTTAAGCTTTTGATCAGGCTGTTATCCTGGACTGGCCTGGGGATAAAAAACAAAAGAGTCACAACTGGATTTTTGGAGCGCGATGACACTTAGAGCAAAGATATTCTGGGGGGAAGGATTTGTCGTTTTTTCTTTTCCCTGAACTGACAGAGAAGACCTCAAATGAAACAAAAGCCAAAACCACCATTGCCAATCATTCCTTACAAAATAATGCTCTAATTACTAGTCCAGAACATGTGTGTTCAGCCAAATGATTGATTTTGAAGGCAGATGAAAATTACAAATGCACTTAACGTCAACAGAGGCTTTTAGCTCCAACTTTTAATGAGGTGAAACTCTAATCCAGACTCTCCGCCTCTCACTCCATTCCAGACGTTACTGTCATAACACCGTGTCCAACTCAGGGATGCTGGGAAAGTGCAGCTGCCTGATATCCCCCCTGTCTGTGTTTGGCTCTATTAACACCACCCCTCTGCCTTTATCTCAGCCACGTAACTCAACTTGTATATTCACCATTTCCGAAAAAGAAAGCTACAGTGCCAAAAAGAAAATAGGAAGCCTGATGAAAAGCGATCAAGGGGAAGTTTCGAAGCTGCAAAGGGGCTTCAGATCAAAGCAAGCTACAGATAATTAGAATACATGCTGAAGAGAAGCAGACGTCTGCAGAAATCAGGATTTTAGCTGGAAAATTACCTGTTGAGCTGTTCAAATAATAAATGAGAGCCATGTATTGGTGAAGTGGAGAGACTGTGATGCAGAGCTCTGCGAAGTCAGGCTCACCGGTCGCCTTGCTTTCCCAAGGCAGCGTGACAGACATCGAAAGGGAAGAAATAATCTCACCTATTTTCAGTTTCCCTGTCTGTATTTTAGCCTGCGTTTGTGGAACTCTTCCTCTACCCCCGCCCCTTTCCCCAAGGACAATTTTCTTTTATGGCTTTATTCGCTTTTTGAGCATCTTTTGTTGCTATCTGCTTTTGGTCTTTGAGTCTCTGCTGCCTCATACATTAGATTCACTGCTCCCTTTGATATTATCTGTCATGGAAGACTTTCAGTAATCAGTTTAATGTTGCAAAGGAGTAACACGGGTCATTTAAATCCATCAATGTATCATTTTCAAATTAACTATAATCTCTTGCTACACTTACAAAAACAAACCCAGTGGGAGACAAGTGGTAGTTGCTTTTCCAGTGGCACTGCAAACTTAAGTGTTTCTCAGAATTAAAACCACATTTCCTATAAGCTTCAAAACATCCTTGTGGATGTCACTACGCAGTCCTTAAACCTTTCACTCCTTCTACCATCATTCATTCATCTTTCATTGTTTTTATTGATTTATTTTTTCACAGTGAAATAAAATCAAAATGGAGCAGGAGTCATAAAGTGGTGAGCCTAGCTTAGCATAAAAAGTGGAAGGGAAACAGCTAGCCTGGGTCTGTCCAAAGTTAAAAAATATACCCATACACCCCTCCAAAGTTTACGACTTTACACACCTTGTTCACGTAAGCTGGTCACAAATAGAAATTTTCACAGTCATGTGGCCAGGTTGTCCTTAAACATAGCAGGACACTACTTTAAAATAACTGTCGTCATGCCTTTCACAGTGACAATGCTATCACACTGATGTTCGGCAAGTATAATGTTTTGTAAACACAAAGTACACCAGAGGTCAGAGAGCAAAGCTTTGGACAAAGTGAATTTTGGCCTTAAGGTGGTGCTAGAGGCTAAAACCAGGGTTTAATAAAATTTCCTACTGAGGGGAGTACAATCATCTGAACCAAATTTCATGGCAATCTGGCCAATAGTTGATAGTTGTTGAGATATTTCAGTCTGCGGTGGAGCGGCTGGCTGACCGAAATTGCCTTTGCTAGAACTATGCTGCTAACATGGTTTAAAAGTGCTTTTGTATTGTGGAATACACACACACACACACACACACACACACATATATACATACACACACACACGTATGTTTACAATTTTGTACTTTTCTGTAGCCTTGTGCTTGCACTAAAAATGAAAAAACTACCTAGAAATATAAAGATGAAATGTATGTAGATCAACTAATATTTGGTGTCTATTGCTGTCTGAATGTCGCTGCAGTCACACAAACACTATACTTGCACAGAGACACTCACTGTCGAGGTAGAAATGGACACTAGTGCTGCTGTTTCAGAAGGACTTGGCTTTGCCTCCCAGGCAGTGCTGTGGGTACCTGTTTGTGTGTTTATGCTTGCACCGTGTTTGCAGTGGCAGTCCGAGACTCTGCATGCTGTAAATGTCACCCGTCATCAGGCATTTGTGCAACGTGTGCCCTTGTAGGAAGGAGAAAGTGCCGATGTTGCAGATCCCAGCCTTTGATTTAGACACGAAAGGCAGACCGGCAGCAAACGCACTGAGGCATGAAGGTAAATTCCCATAATTCACAGTTGAAAGGTTAGCCAGTGGTGAGCTTTGCTCCTCCCTCATGATCGTTGCTAACAAATGTCACCTGATTAAAATAAGCATAGCTATACATTTTGTGTGTGAGTGTGTGCTTGCTGGTACAACTCCTCTAAAACTCATATATTGTGTTTTTGTTTTTTATCTCATACAGACTAAATGCAGTGTTTGTCTGCATCGGGACAGATGTCGCCCTGTGGCAGCTTCAGTCAGCCAATTTGTGAACAGTACAAGGGCAGCAGACACAGTGGTACATGTTCTCCATAGAGAGGGCTGAATTGTTTTAATTGAACAACACTCCCCACTAAAGACCATTAAGGCCGCTACAATCACCTTTAAAGTCATCTGTTACACTAGTTGATAATCTCACTTTATGGACAATCTCTGTAAAGGTGAGGTTCACTGGGAAACATATTAAGAAGGTGAATAAGTAACATTTACATGAGAGATTTTCAGGACTGATGCATCCACAGTCCAAAAATATGCTATACTGATAAACTGACTGACATGCTACTTCACGGTATTTTGTTTAGTTCTGTTTTAAACAAAGTGTAGCCAGGGATGCATCTGTCGTGCCAGTGTAATTTTTTTAGTCAACAAGGAAGCTGAGGTGTTTAAATCCGAATCAAAATCAGGTTTATTGCCAAATAGGTTTGTTACATTGAAGAGACTGTGGCTCAGGGTGTAGAATGGTTGTGCATTATTAATTTCAACAAAAAGAAAAAAAAAGTACTGCAAATCAAGAAGCATAAATAGAAAGTTGAAAATAAAATATGAAAGAATATCATAAAAATATGTTAAGGGCTGCAAAAGTATGCAGTGGAGAGTGTAGTAGGGGTGTTGGCACGTTGAACTTGTTCAGCTGCCACAGGAAGCAACGCCTCTGCTGGGCTTTCTTGGTGATGTTCAGCTCCCACCGCAGGTGCCCAGGAAATGGAACTACTCCACAATTTTGACTGGGGAGTTACACAGGGTGTTCGAGGTTGATGGGCTTTCCTTAAGTCCACAACCATCTCCACTGTCTTTGAAGTATTGGGCTGCAAGTCATTCTGCCTACAACAGGTCACCCGATGGTCAATCTCCCACCTGCAGATGGACTCATTCCTAACAGAAATGTGTGCAATGATGGTTGGTGTTGCCCACAAACGGGGGCTTGACATTCTAATGACTGGATGTGCAGAAAGGGTGCAGTCATCGTGGTATCCAGTGCTGACTGTCCAGGAGTCGGAGACTGCAAACAATAATTTTCTGGAAAGCAGATTTTTTTTTTCTTTTTCTTTTTTTTTTTTTTAAGTAATGTGATACCAATTAGGGAGGTGCCTTCATCTGCAGCTGCAACTTGTAAGAGTTTTTTTTTTTTTTTTTTAAAGATTATTAAGGGAGAACC
This sequence comes from Chaetodon auriga, assembly GCF_051107435.1. NCBI lineage: Eukaryota > Metazoa > Chordata > Actinopteri > Chaetodontiformes > Chaetodontidae > Chaetodon > Chaetodon auriga. The sequence goes on along the minus strand of NC_135080.1, from coordinate 26,515,060 downwards.
TTTAGTTTAGTAATTACAATTTGGGTCTTATTTTTGTAGTTTTGACCATCATTTCTACTTGGACTTGTCAAGTGTTGTGTTCTCAGATCTCAGCAATTAAGCTGGTGACTAAATTTGTTCCTTAAAGCTGCAGCAGGTAGCTTGTATAAAAGTAATTTTTTTTTTCATATTTGCTAAAACTGTCCCTATACCCAGGCAGCAGTACATGACACATATAATCTGTGAAAAAACCCAGCTCCATTGGTCCCACCTAGTGCTCCTACTGGGATTTGCAAGAATCGAATTCAAATTTTCAGGCTAAGTCTGCTCTCTTCTCAATCTTACCTACTGCAGCTTTAAGGTGTCTTGCTTGGTTTCTTGCTTGTTTGACTTTTAATTTTTGGGTGACAAACATGTTATTCAGGATATATGTCTCAGAACAACCATTAGAAACATTTTAAGTTACCATATAGACCTTACCCCTGTGTTGTCACCAAGTAAAAACTGAGAATGGAAACATAAAGAATATTGCCAACATGGGGGATAGTGTGAAGGAAAAAAGGCAGGAATGAAGTGCTGGAAAACGCATGAGAATAAATGTAGGTTTAGTTATGTGTTAAACACTAGGAGAGGAGGTGAAAACATGCCTTTATCTGTAAGAAAATGTTACTGATGATTAGTTTAATTCTCACACAGCAATGTACACACAGACAAGAGCAGTTTTCCAATTCTGCTCCTTTTATTTCTCCTGGTCACCCCCTCCTTTCTCTCCTGGAGCTAAATGAATAGCCCCCCACACAATTGAAAATATGGCATAAATTTTACATGACAGCCCCCTGGTTCATTATGGCCCATGAGTTATTAGCTAATTTGCAGCCGTGAAATTTCTAACCACTATGAGTGAACTGAGGTGTCAAGAGTTCGCTAAATGTGGTGTGTGGAATTTGATGTTTGATGGGCACCTTCTGGATAGAAATGGAACATGTATATGTATACGTAGGGATGATGATATACAGATATGTATTCTAAGCCTCTTAATATTTAAAGCAAAACAATGTGTCACATTTTTAAAGTGGTAGAAAGCTTTGACACTATATAGTATTTTGTATGAAATGCGTTTGAATTATAGAAAAATATGGAAAATATATTATGAGAATAAACTATGGTTATATTATTTATCAGTTTATTAAATTGAAGTGACTGGCATATTTGGGTTTCTGATCAAGTCATGATAATCACTGTCCATTTTGGAAAAAAATTAAAATAAAAAAACTTACTGGTTACTACCATAAAGACTCTAAACACAGTCTCAACACATCAGTTAGACTGGTGTAACAATAAACAATAAAGACATCAAGGAGACAACTAATCTTTTTATTGTTTGTCTTTAAAAAAATTACAAAGAGAATTCTGTAAGACAGGGATTTGAGTTAGGATTTAATCAGCTGCATCAACTTCTTGTGTAGTTGTTGATTTGCAGATTAATTATTCCTGTAACATCTTCCACGAGAACATCATCTCATCTGCAGAGCCTCTCTCTTGCTCCCTGTGTGTCTTGGTGGGGTGTGATTGCCCGGCCCTGTTTTGTCTGTGCCTCAGTCCCCCCTGACCCTCCTGACCTCTCTGCAGTTCCTCCTGTGTCCCAGGACTTGACTCCTGTGTTCAGTAAAGACCATGCCCTGTTGCTGCTGCTCAGCTGACATATGACTACACCATAGGCCTGCAGCCTGCAACCTGACTGATGCCAGCAGACAGAGGAGCAGACTGGAAGTGAGCTGGTTGGATGCAAGCAGATTAAGGGTTAAAAAAATGAACTTCCTGGTCTTTCGGACATCGCTCTACTCTAGAAAAAAAAATAAAAAAAATAAAAGCATACAAAAAGTATGGACCCGACTTGTTAGCAGTTGGGTCCAAGACCTCAGTACCAAAGTGCTCTGGGACGACTGTCGTTTGGTTTTTGCAAGGATGTGTATCCTTTAATTTCCTGTGGAAACATTGAGCGTCACGGTGCTCAATGTTGATGTTTACGTTAAAGTTTACTAGGTTAACCACCTGCAAAGGTCAGCTGAAATGCTACTAAAGACGTGGATCGTCTTGAAACTAGACAAGGTGCAATATAACTCTGATTTAACCACTGTTGGTTATGTTGCTTGTAGCTATTACTTTAAATATATCACCATAGATTTAAAACACTAGCTAATGTTACACCATTTCCACCACTAGCCAGCTTGACTCGTCCCAACAGCAGATGATTAACAAGACATTTTCTCCAGTGTTTTTCGGTCAATATCTTGCATTTTTCACCCATACGAACAACACCAGTTGGTACTCAATAAAAACTCCTCGTGGTGTCTTGGTTTTGATCTGAGCAGCTGTAAATGATACACTAACATCGGCATTTTGAGTGTGTGTTATAGAACCTCCTATGCAGAAAATCAGAAGAGTGACATGACGTCAGCTGCCAACAACCTATACAAGGGATAGGACCCAAATACAGACTACAAAGTCAGAGCTGCTGTTGTTCAAGTGATTTATTACAAAAAGGGCATGGTGAGGCAGGAAAAGGTTGAACCCAAAGAAATTTGTCTAAACAAGCAAACAAATCCATCAGGGAGCAGGCTAGAATCCATAAGTCCAAAAACAGACAAGGTCCAGGAAAAACTAAGCAATGAAAAAAAAAGAAACACACAAAGGAAGTAAAGCAAAACTATGACGCATGAGGAAAACTCTTTCAATATGAAACAGGAAATAACTACTAAAAACCAAAAACACAAGTTGTCAAAATTCTTTTGGTATGTATTTATATGACTCCACTAGTTCCTGTGAATGACCACATCATAAACATGACACATGCCGAAACCAAAAAAGTTTGGTTTTGCACTTGGTGCATATTTATTTATTTTTTGGCAAAACATAATTCCACCAAGTGTCAGCAATGACTTGGTCAGATAAAGCAAGGTACAGAAATTCTTTCAACAAGAAATCAATTCAAAATATGCTTGACTGAATATTTTGGCTGGCCTCTACAAGTACAGTAGATTGCACTGACACAAAGACTTTTAGACCGTTTCTGGGCCAGCATGTTGTGATGCTCTGTCCATCCCTTTGTTTCTATGTCTGAAAAACTTTTCCCTGGCAAAGTCACTCTCTCATTCTAACTCTTTGCTCTGCTCCACAATCCCATTCCTTATCTGTGTCTCCCATGTTCAAGAGGACCCTGCAAGCTTAGCTCAATCCTTTGAAAACACTGATATTAAAAGAGAGAGATGCTGAGAAGAAAGATGGTGACGCAGCCCACCTCACCCCCTCCATTTACCCTGTCTGAACCCTTTGTCCCGTTAGCAGGTGTGTGTGTGTGTGTGTGTGTGTGTGTGTGTGTGTGTGTGTGTGTGTGTGTGTGTGTGTGCTTCCTCCAACCAACCATTCCAAAGCTAACTCCATGTCACATGTGCACACACATACATAAAATTCTGAAAATACTATTAAATTCTTTGCCATTGTTGTTCTGTTTTACACACACACTGACACACACACTGTAAGAACATTAATCCTCCAATCTATATAGGCACAGGTCGCCTCGGGGGCTGGTGGGGGGATCGGAGGGGGGCTCTCCAGCATGCCGTGTGATCCCACGTTGTTTTGCAAAAATTGCAGCCTCTGATGATGGGAACTTCATTTAGCCACCACACGAAACAGAGGTGAGGGAGGGGAGAGAGCGAAAGGAGGAGAAATGAATAGAAAAGTAGGGAATAGTGCAAAAAAAAAAAGGAAGGAAGAGTGGAAGGAAGGAGACTGTGGAGCAACAGAGAAGAAAATGGGGGATAGCATGAAGGAAGAAGGGCAGGAATGAAGCACCAGAAAACTCATGAGAATAAATGTTGGCAATATTCTTTATGTTTCCATTCTCAGTTTTTATTTGGTGACAATACAGGGGTAAGGTCTAGTTAGGCTGAGGCACAAAAAAAACGCTCTCACTTTCAACTTTCTCACTTTCAACCCCTTTCAGTGGCATACATGTCTAACTATTTAGCACACACAAGCCAACATCATCAAGTTAGTGATAATAGATATGCAACGTCTGGTTAGCAACATAGGTTCGACTTTCAAAATAAAGCTTGCTGAGAATAATAATGGACATGTAGTTAACATTGGGAAACGGTTGCAGTTTGGTTAATTGTAGGCACCAAAATTACTTGGTTAGGTTTATGAAAAGACCATGGCTTGGGTTAAAAAGGTACGGTAATTATGCACATATACATAATGTTATTTCATTTACAGTGTGTAGATAAAAAAAAGGAACATTCATTTTTGATTTCACATGGGAGTCAGACACTGATCTCCTGAGTGAAGTTCTCGTGTTTGACCCATCCAACCAAAGCAACCTGCTCCAACTTGGTCCAGGTGGACCATTATCACTCTTTATATACGTCGTTTGATACACTGGGCATTCTAGAAAAGTCTATCAGGCTACCCTGTGACAAACATTTGTAAGTGATTGATTAGAACGGGTTGCTTGGTTAGTGTTAGGATAAGATCATATTTAGGCTTGAACGACCACTGCTTGAACAGTAGTTTGCTGCTTGGCAGTCATCTTGCCAAAACATATACTCGACTCTAACAGCAGTCTGCTTATAGTCTCCTTTTCCTCTCTTTTTCTACCTGGCCTCCTTCTGGCCTCCTGTTCCATTTACCTTTGTCCTCTACCACTTTCCCGTCAGCTTTTCCATGTTATCTCCATCCTTTTCTTCCTTCCCATATCCCTACCTATTCACAGAATCTGCCCATATCTTCTCTTTCAGTTCCTTCCTTCCTTCCTTCCTTTCTTTACCTCCCTCCTTTACTTTCTAGCTTTCTTGTTTTGCCCCATTTTTCTGTAGTCTCTTACCTTTTTGCTTCCTGCCTACCCCAACATAACCTTCCATATCTTCCTTCCCTCTGCACTATTTGGCTCACTACCTTTCTAATTCTTTTCATCCCTCCATACTTTCTTCCCCTCCTCCTTTCCTTAACCTTCTTCTTTCCTTCCAGCCCTTCCATAACCTCCCTCATTTTCCCCTCTTTGCTGCTCCCTGTAGGCTTCTCCTTTTGCTTCATTTTCTCTCCATTCCATTTAGCTCTGCCTCTACCTGCTGTCCCCAACAACTCCTTTCTTTCTTCCCTCCCTTCTATCCCTAATTCTTTCACCACTTTACTGAACCCCCCAGTCCTCTCTCTCTTTACTTTGCCTTTTCCCCCTTTCCTACACTTTTTCCCTACCTTCTTCATTCACCCTATTCCTTTTTCCCCTTTTCCTCCCTTGCCATCTTCCTTATCTCCATTTTCCTCCACCCCTTACCCACCCGTTTCCCCTGATATCTCCTTCCTTTTCTCCAACCTCTTTCCTGAACATGCCAATATGCTAAAATTGGAGGTAGAGGAATGGAGGGGTGACGTCCTCCAGCTGGCACCACCATGCTGACATGCCTCCTCTCAGCACCATGACTGTGGAAGGAGGGGTATGCTGTTGATCCACATGCAAGCAAATATTATGCTAAAGTGATTGGCTCTCATCAGGCTCTAACCCTGCAATGATTCTAGAAAACAGCAGAAAAGGAAGCGCAAGCCACATCTCTGTCCTCCCCTCCCCTAATTTGCATTGCATGCTAAAATGCATGAACCAAGCCCATTAACCGAGAGGCCTTGCTGTGTTTTGGTTGTAAGCAAAGGGAGGGGGGCTGTCATATCTTTTGATTTGCTTGATATGAAAACAGTGGTGGTTTGCAATCAATGGAACCTGTGGTTTATTTGGGGTGAAATGAGATTTTTTATTGGGATGTTTGCATCTCGATGCAATTTGCCAGCTTTATTGTGGCCAACCCAGGAGCATCCTCGCTTGATTTTACAGTAAATTTGTCATGGGGCCAATACAAGAGTTGAAAGTGAATATGGTTATTTATTTACATGCACACAAACAGGCATATTTTGTTAGACGCTTCTGATGATTGTTGGAATGGAGATCCCAGCTGGCTGTATATGCTGGAGCCTGGTGTGAAGGCAGCCTATCAGAATGATTAGGTAGAGGAGGGGAAGGCCTACCAGCTGCTCTACATGTCACTGCAATAGGAAATATAATTTGGGGTTCAGAAGGCACCCCAAAGGTTTGTCTCAGTTTAGCTGAATGAACTTTAATGTGTTTTTAGACAGTAATACTGAGCAGTTTTGTGTGTTTTTGGATTTGGTTTGGGTTTGTGCACTCTGTGCTCATTCACCCCAAACAGCCAATGTGCAGATGTTCTTAGCTGCAGCTAGCTATTAACAGATGCACCAACTGTGTATATATGGAGTGTCACTGTGTGTGTTTATGTGGCAGCTCAGACTGTGAATGATCTTAGAACTCACCAGGAGCTCCAGGTCTTTTATTTTCCTCCAGTCTTGTCTCTTTGTTTCCTCATGCTTCCAGGGGTTTTTCAGTCTGATTCATAAAGCCTCTGGATAAGTGCAAAATAGTCTCAAGTTAAGGCATTTTTAACTCTAATTAATATATTTGTATTCATCTATTTATTATTTCTATTTTATTTTTGTGTCAATATGGTTCTTTCCATTGACTTTATATAAAATCATCCTGGTTCTAAGATTTAATTTGCCTTCTGTTCAAAAATACTGAAGTCTAAGTCTATGTACATCCATGCTTTGTAAGAAACAGCAGCACAATGAGCTAAATGTTAGTATCAGCATGGCAACATGCTCACGCTGACATTGTTTAACTACATCAACATTAAAATCAACAGTGTTACCACGCTCAAACAATATTCCCAAATGAAAATTCATGGATAAAAAGAAAGGCATGCAACACCGCTTTCAGATCAGGTGATACACCAGCGTACAGTTCATCCAGAGCTAACCTGAAGAGGGCAATTAAGAGGGCCAAGCACATCCAGAGCCAAGCAAAGGAGTACTTCAACAAGTTCAACCCCGATCAGTGTGGTAAGCATCCAAGCTATCACTGACAACAAACCCTCTAACACCACACCCCCAACCAGCAATGCCATAAAACAATCTTTATGCCCACTTTGGCAGAGACAACCAGGAGGTGGCCATCAAGGCTGTGCTCCTTGCAGACCAACAGCCCCTAACACTCTTAAATGATCAAAATGAATGGGGAATTTACTATCAGATTTAATTTGGATGCATCACTTTCACACAAATTTGTGGAGAGGTGTTCATGATACTAAGCATTTATGAACTCCAGATTGATTCTATTCAGGAATTTGGCCAGCCATCCTTCCTCCCATGCACGATCATGTCTTGATTCATAGTGTGCATGGAGAGGGGGGTTATTCACAGACGGGCCTGCTGTCAATGTGTTTTTGTGTGTGTGTGTGTGTGTGTGTGAGAGAGAGAGAGAGCGAAAGAGAGAGAGCTGGGCCACTGGGCAGTGGAACCCCCATGGTGCACGACAGCAGCGAGGCTGAGGACGTGGGCAGCTGTGAGGACGAGAAACTGGGCAGCGGTGAGGAAGATGAGCTGGGAAGCTGAGAAGCATGAGGTCGGTGGGAGGCACACTGACTGGATTCATGCTAGCTGAATGGCCAACTAGCTGGAAGCTAGCCATCTGGAGCTTCACTTTCTTGTGGGGGCCATCCTGATAGCTAGCAGGATCCCCCAGAAAGGAGGCTCCTGGGCTGGGTGCTAGCAGGATGAGGTGTAGACTGGAAAGTTGCATGCTGGTGACTAGCATAATGCAGGTCAACTGGCTGGGAAGCAGGTGTGTTAAAAAAGTCACTGACCCACACAGGAATAGAGTTCCTCAGCCAAGGCTTTGGGGACTCTTTTCCACATGCCAAAGCCCAAGCTGCTTCTGTGTGTTCCTCACAAGGGGCCTTCTTCCAAAAATCTTTTAGACAGAAAGTCCTAAAGTTATAGTTTAGTTTATTTATATAGCACACATTAACATCAATGGTGCAAGGAGGGAACAAAGCCCAAAGGAAACGAAGATCAAATCCAGAAAACGACGGTCCAAAACAGGCAAATAGATCAAACAGAAAGCAGGGAAGAAGCAAAATCCAAAAACAAGCAAAGTCCAGGTAAAAAAAACAAATATCCAATATCAATAAAAAAAATCCCACCCAGATCAGCACCCAGATCCGCACCAAGAACACAGGTGAAATGGACTAAAAGCTACATATTTTTTCACAAACAAATATTTACATTGTTACAATAATTTGAAAGATTATATAAGCACATAAAAAGCTTTCGAAATCTGGCTTTAAAGATATTGCAAAAATACTGATCACAAACTGTTTCCAGGGGACATCGAAAAGTGCTGGGACACGCTTATCTAAAACACATGAGGCCTTTCTCAATATGCGTTCTTCTCTGTACTTGTGTTCTTGTGTACTTGAGAAACGTCATCAGTCTGAGCCCAAGTACTGTTCCAATTAAAAAGTCCGCATCTCGCCAAGTACAGTCAAATACCCGGATGTGTTCTTGCCCCTCCCATTTTATCGAGGATGCATCGGGTGGTGACTTGTGTGGACTTGGTGCAGCCACGTATCCCAGAATGTATTTCGTAGCAACGATCGCGGAGGAGAGGACTCACAACTGTAAAGTTACAAGTTTCGAAATACTACTGTTTTAGTAGTACGGAATGTGGTTTTAAGATTATTTTATGTGAGAAAGTGGATGTTAAAACTTAAAATCTGTGGTCGATTCATCACGATAGCGCGTAGTTTAAAATTTGCTCCAAAGTTTTCGGAGATAACCGGCAGACGAGCAGCGATGGTGACGTCATCAAGTACGCTGCCGTCCCTATTGCAGAATGACCATCCTGCGTCCTCCCGTCCTGGAGAGACTGTACTCCCAGGTCGAACTTGCTAAGTCCGAACTGTCAAGTTCGTAAGTCCGAACTTGGCGTACTTGGTATTGAGAAACGACCATGTGGTTTTTTTTTTTTTTTTTTGGTGGATCAAGAAGTGTGTCCCAGTTGTGTCTGGATTCATTTCATTTTTTTAGTTTTAATGCTAATTTTAAAATTATTTTGAAATTATTTTTGACAGCAAAACATGATGACTAATTGTAATTTTAGTCAGACACTAAAAGTTTTTATATTTAGATAGTTACTTATTGTTAAAAGTTAATCACACCATACGAATTACAATAGCTGAAGGTTCACAGGTATTTTCTGTCATTGCTGTACAAACGTAGGCATTGGAGTGTTCAGCCGAATGCCCAAATAATTAGTTTGGACCCAAGGATGCAGACCAGAGAGGGATTTAGATAAATAACAATATTTATTACAATAATAAATATGACAAACAAAAGCGCATTCCAAAAGAGAGTGGGAAAAATTAAGGGAGCTCCGTTGAAACGGGTCAGAGGCAAGGCACACACTGACGTGGCAGGCAGGCAACTGAAACACATTAACACATCTTGAGTATCAGTTCATGAAAATCATTAGTAAACTCACGAGGAGAGGAGATGGTGTATCAAGTATTCACACTTGTAAGAATCACGATAACGTCAAGAATTCAGGACAATCCGGCAACAGGTAAGAGGGAGCCCTCACCATTTTATCCTGTGCCTTAATCAGTGTCATGCGCATC